>NC_041218.1:42419262-42420310 GCF_002837175.3 Physeter macrocephalus
TTGAGATGATCATATGGTTTTTATTCTTCAGTTTGTTTATATGGTGTATCACATTGATTGATTTGCATATATTGAAGAATCCTTGCATCCCTGGGATAAATCCCGCTTGATCATGGTGTATGATGATCATACATATACCATGTGTATGGATTCTGTTTGCTAGTATTTTAATGTGTTGTTGGATTCTGTTTGCTAGTATTTTGTTGAGGATTTTTGCATGTGTGTTCATCAGTGATATTGGCCTGTAGTTTTCTTTCTTTGTGACGTCTTTGTCTGGTTTTGGTATCAGGGTGATGGTGGCCTCGTAGAATGAGTTTGGGAGTGTTCCTCCCTCTGCTATATTTTGGAAAAGTTTGAGAAGGATGGGTGTCAGCTCTTCTCTAAATGTTTGATAGACTTCGCCTGTGAAGCCATCTGGTCCTGGGCATTTGTTTTTTGGAAGATTTTTAATTGCAGTCTCAATTTCAGTGCTTGTGACTGGTCTGTTTATATTTTCTATTTCTTCCCTTGAGGTGTAAGGTTAGATTGTTTATTTGAGACTTTTCTTGTTTCTTGAGGTAAGCTTGTATTGCTATAAACTTCCCTCTTAGAACTGCTTTTGCTGTATCCCATAGGTTTTGGATCATCGTGTTTTCATTGTCATTTGTCTCTAGGTATTTTTTGATTTCCTCTTTGATTTCTTCAGTAATCTCTTGGTTATTTAGTAATGTATTTTTTAGCCTCCAAGTGTTTGTGTTGTTTATGTTTTTTTCCCTATAATTGATTCCTAATCTCATAGCGTTGTGGTCAGAAAAGATACTTTATATGATTTCAATTTTCTTAAATTTACTGAGGCTTGATTTGTGACCCAAGATGTGATCTGTCCTGGAGAATGTTCCGTGCGCACTTGAGAAGAAAGTGTAATCTGCTGGTTTTGGATGGAATGTCCTATAAATATCAATTAATTCATCTAGTCCATTGTGTCATTTAAAGCTTGTGTTTCCTTATTAATTTTCTGTTTGGATGATCTGTCCATTGGTGTAAGTGAGGTGTTTAAGTCCCCCACTAT
>NC_041218.1:42420371-42424303 GCF_002837175.3 Physeter macrocephalus
TAATTGTTATATCTTCTTCTTGGATTGATCCCTTGATCATTATGTAGTGTCCTTCCTTGTCTCTTGTAACATTCTTTATGTTAAAGTCTATTTTATCTGGTATGAGTATTGCTACTCCAGCTTTCTTTTGATTTCCATTTGCATGGAATATCTTTTTCCATCCCCTCACTTTAAGCCTGTATGTGTCCCTAGGTATGAAGTGGATCTCTTGGAGACAGCATATAAGTGCATATTGTTTTTGTATCCATTCAGCAAACTTGTGTCTTTTGGTTGGAGCATTTAATCCATTCAGGTTTAAGGTAATTATCGATATGTATGTTCCTGTTACCATTTTCTTAATTGTTTTGTGTTTGTTATTTTAGGTCCTTTACTTCTCTTGTGTTTCCCACTTAGAGAAGTTCCTTTAGCATTTGTTGTAGAGCTGGTTTGGTGGTGCTGAATTCTCTTAGCTTTTGCTTGTCTGTAAAGCTTTTGATTTCTCCATCGAATCTCAATGAGATCCTTGCCGGGTAGAGTAATCTTGGTTGTAGGTTCTTCCCTTTCATCACTTTAAGTATACAATGCCACTCCCTTCGGGCTTGTAGAGTTTCTGCTGAGAAATCAGCTGTTAACCTTATGGGAGTTCCCTTGTATGTTATTTGTCGTTTTTCCCTTGATGCTTTCAGTAATTTTTGTTTGTCTTTAATTTTTTCCAGTTTGATTGCTATGTGTCTCGGTGTGTTTCTCCTTGGGTTTATTCTGTATGGGACTGTCTGCACTTCCTGGGTTTAGGTAGCTATGTCCTTTCCCATATTAAGGAAGTTTTCGACTATAATCTCTTCAGATATTTTCTCGGGTCCTTTCTCTCTCTCTCCTCCTTCTGGGACCCTATAATGTGAATGTTATTGCATTTAATGTTGTCCCAGAGGTCTCTTAGGCTGTCTTCATTTCTTTTCATTCTTTTTTCTTTATTCTCTTCCATGCTGTCTTCTAGGTCACTTATCCGTTCTCCTGCCTCAGTTATTCTGCTATTGATTCCTTCTAGTGTATTTTTCATTTCAGTTATTGCATTGTTCATCTCTGTTTGTCCTTTAATTCTTCTAGGTGTTTGTTCTTTAATTCTTCTAGGTCTTTGTTAAACGTTTCTTGCATCATCTCGATCTTTGCCTCCATTCTTTTTCAGAGCTCCTGAATCATCTTCACTATCATTATTCTCAATACTTTTTCTGGAAGGTTGTCTATCTCCACTTCATTTAGTTGTTTTTCTGGGGTTTTATTTTGTTCCTTCATCTGGTACATAGCCCTCCGCATTTTCATCTTGTATATCTTTCTGTGAATGTGGTTTTTGTTCCACAGGCTACAGTATTGTAATTCTTGCTTCTGCTGTCTGCCCTCTGGTGGATGAGGCTATCTAAGAGGCTTGAGCAAGTTTCCTGTTGGGAGGGACTGTGGTGGGTAGAGCTGGCTGTTGCTCTGGTAGGCAGAGCTCAGTAAAACTTTAATCCACTTGTCTGCTGATAGGTGGGGCTGGGTTCCCTCCCTGTTGGTTGTTTGGCCTGAGGCTCTTTGGTGGGGCTAATGGCTGACTCTGGGAGGGCTCACGCCAACGAGCACTTCCCAGAACTTCTGCTGCCAGTGTCCTTGTCCTCACGGTGAGACAAAGCCGCCCCCCCCTCCCCGCCTCTGCAGGAGACCCTCCAACACTAGCACGTAGGTCTGGATCAGTCTCCTTTGGGGTCACTGCTCCTTCCCCTGGGTGCTGATGCACACCCTACTTTGTGTGTGCCTTCCAAGAATGGAGTCTTTGTTTCCCCCAGTCCTGTCGAAGTCCTGCAATCAAATCCCGCTAGCCTTCAAAGTCTGATTCTCTAGGAATTTCTCTTCCCGTTGCCAGACCCCCATGTTGGGAAGCCTGACGTGGGGCTCAGAACCTTCACTCCAGTGGGTGGACTTCTGTGGTATAAGTGTTCTCCAGTTTGTGAGTCACCCACTCAGCAGTTATGGGATTTGATTTTATTGTGATTGCGCCCCTCATACTGTCTCATTGTGGCTTCTCCTTTGTCTTTGGATGTGGGGTATCTTTTTTGATGAGTTCCAGTGTCTTCCTGTTGATGATTGTTCAGCAGTTAGTTGACTCTCAGGCTGACTTTCACTAACACCTTCCTTAGGCACCAAGGGCAGGGCTTATTTACAAGCTTAGGAAAGGAGTCCCTTGTGTCTTCTGAGAACAGAGTTCAAACTTGCATTTGGCCCTCAAGCAGCAAGCAACCTGCTTTTAAGCCTAAGTCTAGCTTTGCTCTTATCTTCCATCCATTTCTCCATGTCCTCCAGGTGCCAACTCAGCGGTGGCCATGCACACTCGCTCTGGCTGGGGCTCACAATCCCGCTCTCCGTTTGGCTCCTACAGGAGCTGGGTTCGGCTACGTTGGGCACAGTGCAAGTGGGCGGCTCCGTGCCCGGCTCACTGGCTGAGGGACTGGGTAATTGTGTATTGATTTTGGATATATCCTAATCTTCCCATCAGAGAATCCATTCAACTATGAAAAATTAAATCTTTGTTACTTGAGGTCAGTGCTAGTTTTCCCAAACCACATTTTGTTAGCATTATTTTTCCCATTTCATTTTGAAAGTTTTCAAACCTACAGAAATAGGGAAATAATGAAGGAATTAACACTTCTATACGCTTCCTCTGGATTCACCAGTTGTTAATATTTTGCCATTTTTGCTTTCTCTCTTCCTTTCTGACTTTAAAAACAGCTTTATTGAGATATATAATTCACATGACATATAATTCACCCATTTAAAATGTACAGTTCAGTGATTTTTATAATATTCGTGGAGTTGCGCAGCCAACACCACTAATTTCAGAACGTTTCATCACCCAAAAAGAAACTTGTACCCATTAGCAGTCATTACCTATTCTCTCTCCCCATTGCTCCTAGTGATAAATAACCATTAATCTGCTTTTATTAGTTTTGCCTGTTTTGAACATTTCATATAAATGAAATCATATAATATGTTATCCTTTGTGGCTGGCTTCTTTTACTTAGCATAATATTTATTTATTTATTTTTACTTAGCATAATATTTTTAAAGTTTGTTCATATTGTAGCATGTATCAGTATATCACTCCTTTTTATTGCTGAATAATAATCCAGTGCATGGATATGACACCTTTTATTTATTTCACCAGTTAATGGGCATTTGGGTTGTTTCCACATTTTGGCTATTATGAATAATGCTATTATGAGCCTTCATTCATAAGTTTATGCTGGTAATTCTCTTGAGTATATGCTTAGGAGTGGAATTTTGGGGTTATATGGTAACTCTGTGCTCAACCTTTTGAGGAACTGCCACCGTTTCCAAAGTGAACGCACCATTTTACATTCCCACTGCAGTGTATGACGATTTCTATTTCTCCAAATCCTCACCAACACCTACTATTTTCATTTTTTTTTAAATACTATTTTTATTTTTTTTTTGCGGTACACAGGCCTCTCACTGTTGTGGCCTCTCCCGTTGCGGAGCACAGGCTCCGGACGCTCAGGCTCAGCGGCCATGGCTCACGGGCCCAGCCACTCCGCGGCATGTGGGATCTTCCCGGACTGGGGCATGAAACGGGATGTCCCCTGCATCGGTAGGCAGTCTCAACCACTGCACCACCAGGGAAGCCCTCATTTTTTAAATTAATATTATAACAATCCCTAGTGGGTGTGAAGTGGTTAACTCATTGTGGTTTAGATTTGAATTTTCCTGGTGACTAGTGATGTTGAGCATCTTTTCATGTGATTATTGGCTATTTATGTATTTTCTTTGGAGAACTGTTTAGATCATTTACCCGTTTTTAATTGGTTTGCTTTTTTTTTAAACATTTTTATTGGAGTATAACTGTTTTACAATAGTGTGTTAGTTTCTCCTTTACAACAAAGTGAATCAGTTATACATATACATAT
>NC_041218.1:42430201-42448156 GCF_002837175.3 Physeter macrocephalus
GGAGACAAAGAGGCAAAAAAAAAGTCTCTTGTCTCTTCGGTAGCTCCGCGCCCGTTTCTGGAGCTCCTTTACGCGGTGCGCTTAATCCCCTCTCCTCTCGCACCAGGAGACAAAGAGGCAAGAAAATGTCTCTTGTCTCTTCGGTAGCTCCGCGCCCGTTTCTGGAGCTCCTTTACGCGGTGCGCTTAATCCCCTCTCCTCTCGCACCAGGAGACAAAGAGGCAAGAAAATGTCTCTTGTCTCTTCGGTAGCTCCGCGCCCGTTTCTGGAGCTCCTTTACGCGGTGCGCTTAATCCCCTCTCCTCTCGCACCAGGAGACAGAGAGGCAAAAAAAAAGTCTCTTGTCTCTTCGGTAGCTCCGCGCCCGTTTCTGGAGCTCCTTTAAGCGGCGCGCTTAAACCCCTCTCCTCGCGCACCAGGAAGCAAAGAGGGAAGAAAAGGTCTCTTGCCTCTTCGGCAGCTCCAGACTTCAACCGGACTCCCTCCCGGCTAGCCGTGGAGCACTAGCCCCTTCAGGCTGTGTTCACGCCGCCGACCCCAGTCCTCTCCCTGGGATCCGACCGAAGCCCGACGCTCAGCTCCCAGCCCCCGCCCGCCCCGGCGGGTGAGCAGACAAGCCTCTCTGGCTGGTGAGTGCTGGTCGGCACCGATTCTCTGTGCGGGAATCTCTCCGCTTTGCCCTCCGCACCCCGCTGCTGCGCTCTCCTCCGAGGCTCCGGAGCTTCCCCCAATTGATTTGCTTTTTATTACTGAAGTGTAAGAGTTTTTTGTGTATTCTAGATAAAAATCTCTTGTCAGATAATAATTTACAAATATTTTCTACTACTCTGTAGTCTTTTCACTTTCTTGATGCTATTCTCTGTGACTTTTTAAAAGCAAGTTGTACACTTGGCATTTCATTCCTTAAAAACTTGAGTATGCATCTCCTAAGACTAAAAACATTCTCTTCTACTTAAAGCAGTATCATTATCACACTTAAGAAAGTGAGTGGTAATTCAGCAATATCAACTACCCCATATACGTCACTTAAATTTCCCCAACTGTTCCAAAAATGTCTTTATAGGTGTTAAAAAAAAAAAAAATCTAGGTCCAGTCAGGGTTCATGCATTAGTTTTGGTGGCACTGTCCCTTTAGCCACTTCTAATAGGGAGAGATCTTGAACACTGTATTTTTTGTTTCTCATCATACTGACTGTTTTTTTGTTTTTTTTTTAATTTTCTTAATGTTTATTTTATATTGGAGTATAGTTGATTAACAATGTTGTGTTAGTTTCAGATGTACAGTGAAGTGCTTCAGTTATACGTATACATTTATCCTTTTTAAAGTTCTTTACCCATTTAGTTATTACAGAATTTGACCACAGTTCCGTTTGCTATACAGTAGGTCCTTGTTGGTTATTTATTTTCAATATTGTAGTGTATACATTTCAGTCCCAAACTGCTAGTTTATCCCTGCCCCCTACCGTTCCCCTTTGTTAACCATAAGTTTGTATTCTAAGTCTGTGAATCTGTTTCTGTTTTGGAAATAACTTTATTTGCATCATTTTCTTGATTCGCCTTATAGCGATATCACAGTATATTTGTCTTTCTCTGTCTGACTGACTTCACTAAGTATGATAATCTCCAGGGCCATTCATGTTGCTGCCAGTGGCATTATTTCATTCTTTTTAATGGCTGAATATTCCATTGGACATATTTACCACATCTTCTTTATCCACTCTTCTGTTAATGGACATTTAGGTTGCTTCCATGTCTTGGTTACTGTAAGCAGTGCGGCAGTGAACATTGGGGTGCGTGTATCCTTTCAAACCATGATTTTTGCCAGATGTGTGCCCAGGAGTGGCATTGCTGGATCATATGGTAGCTCTATTTTTCATTTTTTTAAGGAACTTCCATATTGTTCTCCATAGTGGCTGTACCAATTTATATTCCCACCTACAGTCTAGGAGGGTTCTCTTCTCAACACCCTCTTCAGCATTTATTGTTTGTAGATTTTTGTTTCAGGTTCTATTCAGCTCTTTTATTTTACATATACAGGAAGTCGAGTTCTGGAACCCATGTTTGTACATTTTTGATGATGGCCATTCTGACTGGTGTGAGGTGATATCTCATTGTAGTTTTGATTTACATTTATCTAATAATTAGCAAAGTTGAGCATCTCTCCATGTGCCTTGTGGCCATCTGTCTGTCTTTGGAGAAATGTCTGTTTTGGTCTTCTGCCCATTTTTTCATTGGGTTGTTTGCTTTTTTTGATATTGAGGTTCATGAGCTGTTTGTAAATTTTGGAGATTAATCCCTTGTCGGATGCATCATTTGCCAGTGTTTTCTCCCATTGTGTGGGTTGTCTTTCCTTTTGTTTATGATTTCCTCTGCTGTGCAAAAGCTTTTGAGTTTCATTAGGTCCCCCCCTTTTTTTTTTTTTACTTTGTAATACTATTTATGCATTTTTTACATCTTATTGGAGTATAATTGCTTTACAGTGTTGTTAGTTTCAGCTGTATAACAAAGTGAATCCACTGTATGTATACATACATCCCCATAATACTTCCCTCTTGAGCCTCCCTCCCACCCTCCCTAACCCACCCCTTTAGATGGTCACAAAGCACTGAGCGGATCTCCCTGTGCAATGCAGCTGCTTCCCAGGAGCTATCTATTTTACATTTGGTAGTATATATATACTACTCTCTCACTTTGCTCCAGCTTGCCCTTCCCCACTGCCTGTGTCCTCAAGTCCATTCTCTACCTCTGCGTCTTTATTCCTGTCCTGCCCCTAGGTTCTTCAGAACCATTTTTTTTTGATTCCATATATATGTGTTAGCATACGGTATTTGTTTTTCTCTTTCTGACTTACTTCATTCTGTGTGACAGACTCTAAGTCCATCCACTTCACTACAAACTGTGTGACAGACTCTAAGTCCATCCACTTCACTACAAATAACTCAATTTCGTTTCTTTTTATTTATTTATTTATTTAATTCTTGAATTTTATTTTATTTTTTTATGCAGCAGTTTCTTACTAGTCATCAGTTTAATACACATCAGTGTATACATGTCAATCCCAATCACACAATTCATCACACCCCCCCCCCCCCCCCCCCCTGGTGTCCACACATCTGTTCTTGATACCTCATTGTAGTTTGGGTTGGCATTTCTCTAATGATTAATGATGTTGAGCATTTCTCTCATGTGTTTGTTGGCAATCTGTGTCTCTTCTTTGGAGATATGTCTATTTAGTTCTGCTGGCCATTTTTGGATTGGGTTGTCTGTTTTTTGGTATTGAGCTGCATGTGTGGCTTCTAAATTTTGGATATGAATCCTTTGTCAGTTGCTTCATTTGCAAATATTTTCTCTCGTTCTGAGGGTTGTCTTTTGGTCTTGTTTATGGTATCCTTTGCTGTGCAAAAGCTTTTAAGTTTCATTAGGTCCCATTTGTTTTTTTTTGTTTTTATTTGCATTTCTCTAGGAGATGGGTCCAAAAGGATCCTGCTGTGATTTATGCCATAGAGTGTTCTGCCTATGTTTTCCTCTAAGAGTTTGATAGTGTCTGGCCTTACATTTAGGTCTTTAACCCATTTTGAGTTTATTCTTGTGTGTGGTGTTAGGGATTGTTCTAATTTCATACTTTTACATGTAGCTGTCCAGTTTTCCCAGCACCACTTATTGAAGAGGCTGTCTTTTCTCCACTGTATATCCTTCCCTCCTTTATCAAAGATAAGGTGACCATATGTGTGTGGGTTTATCTCTGGGCTTTCTATCCTGTTCCATTGATCTATATTTCTGTTTTTGTGCCAGTACCATACTGTCTTGATTACTGTAGCTTTGTAGTATAGTCTGAAGTCAGGGAGCCTGATTCCTCCAGCTCCATTTTTCTTTCTCAAGATTGCTTTGGCTATTCGCGTCTTGTGTGTGTCCATACCAATTGTAAAATTTTTTGTTCTAGTTCTGTGAAAAATGCCATTGGTAGTTTGATAGGGATTGCATTGAATCTGTAGATTGCTTGGGGTAGTATAGCCATTTTCACAGTGTTGAGTATTCCAATCCAAGAACATGGTATATCGCTCCATCTGTTTGTATCATCTTTGATTTCTTTCATCAGTGTCTTATAGTTTTCTGCATACAAGTCTTTGTCTCCTTAGGTAGGTTTATTCCTAGGTATTCTATTCTTTTTGTTGCAGTGCTAAATGGGAGTGTTTCTTTAATTTCTCTTTCAGATTTTTCATCATTAGTGTATAGGAATGCAAAAGATTTCTATGCATTAATTTTGTGTTCTTCTACTTTACCAAATTCATTGATTAGCTCTAGTAGTTTTCTGGTGGCATTTTTAGGATTCTCTATGTATAGTATCATGTCATCTGCAAACAGTGACAGTTTTACTTCTTCTTTTCCAATTTGTATTCCTTTTCTTGTTCCTTATCTTACAGGAAATGCTTTCAGTTTTTCACCATTGAGAATGATGTTGGCTGTGGGTTTGTCATATATGGCCTTTATTATGTTGAGGTAGTTTCCCTCTATGCCCACTTTTTGGAGAGTTTCTATCTTGTTTAATGAATCATTTAAAGCTTGTGTTTCCTTATTTATTTGCATTTTGGATGATCTCTCCATTGGTGAAAGTGGGGTGTTAAAGTCCCCTACTATGATTGTGTTACTGTCGATTTCCTCTTTTATGGCTGTTAGCATTTGCCTTATGTATTGAGGTGCTCCTATGTTGGGTGCATAAATATTTACAATTGTTATATCTTCTTCTTGGATTGATCCCTTGATCATTATGTAGTGTCCTTCTTTGTCTCTTGTAATAGTCTTTATTTTAAAGTCTATTTTGTCTACATTTACAATTGCTGTATCATCTTCTTATATTGATCCCTTGATCATTATGTAGTGTCCTTCTTTGCCTTGTAATTGTCTTTACTTTAAAGTCTATTTTTTCTGATATGAGAATTGCTACTCCAGCTTTCTTTTGATTTCCATTTGCATGGAATATCTTTTTCCATGCCCTTACTTTCAGTCTGTATGTGACCCTAGGTCTGAAGTGGGTATCTTTTAGACAGCATATATACGGGTCTTGTTTTTGTATCCATTGAGCCAGTGTGTGTCTTTTATTTGGAGCATTTAATCCGTTTACATTTAAGGCAGTTATCAATATGTATGTTCCTTTTACCATTTTCTTAGTTGTTCAGTTGTTTTTATAGGTCTTTTCCTTCTCTGTTTCCTGCCTAGAGAAGTACCTTTAGCATTTGTTGTAAAGCTGGTTTGGTGGTGCTGAATTCTCTTAAGTTTTGCTTGTCTGTAAAGGTTTTAATTTCTCCATCGAATCTGAATGACATCCTTGCTGGGTAGAGTAATCTTGGTTGTAGGTTTTTCCCTTTCATCACTTTAAATATGTCCTGCTACTCCCTTCTGGCTTGCTGAGTTTCTGCTGAAAGATCCACTGTTAACCTTATGGGGATTCCCTTGTATGTTATTTGTTGCTTTTCCCTTGCTGCTTTTAATATTTTTTCTTTGTATTTAATATTTTTTTTTTGTGTTTAATTTTTGGTAGTTTGATTAATATGTGTCTTGGTGTGTTGCTCCTTGGATTTATCCTGTATGGGACTCTGTGCTTCCTGGACTTGATTGACTATTTCCTTTCCCATGTTAGGGAAGTTTTCAACTGTAATCTCTTCAAATATTTTCTCTGACCCTTTATTTTTCTCTGCTTCTCTGGGACCCCTGTAATTTGAACATTGGAACATTTAACGTTGTCCCAGAGGTCTCTTGAGACCGTCCACAATTCTTTTCATTCTTTTTTCTGCTCTGCAGCAGTTTTTTCCACTATTCTATCTTCCAGGTCTCTTATCCTTTCTTCTGCCTCAGTTATTCTGCTGTTGATTCCTTCTAGAGTATTTTTAATTTCATTTATTGTGTTGTTCATCTTTTGTTTGCTCTTTAGTTCTTCTAGGTCCTTGTTAAACGTTTCTTGTATTTTCTCCATTCTATTTCTGAGATTTTTGGATCATCTTTACTATCATTTCTCTGAATTCTTTTTCAGGTAGACTGCCTATTTCCTCTTCATTTGTTTGATCTGGTAGGTCTTTACCTTGCTCCTTCATCTGCTGCATATTTCTCTGTCTTCTCATTTTGTTTAACTTACTGTGTTTGGGGTCTCCTTTTCACAGGCTGCAGTTCATAGTCCTTATTTCTGGTGTTTGCCCCCAGTGGGTGAGGTTGGTTCAGTGGCTTATGTAGGCTTCCTGGTTGGAGGGCCTGGTGCCTGTGTTCTAGAAAATGGGGCGGATCTTGACCCTCTGGTGGGCAGGGCCACATCCGGTGGTGTGTTTTGGGGTGTCTGTGAACTTAATATGACGTTAGGCAGCCTCTCTGCTAATGGGTGGGGTTGTGTTCCTGTCTTGCTAGTTGTTTGGCATGGGGCATCCAGCACTGGAGCTTGCTGGCCATTGAGTGGAGCTGGGTCTTAGTGTTGAGATGGAGATCTCTGGGAGAGCTCTCGCTGATTAATATTACATGGGGTTCGAAGGTCTCTGGTGGTCCAACCTCCTGGACTCGGCTCTCTCACCTCAGGGGCTCAGACCTGAGGCCCAGCCAGAGCACCAACACTGCCAGCTGCACGGCTCAGAAGAAATGGAAGAAAAAAAAAAAAAGGACAGAACTCCAAGACAAATGGTAAAAGCAAAACTAAACAGACAAAATCACACATACACACACACTCACAAAAGAAGAAAGAAAGAAAAAGGAAGAGAGCAACCAAACCAATAAACAAACACACAAATAAAAGCAATCACTAAAAAGTAAACTAACATAAACATAAAACCAAAAACAGATCAAATGCAGAAAGCAAACCCCAGGTCCACAGTTGCCGCCAAAGTCCACCGCCTCAATTTTGTGAACAGTCATTGTCTATTCAGATATTCCAGGGTTTACCAATCTGACTGGGGTGATTGAATCTGCTGCTGCTGAGGCTGCACCTCAGGAGAAAGTTCCCTTTCTCTTCTTTGTTTGCACAGCTCGGAGGTTCAGTTTGGTTTTGGCCTTGCCGCTGCGTGTAGGCTGCCCTCAGGCGTCTGTTCCCTGCCCAGACAGGAGCGGGTTAAAGCAGCGGTTTATTAGAGCTCTTTTGCTCACTCAGATCAGGGAGAGGGAGGGGTACAGTAGTCACAGTTGGAATGCAGGGCATGTTTGTGGCAGTAGAGGCTGGCGTGACATTGCAGCAGCCTGAGGTGTGCCATGTGTTCTCCTGGGGAAGTTGGCCCTGGATCACGGGCCACGTGATGCTACGGCAGTGGCATTCTGCACAGGCTCTCTGGAGGGTGTGGGTAGTGACCTACGCTTGCACACAGGATTCTTAGTAGCAGCGGTAGCGCTCCATGCCCGCCTCTGGCATCCATGATGATAGCTGCAGCTCACTCCCATCTCTGGAGCTCACTTAGGCAGTGCTCTGTCATCTGAGGGCACACAGAGCAGGAAGCCCCTCTTCTAACACACCCCGAGACAATGGTCTCTTGCCTCTTAGGCAGTTCCAGACTTTTTCCCAGACTCTCTCCTGGCTAGCTGTGGTGCACTAGCCCCCTTCAGGCTGTCTTCACACAGCCAACCCCAGTCCTCTCCCTGGGGTCTGACCTCCGAAGCCCGAGCCTCAGCTCCCAGCCCCCATCCGCCCTGGCAGGTGAGCAGAGAAGCCTCTCAAGCTAGTGAGTGGTAGTCAGCACTGATCCTCTGTGTGGGGATATCTCTGCTTTGCCCTCTGCACCCCTGTTACTTTAGTCTTCTCTGTGGCTCCGAAGCTCTACCCCGACTTCCTTGCCAGTGAGGGCACTTCCTAGTGTGTGGAAACCTTTCCTCCTTCACAGCTCCCTCCCAGAGGTGCAGGTCCCGTCCCTATTCTTTTGTCTCTGTTTTTTCTTTTTTCTTTTGCCCTACCCAGGTACATGGGGATTTTCTTGCCTTTTGGGAAGTCTGAGGTCTTCTACCAGCATTCAGTAGGTGTTCTACAGGAGGTGTTCCAGGTGTAGATGTATTTTTGATGTATTTGTGGGGAGGAAGGTGATGTCCATGTCTTACTCTTCCGCCGTCTTGAAGGTCTCCCCCATTTTTAATTTTTATTTTAAACTGGAGTATAGTTGATTAACAGTGTTGTGTTAGTTTCAGGTGTACAGCAAACCAATTCAGTTATACCTATACCTGTATGTATTGTTTCTCAATATCTTTTCCTATTTACGTTACTGGAGAATATTGAGCAGAAATCCCTGTGTTATACAGTAGGTCCTTGTTGGTTATCTATTTTCATTATTGTAGTATGTATATGTCAATCCCAAACTACCAATTTATCTCTGCCCTCCACCTTTCCCTTTTGGTAACTCTAAGTGTGTATTCTAAGTCTGTGAGTCTGTTTCTGTTTTGTAAATATGTTCATTTGTATCATTTTTTAAAAATTCTGCATATAAGTGATATCAGATGATATTTGTCTTTCTCTGTCTGACTTGCTTCACTTAGCACGATAATCTCCAGGTCCATTCATGTTGCTGCCAATGGCATTATTTCATTCTTTTTAATGGCTAAGTAATATTCCATTGGACATACATACCACATCTTCTTTATCCACTCTTCTCTGTTGATGGATATTTAGGTTCCTTCCATGTCTTGGTTATTGTGAACAGTGTTGCAGTGAACACTGGGGTGCCTGTATCCTTTCAAACCATGGTTTTCACCAGATATATGCCCAACAGTGGGATTGCTGTATCATATGGTAGCTCTCTTTTTAGTTTTTTGAGGAACCTCCATACTGTTCTTCATAGCGGCTATACCAATTTACATTTCCACCAACAAGTAGGAGGGTTCCCTTTTCTCTACACCCGCTCCAGCATTCATTATTGGTAGACTTTTTGATGATGGCCATTCTGTCTGGTGTGAGGTGATATCTCACTGTAGTTTTGATTTGCGTTTCTCTAGTTAATGATGTTGAGCCTCTCTCCATGTGCCTCTGCCATCTGTATGTCTTCTTTGGTGAAATGTCTATTTAGTTTTTTTTTTTTTTATTGGAGTATAGTTGCTTTACAGTGTTGTGTTAGTTTCTGCTGACAACAAAGTGAATCAGTTACATGTATACATATATCCACTCTTTTTTAGATTTCCTTTCCATTTAGGTCACCACAGATCTTTGAGTACAGTTCCCTGTGCTATACAGTAGGTTCTTATTAGTTATCTGTTTTATACATAGTAGTGTATATATGTCAATCCCAATCTCCCAATTCGTCCCACCCACCCCCTTTCCCCCTTGGTAACCGTAAGTTCTCTACATCTGTGACTCTATTTTTGCTTTGCAAATAAGTTTATATGTACCATTTTTCTAGATTCCACATGTAAGCGATATTATACGATATTTGTTTTTCTCTTTCTCACTTACTTCACTCAGTATGACAATCTCTGGGTCCATCCATGTCTCAGCAAATGGCACTGTTTTGTTCCTTTTTATGGCTGAGTACTATTCCATTGTGTATATGTACCACATCTTCTTTATCCATTCTTGTGTTGATGGACATTTAGGTTGTTTCCATGTCCTGACTATTGTAAATAATGCTGCAATGAACATCAGGGTGCATGCATCCTTTCAAATTATGGTTTTCTCCGGATACATGCCTAGGAGTGGGATTGCTGGGTCATATGGTAGCTCTGTTTTTAGTTTTTTAAGGAAGTTCCATACTGTTCTCCCCACTGGCTGTACCAATTTACATTCCCACCAACAGTGTAGGAGGGTTCCCTTTTCTCCACACCCTCTCCAGTATTTACTGATTATAGATTTTTTTGATGATGACCATTCTGACTGGTGTGAGGTGATGCCTCATTGTAGTTTTGGTTTGCATTTCTCTGATAATTAGTGATGTTGAGCATCTTCTCATGTGTTTGTTGGCCATCTGTATGTCTTCTTTAGTGAAATGTCTAGTTAGGTCTTCTGCCCATTTTTTGATTGGGTTATTTGTATTTTTTTGGATACTGTGCTGCATGAACTGTTTATAAGTTTTGGAGATTAATCACTTGTCAGTCAAATCATTTGCCAATCTCCTTTCATTGTGTGGGTTGTCTTTCCTTTTGTGGTTTCCTTTGCTGCATAAAAGCTTTTGAGTTTCATTAGGTCCCATTTGTTTTTTATTTTTATTTTAAATTGGAGTATAGTTGATTAACAATGTTGTCTTAGTTTCAGGTGTACAGCAAAGTGATTCAGTTGTACATATACATGTATCTATTGTTTCTCAAGTTCTTTTCACATTTAGGTTATTAGAGAATATTAAGCAGAGTTCCCTATGCTATGCAGTAGGTCCTTCTTGGTTATCTGTTTTCAGTAGAATAGTGTGTATATTTCAATCCCAAACTCCCAATTTATCCCTGACCTCCATCTTTGCTCTTTGTTAACCTAAGTGTGCTTTCTAAGTCCATGAGTCTGTTTCTGTATTGTAAATATGTTCATTTTTATTTTTTTTAGATTTTGCATGTAAGCAGTATCGGATGATATTTGTTTTTCCTCTGTCTGACTTACTTCACTTACTACGATAATTTCCAGGTCCATTCATGTTGCTGCTAATGGCATTATTTCATTCTTTTTAATGGCTGAGTAATATTCCATTGGACATAGGTACCACATCTTCTTTATCTACTCTTCTGTCGATGGACATGTAGGTTGCTTCCATGTCTTGGTTACTGTAAACAGTGCTGCAGTGAACACTGGGGTGCCTGTATCCTTTCAAACCAGGGTTTTTGCCAGATATATGTCCAAGAGTGGGATTCCTGAATCATATGGTGCTCTGGGAAACAGATTGAAAAAGATATTGCTGCGATTTATTTCACAGTGTTCTTCCTATATTTTCTTCTAAGAGTTTTATAACATCAGGTCTTACATTTAGTTCTTTAACTCATTGAGTTTATTTTTGTGTATGGTGTAAAAGAATGTTCTAATTTCATTCTTTTCCTATAGCTGTCCAGTTTTCTCAACACCATTTATTGAAGAGACTGTCGTTTCTCCATTGTATAGTCTTACCTTTTTTATTGTAGATCAATAGACCACAGGTGTGTGTGTTTATTTCTGGGCTTCTGTCCTTTTCCATTGATTTATATTTTTGTTTTTGTACCTGTACCACAGTGTTTTGATGATTGTAACTTTGTAGTATAGTCTAAAATCAGGGCGACTGATTCCTCCAGGTCCATTTTTTCCCCCCTTAAGATTACTTTGGCTGTTGGTGGTGTTTTGTGTTTTCATATAGATTAAAAAATTTTTTTGTTCTAGTTCTGTGAAAAATGTTATTCATAATTTGATAGGGATTGCATTGAATGTGTAGATTGACTTGGGTAGTATAGTCATTTTGACAATATTGATTCTTCCAGTGCAAGAGCATGCTGTATCCTTCCATCTGTTTGTGTCATCTTTGATTTCTTTCATCAGTGTCTTCTAGTTTTTAGAGTACTGGTGTTTTGTCTCCTTAGGTAGGTTTATTTCTAGGTTTTTTTTTTTGATGCAATGGTAAATGGGATTGTTTCCTTAATTTCTTTTTGAGATCTTTCCTTGTTAGTATATAGAAATGCAAAGGATTTGTTTTTATTAATTGTTTCATGTGCAATCTAACCTAGTTCACTGAACTTCAGTTTTCTGGAAGCATCTTTAGGATTTTCTATGTATAGTATCATTTCTTCTGCAAACAGTGACAGTTTTATTTCTTCCTTTCCAATTTGGATTCCTGTTATTTTTTTTCTTCTCTGATTGCCGTTGCTAGGACTTCCAAAACTATGTTGTATAAAAGTGGTGAGAGTGGACATCCTTGTCTTGTTCCTGATCGTAGAGGAAAGGCTTTCAGTTTTTACCACTGAGAATGATGTTGGCAGTGGGCTTGTCATATATGGCCTTTATTATGTTGAGGTAGGTTTCCTTTATACCCACTCTCTGGAGAGTTTTTATCATAAATGGATGTTGAATTTTGTCAAAAGCTTTTTCTTCATCTTTTGAGATGATCATGTAGTTTTTATTCTTCAGTTTGTTGATGTCGTGTAATGCACTGATTTGCAGATATTGAAAAATCCTTGCATCCCTGAGATAAATCCCAGTTGATCATGTTGTATGATTCTTTTTTAAAAAATAAATTAATTTTTTAATTTTTGGCTGCATTGGGTCTTTGTTGTTGGGTCATTGTTGCTGTGCTCAGGCTTTCTCTAGTTGCAGCACGCAGGGTCTACTCTTTGTTGCAGTGCACGGGCTCTACGTGCGTGGGCTTCAGTAGTTGTGGCACACAGGCTCAGCAGTTGTGGCACATGGGCTTAGTTGCTTCAAGGCTTGTGGGATCTTCCCAGACCAGGACTCAAACCTGTGTCCCCTGCATTGGCAGGTGGATTCTCAACCACTGTGCCACCAGGGAAGTTCTGTATGATTCTTTTAATGTATGTTGGATTCAGTTTCCTAGTATTTCATTGAGTTTTTTGCATCTATGTTCATCAGTGATATTGGCCTGTAATTTTCTTTTTTTGTGGTATCTTTGTATGGTTTTGGTATCAGGGTGATGGTGGCCTCATAGAATGAGTTTGGGAGTGTTCTTTCCCTTGCAGTTTGTTTTTGGAATAGTTTGAGGCTAGGTGTTAACTCTTCTCTAAATGTTTGATAGAATTGACCTGTGAAGCCATCTTGCCCTGGACTTTTGTTTGTTGGGAGTTTTTTAATCACAGTTTCAATTTCAGTACTTGTGATTGGTCTGTTCATATTTTGTATTTCTTCCTGGTTCAGTCTTGGGAGATTGTACCTTTCTAAGAATTTGTCCATTTCTTTCAGGTTGTCCATTTTATTGGCATGTAGTTGCTTGTAGTAGTCTCTTATGATCCTTTGTATTTCTGTGGTGTCTGTTTTAACTTCTTTTTCATTTCTAATTTTATTGACTTGAGCTCTCTCCCCTTTTTTGTTCATGAGTTTCAATAAAATTTTACCAATTTATCTTTTCAAAGAACCAACTTTTAGTTTCTTTGACCTTTTCTGTTGTTTTCTTCATCTATAATTCTTTTATGTCTGCTCTGATCTTTATGATTTCTGCTACTAACTTTGGGCTTTGTTTGTTCTTCTTTCTATAGTTGTTTAGGTGTTAGAGTATGCTCTTTGATATTTTCCTTGTTTCCTGAGGAAAGATTGTATTGCTATAAACTTTCTTCTTAAAACAGCTTTTGCTGCATCCCATAGGTTTTAGATTGCTGTGTTTTTGTTTTCTTTTGTCTCTAGGACATTTTTTGATTTCCTCTTTGACTGCTTCAGTGATCCATTGGTCATTTAATAGTATACTGTTTATCCTCCACATATTTGTGGTTTTTACAGTGTTTTTCTTGTAGTTGATTTCAAATCTTATAATATTGTGGTTGGAAAAGATGCTCGATAATGACTTCAGTTTTCTTCAGTTTACTGAGGCTTGCTTTGCAGCCCAGCATGTGATCTATCCTGGAAAATGTTGCATGTGCACTTGAGAAGAACATGTATTCTGGTGTTTTTAAATGGAATGCTTTATATATATCAATTACATCCATCTGGTCTAATTGTCATTTAAGGCCTTTGTTTTCTTGTGGCTTTTCTGTCTGGATGATCTGTCCATTGATGCAAGTGAGGTGTTAAAGTCCCCCACTAGTATTATTTTACTGTTGATTTCTGCTTTTATGGCTGATAGTATTTGCCTTATATATTGAGGTGCTCCTATGTTGGGTGCATATGTATTTACAATTGTTTTATCTTCTTGGATAGATTCCTTGATCATTATGTAGTGTTGTTCTTTGTGTCTTGAAACAGTCTTTATTTTAAAGTCTATTTGTCTGATACTAGTGTTGCTACTCCAGCTTTCTTTTCATTTCCATTTGCATGGAGTATCTTTTTCCACTCCCTCACTTTCAGTTTGTATGTTTCTGTAGGTCTGAAGTGGGTCTCTTGTAGACGGCATATATATGGGTCTTGTTTTTCTATCTGTTCAGCCAGTCTGTGTGTTTTGGTTGGAGCATTTAATCCATTTATGTTTAAGTCTGAAGTGGGTCTCTTGTAGACGGCATATATATGGGTCTTGTTTTTCTATCTATTCAGCCAGTCTGTGTCTTTTGGTTGGAGCATTTAATCCATTTATGTTTAAGGTAGTTATTGATATGTATGTTCATGTTACCATTTTCTTAATTGTTTTGGGTTTGTTTTTGTAAGTCTTTTTTCTTCCCTTCCTCTTCTGTTCTCTTCTTTTGTTATTTGGTGCCTAACTTTAGTGTTGTGTTTTTGGATTCCTTTTTCTTTTGTGTGTGTGTATCTATTGTCGATTTTTAGTTTGCAGTTACCAACAGTTGTTGATGTAGCAGTCTCATATTGTTTTAAGTTGCTGGTCTTTTAATTTCAAATGCATTTCCAGTATCCTGCATTTGTACTCTCCTCTTCTCACAATTGCTTGTTTTGATATCATGTTTGTGTGTGGATGATTTCCTACCTTTACTCTATGCTTTCCTTAACTGCTGAGCTTTTAGGATTTTTTTTTTGTTTGTTTCTAGTTTTGGTCTTGTCTTTTCTGCCTAAATAAGTTCCTTTAGCATTTGTTGCAAAGCTGGTCTGGTGATGCTGAATTCTCTTAACTTTTGGTTGTTTGTAAAGCTTTTTTTTTTTTTTTTTTTTTTTTTTGGCAACACTGGGTCTTCATTTCTGCACGTGGGCTTCCTCTAGTTGCGGCCAGCGGGGGCTACTCTTCATTGCAGTGGGTTGGCTTCTCATTGCAGTGCCTTCTCTTGTTGTGGAGCATGGGCTCTAGGCACCCA
Source organism: Physeter macrocephalus (assembly GCF_002837175.3). NCBI lineage: Eukaryota > Metazoa > Chordata > Mammalia > Artiodactyla > Physeteridae > Physeter > Physeter macrocephalus. Next base: position 42,444,979 of record NC_041218.1, read on the forward strand.
GGCTTCAGTAGTTGCAGCACACAGGCTCAGTAGTTGCAGCATGCGGGCCCTAGAGCACACGAGCTTCAGTAGTTGAGGCATGTGGGCTCAGCAGTTGCAGCACACGGGCTCTAGGGCACGCGGGCTTCAGTAGTTGTGGCGCATGGGCTTAGTTGCTCCACGGCATGTGGGATCTTCTTAGACCAGGTATCGAACCAGTGTCCCTGCTTTGGCAGTCAGATTCTTAATCACTGCACCACCAGGGAAATCCCATCTATAAAGCTTTTGATTTCTCTGTGGAATCTGAATGAGAGCCTTGCTGGGTAGAGTATTCTTGGTTGTAGGTTCTTCCCTTTTTTCACTTTAAATATATAATGCCACTTCCTTATCACCTGCACAGTTTCTGCTGAGAAATCAGCTGATAACTTTATGGGGTTCCCTTGTATGTTATTTGTTGCTTTTTCCTTGCTCCTTTTAATATTTTTTCTTTGAATTTAATTTTTGTTAGTTTGATTAATATGTGTCTTGGTGTGTTTTTCCTAGGGTTTATCCTGTATGGGACTCTCTGCGCTTCCTGGAATTGGGTGGCTATTTCCTTTTCCATGTTAGGGAAGTGTTCGACTATAATCTCTTCAAATGTTTTCTCAGACCCTTTTTCTCTTCTTTTTCCTGGACCCCTATAATCCAAATGTTGGTGCATTATTGTCCTGGAGGTCTCTGAGACTGTCGTCAATTCTTTTCATTCTTTTTTCTTTATTCTGCTCCTCAACAGTTACTTCTACCATTCTATGTTCCAGCTCACTTGCTCGCTCTTCTGCCTGTTATTCTACTATTGATTCCTTCCTGTGTATTTTTCATTTCAGTTATTGTGTTGTTCATCACTGTTTCTTTGTTCTTTAGTTCTTCTAGGTCTTTGTTAAACATTTCTTCCATTTTCTCGGTCCGTGCCTCCATTCTGTTTCCGAGATTTTGGATAATCTTTACTGTCATTACTCTGAATTCTTTTTCAGATAGGTTGCCTATTTCCTTTTCATTTATTTGGTCTTGTAGGATTGTTGTCTTTTCTTTTTTGAATTTTATTTTTTTACACAGCAGGTTCTTATTAGTCATCAATTTTATACACATCAGTGTATACATGTCAATCCCAATCGCCCAATTCATCACACCACCACCACCACCACCCCTGCTGCTTTCCCCCCTTGGTGTCCATACGTTTGTTCTCTACATCTGTGTCTCAATTTCTGCCCTGCAAACCAGTTCATCTGTACCATTTTTCTAGTTTCCACATATATGGGTTAATATACGATATTTGTTTTTCTCTTTCTGACTTCACTCTGTATGACAGTCTCTAGATCCATCCACCTCTCAACAAAAGACCCAATTTCGTTCCTTTTCATGGCCGAGTACTATTCCATTGTATATATGTACCACATCTTCTTTATCCATTCGTCTGTCGATGGGCATTTAGGTTGCTTCCATGACCTGGCTATTGTAAATAGTGCTGCAATGAACATTGGGGTGCATGTGTCTTTTTGAATTATGGTTTTCTCTGGGTACATGCCTAGTAGTGGGATTTCTGGATCATTTACTTTTTATTCCATTTTATTTTCTAACAGAAGTTTCACTTTTGCATTTTACTGTCTAGTCAATCTGCAGATTAAATTAGCTTATGGAGTGAGATGAACTAATTCTTTTTTTCCCCAAAACAATAAGCAGTTTTTTTCCAGTAGTAGCTTCCATGAAATACTTAGTCATAAAAAAATGAACACACATACACTATGGTTGTAATTATGTAAAACATGCATTCCAGTTGACAAAGATTAGAAAAGAATATGGAAAACTTGGTTTTCTTTATAGTCTTTTCACCATCAATATAAGCTGAGTGTTGAAGAGTTCATCTCTCCTTTTTCATTCATTTCACCTTTTCCTTTAAGTTGTTTACCCATCATAATTTGCTTGTAACTATTTCTTGTTATTTCACATTACATATTTAGTGCTTAGCATATGTTCCCTTCAGGTGTTAATTAAGTGGCATCTCACACAGTAGACAACCTGGTGCCTGCTTAGAATTAGCACAGATGAGGAGACACCCAATATTTGTGACTCAAATATCAACTTCTGGAACCTATAAGAGTTTTATAGTGTCCGGTCTTACATTTAGGTCTCTAATCCATTATGAGTATTTTTGTGTATGGTGTTAGGGAGTGTTCTAATTTTGTTATTTTACATGTAGCTGTCCACTTTTCCCAGCACCACTTATTGTTATGAGTATTTTTGTGTATGGTGTTAGGGAGTGTTCTAATTTTGTTATTTTACATGTAGCTGTCCACTTTTCCCAGCACCACTTATTGAAGAGACTGTCTTTTCTCCATTGTATATCCTTGCTTCCTTTGACACAGATTAGTTGGCCATAGGTCCATGGGTTATCTCTGGGCTTTCTGTCTTGTTCCATTGATCTTTATTTCTGTTTTTGTGCCAGTACCATATTGTCTTGATTACTGTAGCTTTGTAGTATAGTCTGAAGTCAGGGAGTCTGATTTCTCCAGCTTCGTTTTTTTCCCTCAAGACTGCTTTGGCTATTCGGGGTCTTTTGTGTCTCCATACAAATTTTAAGATTTTTTGTTCTAGTTCTGTAAAAAATGCCATTGGTAATTTGATAGGGATTACATTGAATCTGTAGATTGCTTTGGGTAGTATAGTCATTTTCACAGTGTTGCTTCTTCCAGTCCAAGAACATGGTATCTCTCTCCATGTGTTTGTATCATCTTTAATTTCTTTCATCACTGTCTTATAGTTTTCTGCATACAGGTCTTTTGTCTCCCTAGGTAGGTTTATTCCTAGGTATTTTATTCTTTTTGCTGCAGTGGTAAATGGGTGTTTCCTTAATTTCTCTTTCAGATTTTGCATCATTAGTATATAGGAATGCAAGAGACTTCTGTGCATTACTTTTGAATCCTGCAACTTTACCAGATTCATTGATTAGCTCTAGTAGTTTTCTGTTGGTATCTTTAGGATTCTCTGTGTATAGTATGTCATCTGCAAACAGTGACAGTTTTACTTCTTCTTTTCCAATTTTGGTTTCCTTTTATTTCTTTTTCTTCTCTGATTGCCGTGGCTAGGACTTCCAAAACTATGTTGAATAATAGTGGTGAGAGTAGACATCCTTGTCTTGTTCCTGATCTTAGAGGAAATGCTTTCA
>NC_041218.1:42448420-42448903 GCF_002837175.3 Physeter macrocephalus
TTTTGTCTGGTTTTGGTATCAGGGTGATGGTGGCCTCATAGAATGAGTTTGGGAGTGTTCCTTCCTCTCTAGTTTTTTGGAAGAGCTTGAGAAGGATGGGTGTTAGCTCTTCTGTAAATGTTCGATAGAATTCGCCTGTGAAGCCATCTGGTCCTGGACTTTTGTTTGTTGGAAGATTTTTAATCACGGTTTCAATTTTGTTACATGCGATTGGTCTGTTCATATTTTCTACTTCTTCCTGGTTCGGTCTTGGAAGGTTATACCTTTCTAAAAATTTGTCCATTTCTTCTCGGTTGTCCATTTTACTGGCATACAGTTGCTTGTAGTAGTCTTTTAGGATGATTTGTATTTCTGCGGTGTCTGTTGTAACTTCTCCTTTTTCATTTCTAATTTTATTGATTTGAGTCCTCTCCTTTTTTTTTTTTTTTTTTTTTGTGGTACACGGGCCTCTCACTGTTGTGGCCTCTCCCGTTGCGGGGCACA
>NC_041218.1:42449062-42482891 GCF_002837175.3 Physeter macrocephalus
TTTTTTGTGGTACACGGGCCTCTCACTGTTGTGGCCTCTCCCGTTGCGGAGCACAGGCTCCGGACGCACAGGCTCAGCGGCCATGACTCACAGGCCTAGCCGCTCCGCGGCATATGTGATCCTCCCGGACTGGGGCACGAACCCATGTCCCCTGCATCGGCAGGTGGACGCTCAACCTCTGCGCCACCAGGGAAGCCCCTCTCTCCCTCTTTTTCTTGATGAGTCTGGCTAATGGTTTATCAATTAGTCTGGCTTTGGTTTATTTTCTCAAAGAACCAGCTTTTAGTTTTATTTATGTTTGCTATTGTTTTCTTTGTTTCTATTTCATTTATTTCTGCTCTGATCTTTATGATTTCTTTCCTTCTGCTAATTTTGGGTTTTGTTTGTTCTTCTTTCTCTAGTTCCTTTAGGTGTAAGGGTAGATTGTTTATTTGAGATTTTTCTTGTTTCTTGTGGTAGGTTTGTATTGCTATAAACTTCCCTCTTAGAACTGCTTTTGCTGCACCCCATAGGTTTTGCATCGTCGTGTTTTCATTGTCATTTTTCTCTAGGTATGTTTTGATTTCTTCTTTGATTTCTTCAGTAATCTCTTGGTTATTTAGTAACGTGTTGTTTAGCTTCCATGTTTTTGTGTTTTTTACGTTTTTTTGCCTGTAATTCATTTCTAATCTCATAGCGTTGTGGTCAGAAAAGATGCTTGATATGATTTCAATTTTCTTAAATTTACTGAGCCTTGATTTGTGACCCAAGATGTGATCTATCCTGGAGAGTGTTCCGTGCACACTTGAGAAGAAAGTGTAATCTGCTGGTTTTGGATGGAATGTCCTATAAATGTCAATTAACTCTATCTGGTCTATTGTGTCATTTGAAGCTTCTGTTTCCTTATTTATTTTCATTTTGGATGCTCTGTCCATTGATGTAAATGAGGTGTTAAAGTCCCCCACTATTATTGTGTTACTGTCAATTTCCTCTTTTATAGCTGTTAGTAGTTGCTTTATGTTTGAGGTGCTCCTATGTTGGGTGCATATATATTTATAATTGTTATATCTTCTTTCTGGATTGATCCCTTGATCATTATGTTGTGTTCTTCCTTGTCTCTTGTAACATTCTTTATTTTAAAGTCTATTTTATCTTTAAGTGAGATAAGTGATATGAGTATTGCTACTCCAGCTTCTTTTGATTTCTATTTGCATGGAATATCTTTTTCCATCCCCTCACTTTCAGTCTGTATGTGTCCCTAGGTCTGAAGTGGGTGTCTTGTAGACAGCATATATATTGGTCTTGTTTTTGTATCCATCCAGCAAGCCTGTGTCTTTTGGTTGGAGCATTTAATCCATTCACGTTTAAGGTAATTATCTATATGTATGTTCTTTTTTTTTTTTTTTTTTCCGGTACGCGGGCCTCTCACTGTTGTGGCCTCTCCCATTGTGGAGCACAGGCTCCGGACGCACAGGCTCAGCGGCCATGGCTTACGGGCCCAGCCGCTCCGCGGCATGTGGGATCTTCCCGGACTGGGGCACGAACCTGTGTCCCCTGCATCGGCAGGCGGACTCTCAACCACTGCACCACCAGGGAAGCCCTATATGTATGTTCTTATGACCATTTTCTTAATTGTTTTGGGTTTGTTTTTCTAGGTCCTTTTCTTCTCTTGTGTTTCCCACTTAGAGAAGTTCCTTTAGCATTTGTTGTAGAGCTGGTTTGGTGGTGTTGAATTCTCTTAGCTTTTGCTTGTCTGTAAAGCTTTTGATTTCTCCGTCGAATCTGAATGAGATCCTTGCCGGGTAGAGTAATCTTGGTTGTAGTTTCTTCCCTCTCGTCACTTTAAGTATATCATGCCACTTCCTTCTGGCTTGTAGAGTTTCTGCTGAGAAATCAGCTGTTAACCTTATGGGAGTTCCTTTGTATGTTATTTGTCGTTTTTCCCTTGCTGCTTTCAATAATTTTTGTTTGTCTTTAATTTTTTCCAATTTGATTATTATGTGTCTTGGCATGTTTCTCCTTGGGTTTCTCCTGTATGGGACTCTCTGTGGTTCCTGGACTTGGGTGGCTATTTCCTTTCCCATGTTAGGGAAGTTTTTGACTATAATCTCTTCAAATATTTTATCTGTTCCTTTCTCTCTCTCTTTTCCTTCTGGGACCCCTATAATGTGAATGTTGTTGCATTTAATGTTGTCCCAGAGGTCTCTTAGTCTGGCTTCATTTCTTTTTATTCTTTTTTCTTTATTCTCTTCCGCAGCATTAAATTCCACCATTCTGTCTTCCAGGTCATTTATCCGTTTTTCTGCCTCAGTTATTCTGCTGTTGATTCTTTCTAGTGTAGTCTTCATTTCAGTTATTGTGTTGTTCATCTCTGTTTGTTCTTTAATTCTTCTAGATCTTTGTTAAACATTTCTTGCATCTTCTCGATCTTTACCTCCATTCTTTTTCCGAGGTCCTGGATCATCTTCATTTTCATTCTGGAAGGTTTTTTTCCTGAAAGTTTGCCTATCTCCACTTCATTTAATAGGTTTTCTGGGGTTTTATCTTGTTCCTTCATCTGATACATAGCTCTCTGCCTTTTCATCTTGTCTGTCTTTCTGTGAATGTGGTTTTTGTTCCACAGGCTGCAGGATTGTAGTTCTTCTTGCTTCTGCTGTCTGCCCTCTCGGTCTTGTAGGTTTTTACCTTGGTCCTTCGTCTGTAAGATATTTTTTTGTTGTCTCACTTTTTTTGATGGGTGGGGCTGTACTCCTGTCTTACTGGTTGTTTGGCCTGACATGTCCAGCACTGGAGGTTGAAGGCAGTTGGGTAGAGCTGTGTCTTGGTGCCGAGATGAGGACCTCTGCAAGACTTCACCCCAATTATTATTCCCTGGGGTCTGAGGTTTTCTGTTAGTACAGCAGTTTGGACTCAGCGCTCCCACCACAGGAGCTCAGGCCCAACCCCCAGCCTGGGAACCAGTATATCCCACAAGCTGCTCGGTACGGCACAAGAAAAGAAAGGGAAAGAAACGGAGCAGTACGATAACAGAATAATAAATAAAATACAGTTAGAAAAATACAAAGTATATCAGGAAAAATTAAAATATAAGTGAAGGGCTTCCCTGGTGGCGCAGTGGTTGAGAATCTGCCTGCTGATGCAGGGGACGCGGTTTCGTGCCCCGGACCGGGAAGATCCCACATGCCACAGAGTGGCTGGACCCGTGAGCCATGGCCGCTGAGCCTGTGCGTCCGGAGCCTGTGCTCTGCAACGGGAGAGGCCACAGCAGTGAGAGGCCTGTGTACTGCAAAAAAAAAAAAAAAAAAAAAAAAAATTTTATATATATATATATATATAAGTGAACAACTGCAACAAGGCAAAACAGCACCACAATAAAAAAAGAAAAAAAAAAAAAAAAAAAAAATTTATATATATATATATATATAAGTGAAACAACTGCAACAAGGCAAAACAGCACCACAATAAAAAAAGAAAAAGAAAAAGAAAGCTGAGGAGACAAGCCAAAAGTTGTAGAACAATACCAAGGTATAAAGAATAAAATAAAATTAGAAAAATTCAAAATTTATTAGAAAAATATCTATATAAATGAAAGAACAGCAAGGTAAAGCAGAACCACAACCTAAAAAAAAAGAAAGGCTAGAAATGGCCTTGGCTGTGGGGGGCAGTGTGGGGTGGTGGGGTTTAGGCTCAGGACCTGCTCAGCCGCAAAAGGCAGCACGGCTGGAGGGGGGCCATTGAGTGTGGGTTCAGAGGTAAGGTCATGGTTGGGTGTGTGGAGGCAGGGTTTAGGCCCAGCAGAGTTGGAGGGTGTCTTGGAGGGCAGAGGACGAGGCCTGGGGACCTCACTTGGGTCTCCCCAGGGCCCTAGTGGGCAGGGGAAACGCTGACCGTGTTCCCTTCTGATAATCCACTCTCCCAAGTGTCTCCCCCGTCCCTGTTGATCCCCTAACCATGGGTGGGCCCCTCTGGGCATGGGAACCCCTTGCCTCCCCCAGCCACCCCACAGGGACACTGGTCCATCTCGCCTCCACTTATCCTCCCCGCTTCCTCCTCCCCATGTCCTGCCCAGTTGCTCAGGGGTTCTTCCCATCCCCTTAGGTGTCCATGGTCCCGCAAAAGTGCCTGGTAGGTGCCCTAGTTGTGCAGAGATGCAAACTCCACATCCTCCTAGTCCGCCATCTTGACTTCACCCCACAGTTTTTATTTTAAAGTCTATTTAGTCTCATATGAGTATTGTTATTCCAGCTTTCTTTTGATTTCCATTTGCATGGGATACCTTTTTCCATTCTTTCACTTTCAGTCTGTGTGTGTCTCTAGATCTGAAGTGAGTCTTCTGTAGGAGCATATATATGGTTCTTGTTTTTGTATCCACTCCACCAACTCTTATCTTTTGGTTGGAGCATTTAGTCCATTTACATTTAAGGTAATTATTGATATGTATGTTCTTACTGCCGTTTTGTTAATTGTTTGGGGTTTGTTTTTATAGGTGTTTTTCCCCCCTTCTTTCGTTCTCGTCTCCTGTGATTTGATGACTATCTTTAGTGTTATGTTTGGATTCTTTTTTCTTTTTTTGTGTGTATATCTATTATAGGTGTTTGTTTTGAGGTTACAGTTTTTTATATAGCAGTCTGTATATGTGTGTGCGTGTGCGTGTGTGTGTGTATATATGTATGATTTAAGTTGCTGAGCTCTTAATTTCAAATGCATTTTTAAAATCTTACATTTGTATTCTTCCTTCATGATTGCTGTTTTTCATATCATATTTTATATCTAATTGTTTTGTGTATCCCTTAACTGCTCATTGTGGTTATAGATTATTTTACTACTCTTGTCTTTTAACCACACTACTAGCTTTGTGTGTGGATGATTTCCTACATTTTCTGTATGTTTGCCTTTGTTGATGATCATTTTGATTTTATAACTTTCTTGTTTTTAGTTGTGGCCTTTTTTGTCAGGAGAAGTTCCTTTAACATTGGTTGTAAAGTTGGTTTGATGGTGCTGAACTCTTTTAGCTTTTGCTTGTCTGTAAAGCTTTTGATCTCTCCATCAAATCTGAATGAGAGCCTTCCTGGGTAGATTATTCTTGGTGGTACGTTTTTCCCTTTCATCACTTTAAATATATCTTTCTACTCCATTCTGGCCTTCAGAGTTTCTGCTGAAAAATCAGCCAGTAACTTAATGGGAATTCTGTTGTATGCTATTTGTTGCTTTTCCCTTGCTGCTTTTAATATTCTCTTTATATTTAATGTTTGTCATTTTAATTACAGTGTGTCTTGGTTTCTCTTTGGGTTAATCCTGTATGGGACTCTCTTCTCTCTCTCTCTCTCTCTCTCTCTCTCTCTCTCTCTCTCTCTCGTCCTTGTGGGACCCCTACAGTGTGAATATTAGTGTGCTTGATATTGTCCTACAGGGCTCTTAAACTGTCCTAATTTCATTTCATTCTTTTTTCAGTAGCAGTGCTTTCCACTACTCTATCTTCAGCTCACTGATCTGTTCCTCTGTATCATTTAGTCTAATGTTGATCCCTTCTAGTGTATTTTTCATTTCAGTTATCATATTCTACATCTGTTTGGTTGTTCTTTATATTTTCTAACTCTTTGTTAAAAACTTCTGACTTCTTGCTCTGTGCGTCCATTGTTTTCTCAAGTTCTTTCATCATCTTTACAGTCATTACTCTGCACTCTTCAGGTAGATTGCCTATCTCCACTTCACTTAGTTGTTCTTCTGGGGTTTTATCTTGTTTCCTCATCTGGAATATGTTTCTTTGTGGCCTCATTTTTTCTAAGTTGCTATTTCTATTTTTATGTATGTGGTAGGTTAGTTATGTTTCTGTACCTTGAAGAAGTAGTCTCCTGTAGGAGATGTCTTATGCATCCCACTGCACACTCCCCTCTCGTCACCCATGCTATATGCTCTGTAGTTTCCCCCTAAGAGGGCTGCATTGGTCCTTCTGTTTTGGCGAGCTGTGTGGGTGGTCTGGTAGGCTTGGTTGGCCCCTAGCCCAGTTGGTTGCCAGGCACCTGCCTTGTGCAGATGCTGCTGGCTGCTGGTTAGTGGGACCTGGTCACAAGGTAGCAGATTACAAAACCCCAGGGTCCCCAGGCCTAGTACTGGCTCACTGGTGGACAGAATCAGGGTCCATAATACTCCAGGGCTGTTGCCCTACCACTGGTGGGTGAAGCCAGGTTCCGGAGTTAGTGTCGGACTAGTGGCAGGCAGAGCTGGGTCCCAGAGTCTGACAACAGGGCCTAGGAATTTCAGCGCTGTTGTCAGATTGCTGAGCAGGAGGTGGAGGGATCCTGACACAGTTGGGTATGGGGTCCGAGGTGTCCCAGAGCTTGTGTTGGCCTGCTGGTAGACAGAGCTAGGGCTTGGGTGAATCCTGGGGCTGGTGTCTGCTCGCAGGTGGGCAGCATCAGGATACAGGAGATCCTGGGGCTCTGTCAGGCCCACTGGTGGATAAAGCTGGGTCATGGGGATAGTGCAGGCCCATTGGCTAGCTGAGCCGTGTCCTGGGGCCTCTGGCTTCAGGGCCCACATTCTCAGAACTGGTTTTGGACCACTGGTGGGTTGGCTGGTTCCTGACAGGGCTGGCTATGGGGCCTGGGGTGTCCCAAAGGTTGTGTTGGCCCACTGGTAAGTGCAGCCTGATCCTGGGGTAATGTCTAAGGAGGCCAAGTTGTCTCAGAGCTTTTATTGTCCCCCTGGTGGTTGGGGCTGAGGACCAGCAAGTCCTGGGACTGGTGCCAACTGCTGGTGGCTGGGCCGGGTCCTGGCATAGCATGCTGTGGTTGTTCTGGGGCTGGTGTCTGTCTGCTGGTAGGTGGGGTTATATTTCCACCCAGCTAATTGCTTGATCTGAGGTGATCCAGTACTTGTGCCTATAGGCTGGTGAGTGGGGGCAGGGCTGGGGCTGGGTCCCACGCCTAATAAGCTAGAGGGAGGATTCCAAAATGTTGCTTTGCAGCGCCAGTTTCAATGTGGTAGAATTAACTCCCAAAAATGGTTGCCACCAGTGCCTGTGTCCCCAGGTGAGCTCCATTTGCCTCCTGCCTCTCTGGGAGACTCTTCAAGATCACCAGTAGGTCTGACCCAGGCTCTGTTCAAATTATTGCTGCTTCCCTGTGTCCCAGAGCATGTGAAATTTTGTGTGCACCCTTTAAGAGAGAGGTCTTTCTTTTCCACAACCCTCTGGGTCTCCCGAAAGTAAGTTCCTCTGACCTTCAAAACCAAACATTCTGGGGTCTCGTCTTCCCAGCACAGGACCCCTGGGCTGGGGAGCTTGATGTGGGTCTCCTACCTCTTGCTCCTTCTGGAGAACCTCTATACTTATAATTATCTTCCCATTTGTAGGTCTCTCACCTCAGGATATGGGTCTTGACTATACTGCAGTTTCTCCCCTCCTACCCATCTAGTTGTGGTTCCTTTAAATCTTTAGTTATAGAAATCTTTTCTGGTAGGTTCCAGTCTTTCTCATTCGTAGCTGGCTTTGTAAATAGTTGTAATTTTGGTATGCCCATGAGAGGAGGTGAGTTCAGGGTCCTCTTAGTCCACCATCTTGGGAACTCTTCAACAATGATTCCTTATTATATGACTCTCCATTTGGTAGAATCCTAGTCCATTTAATTCTAGAGCAAAATTTTTAAAAATTTACACAAGTTATGTCATGATGGGAGAAAGGTTTTCTTTGTAAGCAGAATACCATTTTTTTTCTAAGCACAGATCTCATGAGCTATTCCTAATTTTCATGTCTATTTCATATTTTTTCATATGCTTTAAAATCCAGTTATAATTCTTGTTTTTGTAGGGAGGAATAGTATCAAAATCACCTACAGTTAACTTTAATGGGGTAAAGGGTATTATTTCTTATAAAAACCCCAGGAATTTCTGAAATCCCATGTCTCCACATTGGCCCCTTTTGAAACTTCACTACTCTACACCTATCCTTTCCCAGCCCTCCCCACCCAAATGTCTTCAGTTAGTCATGGAAGTTAAGTTTATGATCAAATGGTAGAGGTGAGGATGGGATAATTTTAAGAGTCATGTATTTTTTTTAACGTCTTTATTGGAATATAATTGCTTTACAATGTTGTGTTAGTTTCTGCTCTAGTGTTTCTTTAGGGAAAAATGCTATTTTAATTATGGGGAGTGGGGAGCCAGGGAGAAGGAATTCTTAAAGGGAAGCTACTAGGCTGTAGTTATCGTGGTACTTCTCAAGACCTTACATTTTATGTTATGATTATAGTTAAATTTCTAATTTGCCCTATTTATTTTTTAAGTACAGGACTGACTCCTACAGTAAAGTGAATGGGCTGGTATTTAGTTACTTAATAATTTTTTTAAACATCAGAAAGTAAACACTGTTCTGGTCCCTCCAGGGTGTTTCAGTAAAGACCAGGTATACTTGGATGGTATCCTGCAAATCCTCCGATATAGAGAGACCATTGACTTTCATCTACTGACGGCCCTGGGGAAGGTGAGCGACCTCTGGCACAGAGTCCGCAAATGTACCAGGTCAACACTTCCTCCAGCTTATTTCATGATTAAATAAGACTCAAGTTGACACTGTTTTTATTGTTGGAGTAGTTTTCCTTTATGTGATAACAGGAGGGAAGAAATGAGGTTCTGTCACAGAACCAAATTACAATATTTCTTTGTGGACAATAAGAGATAAAGAAGGGAATAGGAAATTTGGGAATATATTATTAGTTTTTATATGCATATTTTCCTAAAGTAAGCTGCAGGTATAACTCTACTCCCCTTCATACTTCAGTATGTATCTCCCAAGAATAAGGACATTCTGACATGACCATATGTTTTCTAAAGAAATTTATCATTGATTCTATATAATATCTAAAAAAAAGTCTATTTTATATTCCCCAGATCATCTCCAAAATGTCCTTTGTAGTTCTTTTTCATGACCCAGGATCCAGTCAAGATTTATGCCTTGCATTCACTTATCATCTTTAATCTCTTAATTTATAACAGTCCCCCTCACCCTAGTCTTTTTTTATGACATTAAGAATCCAAGAAAATTTCCTTGAGAATTCCTAGAATCTGGACTATCAGATTGTTTACTTGTAATTAGCTTTAGGTTAAACATTTTTGCCAAGAATACTAAAGTGAGTCATGCATTTTTCAGTGCATCATATTAGAGAGATATTTTGTCCCATTATTGGTGATACTGTGTATAATCACCTGGGTTAGTTACTGCCAGATCTCTCTATTATAAAGGTACCTTTCCTCCATTAATAAGTAATTTGTGGGATGCCAGATCTCTCTATTATAAAGGTACCTTTCCTCCATTAATAAGTAATTTGTGGGATGATACCTTCAAATGTACCATTGTCTAACAGCCTTTCCAGAAATGATTTTAACATCAATTGATGATTTTTGCCCAAATCAGTTACTACACTGGTGGTAGCAAAATAGAGATCTTTGAATTCTGTTACATTTCCCTCCACTGTTTTATTCAGCTCTTCCAATGGCTGCTCCTGTGTTTTTAAAAACATGTCTACATGTTTTCAAGCAAAGTAAAATATTCTGGGTTCACCTTACACTTTTCCTACCCAAATCTGAGATTAGATGTTTCTCCAAGGAAGTCTTGATTCTTTTTAGTGGGAAATGGTATTTAGAAAACAAGACTTGAGCACAAGGTGTGCACATCACTACTCGAGTGCTGATGCTTCTAGACCTTTTCAATGAGTATATCATATATTTGTTTTAAATCATAAGGGCATTCTAATTCAAATCAGACATCACAAGGTCTTTTTACATCTCCCTTCCCATTCCATATGTGCATCTCTTTTCTTAAAATGAGAACCTTATTTCCCAACATCAGTATATTTACTCATTCTCTCCTTATAATAAACTCAGAGTGGTTTAAGATAAATTACAAAACCATGCCAATATCAACACCAAACCTATTTCCTATAACCTGTTACACTTAGTGATATAAATACTCAATTTTAACTGAAATAGAAATAAAACTTAATATGAACATGATTTATTTAAAGCCTTCCTACTGAACCAGGAAGAGTTGATCAGAAGATAATAGTACTTAAAGCCAGCTATGTTTTGGAATTTAAAAGTTGAAAGATAATTTATAGAACTTAGTTTCACCCCTAAACTTAATATAATATTTATGAAAGACTTGCTTCTTACTCAAGTGAATGAAAGAGATGTGAAATTTTTAAAAATAGTTAAATTCTCTTGCTTTTATTTTGATATTTTTAACACAAAACATTATTTTATTTCTCAAATTAAATAGAGAAAGTAATTTAATGTATAATTGTGATTTTCCTAACTTAATAATACAGTATTTACATTCTAATTATTTTCTTATTTATTTATCTTGGCTGCACTGGGTCTTAGTTGCAGCACGCAGGATCTTCATTGTGGCATGCGGGCTTCTTAGTTTCAGCATGCATGCAGGATCTAGTTCCCCAACCAGGGATCGAACCTGGACCTCCTGCATTGTGAGCATGGAGTCTTACCCACTGGACCACCAGAGAAGTCCCAATTCTTATATTTAGATTTAGGCAGGAGATTTGTTTAGGTTTAGTCTTTCACACACATATATTAAGTTTAGTTTAATTTCTAGACAAACTGTAGATCCAAGATAGATTGTTAAATCAAATACTGACTTTTGATTTTTAAAAATATGGTCATGGTATGAAGGGGCAGATAAATACATTATTATTTAACACAGTAAATTTTGTTATTTTCCAGGTATTAGAGAGTAATTTCAAAAACAGTCTACATAAAGTTTCACTTAAGACCAAAGTGTTACTGGTAGTCAAAGTTAAAAAGTAACCCATCTTCCTTTTTTCAGGTCTCTTATGAAGATGTGGATCGCTTAAAAGAATTGGCAGTTACTGAAAACATGAGGGTCCCTCACTTCCTGCAGGACCATGTCCGATATATGGAACACTTAGAGAAGATCATGGAAGTGAATGAACTGACTGACAGGGAACTGAAAGATCTTATATATTAATTAGCATTCTTGCAAACATAGCTAAGCTATACCTCCATGTATATTACCAATTAGGTGCAGTTAGCACCAGCAGATTTATAAAAGAAGAATGACTGTTTACATGAGTTTTCTGAAGAATGTTCTGCAGTATTCAGCTGAATATTTAGGTTAAAACAAACTTTAAACTGTTTCCCTAAAATGTTTCTATAGGCTACAGGGGAAAGTTACTCCTGTTTTCATCTGAATCTCAACAGAGTCAGATGAAAATACTGCTGATGGGTGTTTTTGAGGAATCTTGGTCAAATTGAGTGATAAACTTCTGCCTGAGCACCAAGACCAGCTCTTACTAGAGATGGAATTCTTGTGTTGTTCAAACTCCAAGGTAATATTTTATTTAATAAATAATGGTAATTATTCTCCTTTGAAAAATTAGTCTGTGTTATGCTCCCAAAAGCTAGAAAATAAGAAATTTAAGATTTCTTATTTACTTATATGTTAAGTAATGTTAAAGGGAGGGGAAAAGCAATTTGAAAAGTTTTCATAGTTCTTTATTTTACACATTATTGTTTCACCTTATCAGCTTATAGGAACTAAAGTAGAAGATTACCATATTTTGTCCAGTTATCCCTTAACTAAACTCGGTTTTCATCTGCTGAAACATACTGGACACCTTCAAAATTTTAACCAAGTTTTAGGGTCTTTCCTTCCCAAGTCTCAGAGGTTTTTCTACATAAATCAAAATAGTTGGGGAACAGAGAAGCTACTTACCTTTTTTATTAAATGGAGCAATGAGCAGGGGATAAATCATATAGGAGCTGGATGTTGACTGGGTAGCATCTACAGTAAGCTTGACTGTATACTCTGAGAAACAGAATTTCTGGGCATTGCCATTTGATAAACTGGCTTTGTGATTTATCAAAATCTTTGACTTCATTAAGCCATTAATGACATACTTCGAATTTCAAGAATGTGAGTTCTGTTTTACTACATTTCTCCTGCTAAAAGCTTATATCTAGCTTTGTAATTTATCAATTTCAGTATATACTTGGATAGGTATAATAGGTATACTTGGGATCAAGTAGTTTTTCAAACTTATTTTAATCAGAAAGAATACTGCTATAAACACCCCATTCAAAATTGCTACTGTAATTTCTACCCAGAGTCTGAGAGTTTATCTTTACCTCAATTCAGACTTAAATATGGTGCTAACACTGGTAGATGTATACTGCAAAGCCTGGTTCACATTTTAGAAACTCTTTTGCAGACAAGGTTATGGGATTTTTCTCTTTCACATATCTGGAAGGGCTCGCCTCAAAGAATGATATACTTCAACAAACCTCCAACAAACATGATACACTCTAACTGGCACCTGGTAGTTCTTACAAAGCCATGCATTTCACCTTTGGCAGTAGCAGGCAAGGCCCTTTAGAGTACTGAAGGTGCCCATACCTGTGTCATGCTGGCTGGAGTGTGACCTGCACTGGGGGCACAGTGTGCCAACACTAACCAGACACCAGAAGACCACTCTTGTCCTCTCAAGCATTATTTCCTTGTAGCAGAGTCATCCAGTTTCAGCTTTGTGTAGCGTTTTCTGACTTCATCTTCAGACTTTTCAAAGGTAGTTGTGAAAACAGTGTCTTATTAGCTGGAATTGAAGTACAGACAGAAATGGCAATATTTATGTCCTGTGACTTAAGGTGAAATGATTATAAATTCAGCATTTGTAGGCAATAACACTGTTAGTCTTATGTTATGGTTTAAATATAAAGGAAAATCACAGCAGCCTTAATTTCCTATTGGTAGGATTGTTTGTAGTGGTTATTTAAAATGGATAGATATTATATGATCTGAAAAAGGAAAAACTTTCTTGCCTTACTGCTTTGGTATAAAGACAAAAAACATGAGCACTATCCAGACCAAAAAAAAGACCTTAAATCACATTAAGATATTTCAAAAGTTAGCAATGAACCAAAAGTAGTTTAAGATTAGCAGAAATACTTAAATAAAGAGCTCTAAGCTTTAAAAGTTGAGATTGAAGATTTAATGTTTATTCTCTTTCTTGAAATAGCATTAAGGTCAGTTTTGCTCTCTAAAATGAAAGTTTTTATAAATAGAAAATTATAGCAGCAGTACTTAGGAGAATAGTTGAAGATCATATTCGTTTTAATAAGAATAGTCATTTGCTATAGGCTATTGATCATTAGGATTTCATCATCAATTTTTTCCACTGAAATTCTAACATATAGTTGTATCAAATTCTAATAAACTGTTTGTTAGGTTTTCACACCAGACAGTTTCAAAGTAAAATAGTCTGCAAACATAAATCCATAGTCTTCATTTCTTTATATTTTCAATCTTTGAGCATTTTGTGTCTAGCTGTAATAGAAATAAATAGCACTGAGGTTCTCAAATGAACTATTTGGATATATATGCATGCAAACTTCTGTTCTTTTAAAACCTAATTATATTTTTATTGTGGTATTTCTGGGTTTTTTATTGTAATTATTGGAAATACCATCAATCATGTTTGTCTTCTAGTATTCTTATTTATAGAGAAATATTATATTTGCCACACTCTACCTTTCCACTAATTAATTCAGCATATACTCCCATGGGGCATAGGGAAAAGGAGAGAGGGAAAATTCTGTCTTAATTTACTACCCTGTTTGTTTATTGAATAAACTTTTATGCAGAACCGATTGAGGACCAGAATCTGTGCTGAGTGTCAGAGGTCTTCTGATGAAGACAAGAAATGTTCCACAGTCCAGTGAGGAAGAGAGTAGCACAGACCCAGGTTACAGCACTGCCAGTACCATACCCAAAGTATTACCAAAAGAATGTAAACGGGCCTGTTCATGTGTTTGAAGCACAGAGACAAAGATCACTTGCAAAGTAGTGAGTATTTATAGTATTTTATTACCACTCTTTGCAAGGCTTGTTTGGATCCTGAGCAACTTTAGCCTAGGGGAAGGAGTAGACTAAGAATACAGTTGCTTGGGTCATCACGGGCCCTGAGGAGATCCCTTGAGCCCTTCAGCAGATGCCCAAGGGAGTCAGCACTTTATCCTTAAGTGTCTTGGTCTTTGAATTCAAACCTTTATGGCACTTGTGAAAGCCTTGTCAGCTGGCTACGATTTCATTCATTTTTGTTCACTCTGATTCCGGTGGCTAAGGGAATTAATATCTTGAAACTGCCAGGATGAGAAATACCAGTGTTTGTTAGCTAGCTGTAAGAATATGTGGAATTTTAAGTATGCGGAGGGAAAAGCATATGAAGAGGAAGCAAGAGGGCAGCCATCTGCAAGCCAAGGAGAGAGGCCCAGAACAGATCCTTCCCTTATGGTTCTCAGGAAAAATCAAGCTTTCCAACACCTTGATCTTGAACTTCTAGCCTTCAGAACTGAAAAGAATTGTACCTAAAGAAAGAGGACAAAGCAAAGAGCAGAAATCTGACCACTAAGAGGAGATTACTAAGCATTCATTTCTTCCCAGCTATCCAGTTATCCTAACAAAAGACAACGAGCTTCAGAAGTGATATCAGCATGGCTGAAAAAGCTTTCCCTCATTTGTATCCTCCACCCTCAGCAATTTGGTATCCATATACAGACAGAAATGACCTGGTGGGAGCTTAGGGATCAACACCATGCAACTTTGTAGGAATCGCCTAGCAACCTGGTAGGAATCTTTCCTGCCCATGCATTGGCTTATAGGCATACAGACCTAGGTCCCGGCTTGGACCCTGCCGTGGCCTGTGAACCAGCTCCAGGCCCTCTCGGCTGCAGTGTGGAAATCCCTAGAAAGTACTGTCTTAGACAGACAGTCACCCACAGACAAGAGCACCTTTGTGAAAGTCTGGGTTTCCAGTGGAGAATTTTCAGCACATTTTTGGAGCAGTAAATGAGTTCAGATGCTTTGAAGAGGAACAGTTTGATTTTACCCTCATTATCCTTCCCTCAAGGTGGCACAGTTCAGGGCCAAGAGAGACCTTCTCAGCCCATGATTTCTCCTGGAGGGGAAAATGCAAGTGACTGAGTACCCAGCTTCTCCAACTATGTGGGAAGCCGCCAGAGAGGCCTATTTCTCTCTTGCCTCATCCAGACTACTGAATCTTGAGCTGCATCATGAGGGGGTGGGAAGGTGCTAGGAGAACAACAGACAGGACTCTTGGAGGGCAGTAAAGAGTCACAGAGCCTACTCACAGTCCCATCAAGAAGCTAGCCCACATGGCACTGGGGACACCTTAGCTGTGGGTCTCCCTGACCAGCCAGTGGGAACCAGTAGTGCTCCATGTGCCTCACCCCCCGCCCCCACCCTGTGGCTTCCTGTCACACTCCTGATAGCATCAAGAGTAAGCTTTGGCAGATGGCTAGTGAACATGCAAAAAAAGCCAAACTGAATCTGCAGGCCCAAGGGAGACCACAAACGTGAGCTTTAGCCCCACACTTGGGAAAGCAGAAGGGAGATTGTCAGCACCTAACCTTTTGCATTGCAGACTCAAGAGAAGACATACAAGCTTAAGGATTCTGCCATAAGAGGCCAAGAAGTGTGGAGCAGGCTTACCCACAGCTGATCTGAGGAAGCCTCAGAATCTCTAGCAGGGATGACTAAAGTTACTTCTCTCCTGAAGCAGTTAGTAAAGACTAGAGGAAGCAACTGCTATTTCAGATACAAAGACAACAAAGCAAAACTTAAGAAAACATGACACTACCAAAGGATTATGTTGTTGTTGTTGTTTTTTTTTTGTGGTATGCGGGCCTTCCTCTGCTGTGGCCTCTCCCGTTGCAGAGCACAGGCTCCGGACGCGCAGGCCCAGCGGCCATGGCTCACCGGCCCAGCCGCTCCGCGGCACGCGGGATCCTCCCAGACCAGGGCGCGAACCCAGTTCCCCTGCATCGGCAGGCGGACACGCAACCACTGCGCCACCAGGGAAGCCCTACCAAAGGATTATGATTATCTTCCAGTAATTGATCCCAAAGACATGGAGATCTGTGATTTACCTGATAAAGAATGAAAAATAACTATTTAAGCTCAGTGAGCTACAAGAATAGACAATTTGATGAAATCAAGAAAATACTTGAATAAAATGAGCAGTTTAACAAAGAAAAATCATAAAGGACCAAACAAATTCTGAAGTAGAAAAATACAGTGAATGAAATGAAAAATATAGTAGCATCAATATCAGAATGTGTCAATCAGAAGAAAGAATCTGTGAGGTAGAAGATGGGAACTTTGAGATTATTCAGTCAGAGGAAAATGAAAAAGAATAATGAAAGCCTACGTGATCTATGGGATACAATCAAAAGAAACAACTTGCAAATTATTAGAGTTTCAGAGGGAGAAGGAGCCAGACAGCTTATGAAATAATGGCTGAGAACTTCCCAAATCTGAGGGAAAATTTTTGGATATCCAAGTTCATAAGGTCACCAAACTCAAAGAGATCCTCTTCAAGACATGCTATAATAAAACTACAAAAGACAAAGAGAATCTTAAAAGCAGCAAGAGAAAAGAAGCTTGTAACTTAAAAGGGACCCTCCATACTGTTATTAGCAGATTTCTCAGTGAAAACCTTACAGGCCAGGAGACAGTGGGGTGATATATTCAAAGTGCTGAGAGAAAACTGCCAACCAAGAATACTCTGGCAAAGTTTTCCATCAGAAATGAAGGAGAGGGCTTCCCTGGTGGCGCAGTGGTTGCGCGTCCGCCTGCCGATGCAGGGGAACCGGGTTCGCGCCCCGGTCTGGGAGGATCCCACATGCCGCGGAGCAGCTGGGCCCGCGCGTCCGGAGCCTGTGCTCCGCAATGGGAGAGGCCACAACAGAGGGAGGCCCGCATACCACCCAAAAAAAAAAAAAAAAAAATGAAGGAGAGGGCTTCTCTGGTGGCTCAGTGGTTGAGAGTCCACCTGCCAATGCAGGGGACACGGGTTCATGTCCCGGTCCGGGAAGATCCCACATGCTGCAGAGCGGCTGGGCCCGTGAGCCATGGTCGCTGAGCCTGTGCTCCACAACGGGAGAGGCCGCAACAGTGAGAGGCCCACGTACCACAAAAAAAAAGAAAGAAATGAAGGAGAGATAGACTTGCCCACACAGACTAAAGCTGAGAGAGTTCATTACTACTAGATCTGCCTTCCAAGAAGTGCTTCCAGGTCCGGGTAGATCCCACATGCTGCAGAGCGGCTGGGCCCGTGAGCCATGGTCGCTGAGCCTGTGCTCCACAACGGGAGAGGCCGCAACAGTGAGAGGCCCACGTACCACAAAAAAAAAGAAAGAAATGAAGGAGAGATAGACTTGCCCACACAGACTAAAGCTGAGAGAGTTCATTACTACTAGATCTGCCTTCCAAGAAGTGCTTCCAAGCACAATCTCAAAAGGATGTTTTTGATAAGTTGATTTTAGAGCTCTATTAGAAAATACATGAAAATGTTAAAAGCATATATATCCTTAACCCAACAATTCCACAATAAGTACACACACACACACTATCACACACTTATTCATCATATATACATTGCACACATATGCAAAAATATATGTACACATATATCTTTGTGCAAAGATATGTATCTTTGCACTGCAACACTGTGGTAAAAATAGAGTGGAAGCAACCTTAAAATTCATTAGCAAGGAACTAGTTAGATGACATATTTATATGTTAATACTATATAGCCTATTTAAAAATAAAGTAGGCCTGTACATATTGATTTAGATTCTACATCATTGTAGAACAATCTCCAAAATCTATTGTTAAATAAAAAGCATGTTTCAGAATGGTGTTTGAAGTCAGTTTCTATTTGATTTTTTTAAAAGGGATGGGGGGGACAGTATGTACATGTACACTTTTATAGTCACAGAACATCTCTGGTGGGCTACATGAGATACAGGTAAGAGTGGTGACATTGAAGGACTAGGAGTCAGGAGTAAGAAAGAAACTCACTTTTACTCCATACTATTTTTATTTGACTTTACTATATGCACATATGGTCTTTAAATTTTTCTTGCATTTTTGAGTCCATGTTTATTGTTTTATTCAGTGTGTTAGCAGAATTCTAGATTTAATCACTGCATATTGAAATTTTTTAAATTTCATATTAATAAATGAAATAAAATGATACAAATTCTCCTTCCCACCTGTGGCTCCCATCCCTGTTCTCCCCCCACCAGAGATAACTACTATTCAGTTTCTTATAAAACTTATCAGTTTGTGCATACACAGGCAAACACAAATATATGTATATATATCTCCTTCTCCTCATCCTTCATCGTTTTTTACAATGATAGATTACTATTGTATAAATAATTCTGCATGCATTGCTATTTCCAGTTAGTTACATACTTAAAACCAAAATCACAAGCCAAGAAAATAAACTGGACATTTTTAAAATTAAATACTCTTGAAGGAGGAGACAAGATGGCAGAGTAGAAGGACTTGAGCTCACCTCCTATCAATCACAAAAACACCAAAATCACAACTAACTGGTGAACAACCATAGACAAAAAAGACTGGAACCTACCAAAAAAGGTACTCTACATCCAAAGACAAAGAAGAAGCCACAATGAGATGGTAGGAGGGACATTTTTGTGATATCAAATCCCATACCTGCCAGGTAGGCCACACACACAGGAAAATAATTACATCACAGGGGCTCTCCCACAGGACTGAGAGTTCTGAGCCCCAGCCTGGGGTCTGGCATCAGGAGGAGAAGCTCACAGAGCATTTGGCTTTGAAGGCCAGCAGGGCTTGAGTGCAGGAGCTCCACGGGACTGAGGGAAACAGAGACTGCACTCCTGGGGGGCACACACACACAAGGTATCATGAGCACTGGGAACCACTGCAAAGTAGTGACTCCATAGGAGCCTGGGCCAGACCTACCTGCAGGTCTTGGAGGGTCTCCTGGGGAGGCAGGAGTCAGCTGTGGCTCACTGTGGGGGTAAAGACACTGGTGGTGGAGGCTCCAGGGAGTATTCATCAGTGTGAGCTCTCCCAGAGGTTGCCATTTTGGCAGTGAGACCTGGCCCTACCCAACAGCCTGTAGGCTTCAGTGCTGGGCCACCTCAGGCCAAACAACCAACAGAGTGGGAACACAGCCCCACCTATAGCAGGCAGGCTGTCTAAAGTCATGAGTCCACAGCTGCCTCTAAACACACCCCTTAAAGTGGCCCTGCCCACCAGAGGTACAAGACCCAGCTCCACCCACCAGGAGTAGGCACCAGTCCCTCCCACCAGGAAGCCTGCACAAACCCCTGGAACAACCTCACCCATGAGGGGACAGACAGCAGAAGCAAGAGGAACTACAAACCTGTAGCCTGAGATGGAGACCACAAACGAAGTTCAACAAAATGAGATGGCAAAGAAATATGGTCCAGATGAAGGACCAAGGTAAAACCCCAGAAACAACTAGGAGAAGTGGAGATAGATAGGCAATCTGCCTGAATAAGAATTCAGAGTAATGATAGTAAAGTTGAGCCAAGATCTTAGAGAAAGAATGGAAGCACAGACTGAGAAGATACAAGAAATGTTTAACAAGGAGCTAGAAGATTTAAAGAACAAACAGGTGAACAATACAATAACTGAAATGAAAAATACACTAGAAGGAATTAATAGCAAAATAAATGAGGCAGAAGAATAAGTGAACTGGAAGACAGATTGGTGGAAATCACTGATGTGGAACAGAATAAAGAATGAAAAGAAAGGACAGTCTAAGAGACCACTGAGACACCATTTGACACACTGACATTTGCATTATAGGGGTCCCAGAAAGAGAAGAGAGACAGAAAGGGCCTGAGAAAATATTAGAAGAGATAGTAACTTTAAAACTTCCCTAACATGGGAAAGGAAACAAGTCCAGGAAGTGCAGAGAGTCCCTTATAGGAGAAACCCAAGGAGTAACATGCTGAGACACACATTAATCAAAATGACAAAAATTAATGACAAAGAGAAAATATTAAAAGCAACAAGGGAACAGCAATAAAAACATACCAGGGAGTCCCCATATGGTTATCAGCTGATTTTTCAGCAGAAACTGCAGGCCAGAGGGAGTGGCATGATATATTTAAAGTGATGAAAGGGGAAAACCTACAACCAAGAATACTCTATCCAGCAAGGCTCTAGTTCATATTCGACAGAGAAATCAAAAGCTTTACAGAGAAGCAAAAGCTGAGAGAATTCAGCACCACCAAACCAGCCTTACAACAAATGCTAAAGGAACTTCTCTAGGCAGAAAAGAGAAGGCCACAGCTGACTTCCCTGATGGTGCAGTGATTAAGAAGCCTCCTGCCAATGCAGGGGACACTAGTTCGATGCCTGGTCCAGGAAGATCACACATGCTGTGGAGCAACTAAGCCCGTGTGCCACAACTACTGAGCCTGTGTGCCACAGCTACTGAAGACTACATGCCTACAGCAATGAAGAGTAGCCCCTGCTCGCCACAACTAGAGAAAGCCCACATGCAGCAACAAAGGCCCAATGCAGCAAAAAATGAAAAGGCTACAACTAGAAACAAGAAAATTATGAATGGTAAAGCTCACCAGTAAAAGTAAACATACATATTTGTCCACACACAAATATGATATCAAAACCAGCAGTTGTGGGTAGAGGAGAATAAAAATGCGGGATATTGGAAATGCATTTGAAATTAAAAGGCCAGCAACTTAAAACAATCTTCTTTATATATAGACTGCTACATCTCTTGGTAACCACAAACCAGAAACTGACAGTAGATACACACACAAAAAAGAAAAAGCAATCCAAACACAACACTGAAGATAGTCATCAAATCACGAGAAGAGAATGAAAGAGGAAGGGAAGAAAGAAGACCTACAAAAACAAACCCAAGACAACAAAATTGCAGTAAAAACATACATATTGATAAATTACCTCAAATGTAAATAGATTAAATGCTCCAACCAAACGACAGAGTGGCTGAATGGATACACCCACTTCAGATCTAAAGACACAAACAGATGAAAGTGAGGCGATGGAAAAAAGTATTCCATGTAAATGGAAATCAAAAGAAAGCTGGAGTAGCAATACTCATATCAGACAAAATAGACTTTAAAATAAAGACTGTTACAAGAGACAAAGAAGGACACTACATAATGATCAAGGGACCAATCCAAGAAGAAGATATAACAATTGTAAATATATATGCAGGCAACACAGGAGCAACTCAATACATAAAGCAAATGTTAACAGACATAAAAGGAAAAAATTCACAGTAACAGAATAATAGTGGGGGACTTCAGCATCCCACTTACATCAATGGACAGATCACCCAGACAGAAAATCCATAAGGAAAAAAAGGCCTTAAATGACACATTAGACCAGATGAATGTAATTGATATTTATAGAACATTTCATCTTAAAGCAGCAGAATACACATTCTTCTCAAGTGCACACAGAACATTCTCCAGGATAGGTCACATGCTGGGGATCAGAAAGCAAGCTGGTAAATTTAAGAAAATTAAAATCATATCAAGCATCTTTTCTGACCACAATACTATGAGATTAGAAATCAACTACATGAAAAAAAAACTGTAAAAATCACAAACACGTGGAGGCTAAACAATATGCTACTAAACAACCAATGGATCACTGAAGAAATCAAAGACGAAATCAAAAAATACCTAGAGACAAATGAAAATGAAAGCACGATGATCCAAAACCTATCAGATGCAGCAAAAGCAGTTGTAAGAGGAAGTTTAAAGCAATACAATTTTACCTCAGGAAACAAGAAGAATCTCAAACAACCGAAACTTACATTACAGCAACTAAAGAAAGAAGAACAAACAAAACCCAGAGTTAGTAGAAGTAAAGAAATCATAAACATCAGAGCAGAAATAAATAGAGATGAAGAAAACAATAGAAAAGATCAATGAAACTAAGAGCTGGTTCTTTGAAAAGATAAATAAAATTGAGAAACCTTTAGCCAGACTCCAGAAAAAAAAGAGAAGGGTCAAATCAATAAAATTAGAAATGGAAAAGATGTTACAATGGACACCACAGAAATACAAAGGATCATAAGAGACTACTACAAGCAACTATATACCAATATAGAAGAAATGGACAAATGCTTAGAAGGGTACAACTTTCCACGATTGCACCAGTAAGACATAGAAAATATGAACAGACAAATCACAAGTACTGAAATTGAAACTGTGATTTAAAAGATTCCAACAAACACAAGTACAGGACCAGATGGCTTCACAGGTGAATTCAATCAAACATTTAGAGAATAGTCAACACCTGTCTTTCTCAAACTATTCCAAAAAATTGCAGAGGAAAGAACACTCCCAAACTCATTCTATGAGGCCACCATCACCCTAATACCAAAACCAGACAAAGATAAGCCACACACACACAAAAATTACAGGCCAATATCACTGATGAACTTAGATGCGAAAATCCTCAACAAAATACTAGGAAACCAAATCCAACAATACATTAAAAGGATCATACAACATGATCAACTGGGATTTATCCCAGGGATCCAAGGATTTTTCAGTATCCACAAATCAGTGTATTACACCACATCAACAAATTGAAGAATAAGAGCCATGTGATCATCTCAAAAGCAGCAAAAGCTTTTGACAAAATTCAGCACCGACTTATAGAAACCCTCCAGAGAGTGGGCATAGAGGGAACCTACCTCAACATAATAAAGACCATATATGACAAACCCACAGCTAACATCATACTTAATGAGCTGAAAGCATTTCCTCTAAGATCAGGAAAAAGACAAGGTTGTCCACTGTCACCACTTTTATACAACATAGTTTTGGAAGTCCTAGCCACGGCAGTCAGAGAAGAAAAACAAATAAAAGGAAACCAAATTGGAAAAGAAGAAAAACTGTCACCATTTGCAGATGACATGATACTATGCTTAGAAAATCCTAAAGATGCTACCAGAAAACTACTAGAGATCAATGAATTTGGTAAGGTTGCAGGATAAAAAAATTAATACAAAGAAATCTCTTGAATTTCTATACACTAACAATGAAAAGATAAGAAAGAGAAATTAAGGAAACAATCCCATTTACCATCCCATCAAAAAGAATAAAATACCTAGGAATAAACCTACCTAAAGAGGCAAAAGCCCTGTACTCTGAAAACTATAAGATGCTGATGAAAGAAATCAAAGATGGCACAAACAGATGGAAGGATATATCATGTTCTTGGATTGGAAGAATCAATATTGTCAAAATGACTATACTACACTAGCTAATCTACAGATTCAATGTGATCTCTATCAAATTACCAATAACATTTTTCTCAGAACTAGAACAAAAAAATTTTTTAACTTGCATGGCAACACAGAAGACCCCAAAGAGCTAAAGCAATCCTGAGAAAGAAAAATGGAGCTGGAGGAATTAGGCTCCCTGATTTCAGACTATACTACAAAGCTTCATTAATCAAAATAGTATGGTACTGGCACAAAAATAGAAATATAGATCAATGGAACAGCATAGAAACCCCAGAAAGAAACCCACACATGGTCAATTAATCTATGACAAAGGAGGCAAGACTATACAATGGAGAAAATACAATCTCTTCAATAATTGGTGCTGGGAAAACTGGACAGTCGCATGTAAAAGAATGAAATTAGAACATTTTCTAACACCATACACAAAAATAAACTCAAAATGGATTAAAGACCTAAATGTAAGACCTGACACTATAAAAACTCTTACAGGAAAACATAGGCAGAACACTCTTTGACATAAATCACAGCAATATCTTTTTTGATCCATCTCCTATAGTAATGGAAATAAACACAAAAATAAACAAATGGGATCTAATTAAACTTAAAAGCTTTTGCACATCAAAGGAAACCATAAACAAAAAGACAACCCACAGAATGGGAGAAAATATTTGCAAATGATGCAACTGACAAGGGATTAATCTCCAAAATTTACAAACAGCTCATGCAGCTCAATGTAAAAAAAAAAAGCAAACAACCCAATCCAAAAATGGGCAGAAGACCTAAATAGACATTTCTCCAAAGAAGACATACAGATGGCCAAGAGGCACATGAAGAGATGCTCAAAATCGCTAATTATTAGAGAAATGCAAATCAAAACTAAAATGAGATATCACCTCACACCAGTCAGAATGGCCATCATCAAAAAGTCTACAAACAATAAATGCTGGAGAGAGTGTGGAGAAAATCACAGTTGGTGGCAATGTAAATTGGTAGAACCACTATGGAGAACAATATGGAGGTTACTTAAAAAACTAAAAATTGAGTTGCCATATGATCCAGCAATCCCACTCCTGGGCATACATCCGGAGAAAACCATAATTCAAAAATATACGTGCACCCCAATGTTCATTGCAGCACTATTTACAATAGCCAAGACATGGGAGCAACCTAAATATCCATTGACAGAGGAATGGATAAAGACAATGTGATACATATATACAATGAAATATTATTCAGCCCTAAAAAAGAATGAAATAATGTCATTTACAGCAACATGGATGGACCTTGAGGTAATCATAATAAGTGAAGTAAGTCGGAGAAAGACAAATATCATGATATTCCTTATATGTGGAATATAAAAAGATGATACAAATAACCTTATTTACAAAACAGAAACAGACTCACACACTTAGAAAACAAACTTCTGGTTATCAAAGGGGAAAGGTGGAGGGGAGGGATAAATTAGGAATTTAGCGGATTAACATATACATATATACATATACATACATATACATATACATACTACTATACATAAAATAATCAACAAGGATCTACTGTATAGCACAGGGAACTCTACTCAATATTCTGTAATAACCTATATGGAAAAAGAATGGATATATGCATATGTATAACTGAATCACTTTGCTGTACATCTGAAACTAAAACAACACTGTCAATCAACTATACCTCAATATAAAATAAAAATTAAATTAAAAAAACCCTAAAATAAGGAAATATCTATAATTAATATGAAAAGGTGATTAGAAAAAATAAGTTAATTAAATACTCCTGTTCATAAAAGGATACCATCAAAAAAATGAACATATGACCCACAGAATGGAAGAAAACTTTTTAAGTCATGTATCTGATAAGAGACTTGTATCTAGAATATATAAAGAACTCAAAATTCAATAATATAAATGCTGAAAGGAGTTCTTCAAGCTGAAATGAAAGGACACTAATTAGTAACATACTGGTAAAAGTAAACATATAGCCAAATTTAGAATATTCTAATATTGTAATATGGTGGTGTGTTAATCACATAACCCTAGTACAAAAGTTAAAGGACAAGAATATTAAAATAACTGTAACTACAATAATTTGTTAATAAATACACAACATAAAAAGAGGTAAATTGTGACATCAAAAATGTAAAAGTGGAAGGAGTTAAAGGATAGAGGTTTTGTATGCAGTTGAAGTTATCAGCATAAATAGACACATCTATAAGGTGTTTTATGTAAACCTCATGATAACCACAAAGCAAAAACCTACAGGAGATTCACAAAAGATAAGGAGAAGGGAATCAAAGCATATCACTATGAAAAATTATCAGTTCACAAAGGAAGGCACCAAGAGAGGGAGAAAGGAACAAGGGAACTATAAAGCTTCTAGAAAACAGTAAGATGGCATTAATAAATTCTTTCCTATCAATAATGACTCAGAATGTAAATAGATTAAATTCTTCAAACAAAAGGCACAGAGTGGCTGGATGGGTAAAAAACAAGACCCAACCATATGTTGCCTACAAGAGACTCACTCCAGCTTTAAGGTCACACATAGGCTCAAAGTGAAGGGATGGAAAAAGATATTTCATGTAAGTGGAAACCAAAAAGAGCAGGGGTAACTATGCTTATATTAGACCAAATGGACTTTAAACCAAAATTGTAGCAGGAGACAAAGAAGGTCACTATATAATGATAAAGAGGTCAATTCAAGAGAATATAACAATCATATGTGTATCCAACATTGGAACACCCGAATATATTAAGAAAATACTAATAGATTTGACGAGAGAAATAGACAACAATACGATAATAGTTGGGGACTTCCAGTATACCACTTTCAACAATGGGTAGGTCATCCAGACAGAAAATTGATAAGGAAATGTACTTGAACTATACTTTGGACAAAATTTACGTAACACAAATACAGAACATTCTATCCAAAAGCAGCAGAATACACATTCTTAAGTGCATACAGAACATTCTCCAAGATAGAGTTCATATCACAAAGTCTTAGAAACTTTAAGAAGATTGAGATAATACCACATAGTTTTTCTGACCAAAATGGTATGAACTAGAAATCAATAATGAGGGGAAAACTGGAAAATTCACAAATATGTGGAAATTAAACAACATGCTTCTGAACAACCAGTGAGTTAAAGAAGAAATCAAACCTTTAGCTAGACTAAGAAAAAAAAAATAAAACTCAGACATGAAAATGGTATTACAACTGATACCACAGAAATACAAAGGATAATTTTAGACGACCATGAACAATTATACACCAACAAATTGGATAACCTATAAGAAATGGATAAATTCCTAGAAACACACAACCTACCAAGACCGAATAAGGAAGAAATGGAGAATCTAAACAGACCAATACTGAGTAAGGAGATTGAATTAGTAATCAAAACTCTAACAAAGAAAAGCCTAGGATCAGATGGTTTCCCTAATGAAATCTACCAAACATTTAAAGAAAAAATAATGCCACTCCTCCTCACACTCTTCCATAGAATTGAAGAAGAGGGAACATTTCCAAACTCATTCTACGAGGCCAGCATTACAGAGAAGACTACAGGCCACTATTGTGATGAATATAAATGCAAAAATTCTCAAAAAATTATTAGCAAACCAAATTTAATAGCACATTGAAAGGATCATACCATGATCGAGTGGGATTTATCCCAGGGATGCAAGGATGGTCCAACATCCATGAATCGATCAATGTGATATACCATATTAACAAACTGAAGAATGAAAATCATAGGATTATCTCAATAGATACAGAGAAATCTTTTGACAATTTCAACATCCCTTCATGATAAAAACTCAAGTACAGAGTATAGAAGGAACATACCTCAACATATTAAGGCCATATATGACAAATCCACAGCCAACATCATATTCAATATGAAAAGCTAAAAGCATTTCCTCTAATATCAGGAGCAAGACAATGTATGGAAACACAAAGACCCCAAATAGCTAAAACAATCTTAAAGAAGAACAAAACTAGAGTCATAAGACTCCCTAATTTCCAATTATACTACAAAGCTATAGTGATCAAAATAGCATGGTAGTGGCAGAAAAAACAACATACAGATCAATGGAATAGAGAGCCCAGAAACAAACCCAGGCTTACATGGCCAATTAATCTATGACAAAGGAGGCAAGAATATACAACGGGGTAAAGACAGCCTCTTCAATAAATGGTGTTGGAAAACCTGCACAGCTACATGCAAAAGAATGAAACTGGACTACTCACACCATACACAAAAATAAACTCAAAATAGATTAAAGAATTATATGTAAGACCTGAAACCATAAAACCACTAGAAGAAAACATAGGCAGTACGCTCTTTGACTTTGGTCTTAGCAATATTTTTTTTTGGATCTGTCTCCATCAAGAGAAACAAAAGCAAAAATAACTAAATGGGACTACATCAAAGTAAAAAGCTTTTGCACAGCAAAGGAAACTATCAACAAAACAAAAAGGCAGGGACTTCCTTGGTGGTGCAGTGGTCAAGAATCCACCTGCCAATGCAGGGGACATGGGTTCGAGCCCTGGTCCAGGAAGATCCCACATGCTGTGGAGCAAGCAACTAAGCCCATGCGCCACAACTACTGAGGCTGCTCTCTAGAGCCTGTGAACCACAACTACTGAAGCCTGCACACCTAGAGCCTGTGCTCCACAACAAGAGAAGCCACTGCAATGAGAAGCCCACTCATCGCAATGAAGAGTAGCCCCTGCTCACCGCAACTAGAGAAAGCCTGCGTGCAGCAACAAGACCCAACGCAGCCATAAATAAATAAATAAATAAATAATTTTTTAAAAAGGCAGTCTACCAACTGGGAGAAGATATTTGCAGACAGTGTATCTGATAAAAAGTTAATATCCAAAATATACAAAGAAATCATACAACTCAACATTAAAAAAAACCAATTAAAAAAATGGGCAGGGGCTTCCCTGGTGGCGCAGTGGTTGCGCGTCCGCCTGCCCATGTCAGGGAAAGGCAAATCAAAACCACAGTGAGAGAACGCCTCACACCTGTCAGAATGGCTATTATGAAAAAGACAAAAAATAACAAGCAGTGTCAAGGATGTACAGAAAAGGGAACCCTTGTGTACTGTTGGTGGGATTGTAAATTGATGTAGCCACTATGGAAAACAGTATGGAGTTTTCTCAAAAAAATTAAAAATAGAACTGCCATATTATCCAGCAATATCACTTCTGGGTATTTACTCAAAGAAAACTAAAACATTAATTTGAAAAGATATATGTACCCAATGTTCATTGCAGCATTATTTACAATAGCCAAGATATGGAAGCAACATAAGTGTCCATCAATAAATGAATGGATAAAGAAGATGTGGTATATATATGCAATGGAATGTTATCCAGCCTTGGAAAAAAGGAAATCTGGCCATTTACAACAACATGGGTGGAACTAGAGGGTATTATGCTAAGTGAAATAAGTCAGACAGACAAAGACACATATACTGTATGATCTCACCAATATGTAGAATCTAAAAAACAAAGCAAATAAAAAAAAATGAAAACAGACTCATATAGAGAACAAATGGGTGGTGTCAGAGGGCATGGGTTGGGGGAGTGGGTGAAATAGGTTAAGGGGATTAAGAGGTATTGATACAAACCAACAGTTGTAAAATAAATAAGCCATAGGGGTGTAATATACAGAATAAAGAATATGGCCTGTAATATTGTAATAACTTTGGGGACTAGACTTACTGAGGTGATCATTTCATAATGTATGCAAATATCAAATTACTATGTAGCATACCTGAAATGAACATAATATTGTATGTCAACTATATTTCAACTTTTTTTTAAAGTAGAATTTCACTGGGTGACAATTTCAAGAGATTGTAAAGCTCTGGAGATTTTTTTCTGACAGGGCGATGAGCTAAATGTGAAAAAATCCCAACACCATATATATCAAAGTTCTTAAGAGCAGCAAATATGTGATGACCTAAGGAGTAAACATCTAAAATTTAGATAAATCAGATATTTGGTTTTCTTGCCTTTAAAAAATAACCTCTATCATATTTACAGTATTTTCCTAGTTAATTACTACTGTGTTATGTAGCTTGGATTTTGCATGTAAACTGACCTTGGATTTAGTAGAACAGTAGCTCTTTTTTGTGTTGGAAGATCTAGTTCTCTTGATGGTGAGCTATTTGAGCACCAGAAAGAGTTCTGGCGTGAATTTCTGGATGCCACTCCACAACTGTCCAGCAGAGGGACCACAAGCTCTTCTTTTCCCCTTCTCTTGCAACTCTTTTCCTTTTTTCAGGCTGGAGGCCCTCAAGATGATTAATCTCGCTGATTGACCCTTGGAGCTATACCCTATACACTCTGATTTTAAGCAAACATAACTTTTCTAGAAAAGATTTGCATGTCACTTTAAAGAGCTCAAGAGAAGGCTTGAGCCTTCTGAAGTGTCCTGCAGGCCTGTTCCAAAATCTGTTTCCTCTTTGTCTAATTTAAATCACTCACTGACAAGTTTGTCATAAAATTCCTTGAGATGAGTTGGGCTGAAAAGCAAAATACATACTCTGTATGTAAATATACAGAGTCTATTCTATGCTAAAGTATACACTATTTACAGTCTTGAGAGAGATCTTCAATAACATTTTAACGTGTCTATTTCAAATAAGCAGTATCTATGTGAAATGTGAGCAATTTGATATTCAGATGCTATTTTATCTTACCACAGCTTCCTAACATAATTACCTAAGATACTTCTCAGGAAAACCAGTGTTTTCCTTTTAGAGAAATGAGAGAGAAAAGACACCAGATCCTCTGGCCAAAGAGATTTCTCAGCTCAGCAGCTAACAATGGCCTACAACCTGGGGTCCCCATTGTTTCTGGATCACACACAGGTGAGGCTAGGGAACTGATGACGTCTCATCTTAACACCATCTTGCTTTGATACACAACAGCTCTGTGGGTCTTCAGGTTTTCTGTCCCAGACCCAAGACACCCACTGACAATGCAGCCTTCAGACCCTTTAAACTTGTGGGTTATCTTCAAATAAAATACTGGAAATCACACAGAGGTCTAGCCCCCTCTCACCCCATTCGCCAGGTAAACAGATCTCCTATAAACTGGGAATCCTGAGAGCCTTTGGGAAACATCTGAGGTGTTTGGGGTTAGATGTGTGACTAGATTTGTCAGGGACAATTCTATGCTTTGAGAACATGAACATCTGTATGCTTCCGATGAGAAGCGGGGCCCTTGCCTTCAGAGTCCAGCTGGAAGCTGCCTGTGAAGGCTGGCGGGTCTGATCCTCCCAGGTATTCACTGCACCAGCTGGCCTCAGCACCAAAACCACTCAGTCTGACGGCTGCTTGCCAGCAGGTGCATAAGACCCCTCTGTGAGATACATATGAAAAGATTGGACTTCTAAAAAATCCTCTGGTAATTTGGACTTGGATAAGTAAATGAAGAATGATACATTCAGAAAAACTCAGAAGAAAAGTTCAGAAAAATTCCTAGAGCTCCAGTTGCTTACCAGTTCTATAAATAATAAGGATTTACCCATCATCCGTCTTTGAAAGCTGGTCTTATGTTTGGTAATTAAAGTAATGAAAGATCCTCACTGCCAGCTCCATTGGGACAGCAAGCCAAGGACTCAGACTCTTGATAAAACCGTCGCCGTCACAGTGGCTCTCCTGCCATTTGTCACCTTTGACCCTTCATGTGTTGAGCACCCTGTTGATCTCCTTCATAGATCCAGGTAGTTATTACCCCTGCTGAAGGAATCCCTTACCTAGTCAGTGAGAGCCACACTAAAATTCTTATAAACTTGTGCATTTCTTGAAGCTTCAGTCACCCCATCTCTATCTTGGGGTATTATTTATAGTGGGTTCAGCCACATTTCTTGGCGCTCTGTTTAAACGAAGTCCCCTCCACGTCGGTATTTCTCAAAGTGTGTGTCTCGGGGCACCTTCATTGACCCAGCTGGACCACAGGCAGACCAAATCAGCATTCCAGCATCAGACTCTCACAGTCAGGGCTGAGGAACCTGCATGCCAGTGAGCTCCTAGGGAGATAACTTCCATGCACTGAAGTGGGAGCCCCACTGCCCAGGAGAGAAATGCTCCTTGTGTGATAGCTCAGTAAGATGTAACACTTTAGAGCAGGATAGAAACTGAGGGCCTGGGAAATGCAGTTCACAAGTTGCCCTTCAGGACCCAGCAAGTCTGTGGTTGGAGCTGGGCCTCGTCTTGGCCTTTCTTGACTCCCTGTGCCTGGACTTTTAGAGTCAATGAATGGGGGGAATTTTATCAACCCAATCAAAAAATGGGCAGAAAAAAAAAAATGGGCAGAAGACCTAAATAGACATTTCTCCAAAGAAGACATACAAGTGGCCAAGAGGCACATGAAAAGATGTTCAACATCCCTAATTATTAGAGAAATGCAAAAAAATCAAAAACTACAATGATATCACCTCATACCAGTCAGAATGGCCATCATCAAAAAGTCTACAAACAATAAATGCTGGAGAGGGTGTGGAGAAAAGGGAACCCTCCTACACTGTTGGTGGGAATGTAAATTGGTGCAGCCACTACGGAGAACAGTATGGAGGTTCCTCAAAAAACTGAAAATAGAGCCTACCGTATGATCGTGCAATCCCACTCCTGGGCATATATCCAGAGAGAAACATGGTCCGAAAGGATACATGCACCCCAGTGTTCATTGCAGCACTGTTTACAATAGCCAAAACATGGAAGCAACCTAAATGTCCATCGACAGAGGAATGGATAAAGATCTGGTACATATATACAATGGAATATTACTCAGCCATTAAGAAGAATGAAATAATGCCATTTGCAGCAACATGGATGAACCTAGAGATTATCATATTAAGTGAAGTGTCAGACAAAGACAAATATCATATGATATCACTTATATGTGGAATCTAAATAGATGATACAAATGACCTTATTTACAAAACAGAAACAGACTCTTTAAAAACAAACTTATGGCTACCAAAGGGGAAAGGTAGAGGTGGGGAGGGATAAGTTAGGAGTTTGGGATTGACATTCACACTACTATATATAAAATAGACAAATCAACAAGGACCTACTGTATAGCACAGGGAACTCTACTCAATATTCTATAACCTAAATGGGAAAAGAATTTGAAAAAGAATAGATACGTGTATATGTATAACTGAATCACTTTGCTATACACCTGAAACTAACACAACATTGTAAATCAACTATACTCCAATATAAAATAAACATTTAAAATTTAAAAACCAAATAAGTAAATAAATAAATTAAAATGCCACTTCAGGACATCTCTGAACTCAGAGCGAAGAAACTAGCACAGGATACACAGTGGGCCTGGGCCCACTGGCCTGACACTCTCCTCCAGCTGCAGACTTGGGCTCAGTCCAAAGCAGCTGGTTCTGATGCAATCACACAACACCGGCCAATTGCCTTCATTCATCATCACAGTAAAACCTGAGTCCTTAATGCTCCCCACCAACAACAAAAATCATTTAATTACATAATTCGTCATAATGGAGGCAGCAGGGTGCTTAGAAGAGCCCCTCTTCCATCACTATTGATGAGAGCTCGGCTTGCTAAGCAGACACTTTTAGGCACCCCAGAACCAAAGGCACCAACTGCAGCCTGCCCTGTGTGCCCAAGGCAAGGAAATGCCAGCAGGTGGGGAATCTCTTCTGGGGCCTTTCTCTCTCCCCTGTCTCCCTCCTGCCCAGGCTACCTGGGACCACCTGTGCACCAGGACCGAGCTCTCTGGGAACGAGGCAGTGCCCTCTTTTCCTGCTGCTCTTTAGCCTATGGATGTCACTGCTCTCACCGAGAGACTTCCCACGCTACCAAGCCCAACCTGACCCCCTGGGCACCCAGATCTGAGAAGACAGTGTGTCCCCTCCAGTCCCTACCCTGGGGTGAAGGGAGGAATGGAGACCCCAGGGTGCCCCAGACCACACCTCACCTCTGCCTTCAAAGCTCGTCCTTGCTGTGCCGGGCTGCCCCTAGGCCCCGGGCCTGCAGTGACTGGGGGCCTGGCCACGCCGGCCCTCTGTCACCTGCTTTTCTTGGTCTGTGTGCTGCTGGGGCAACTGCCAGGTCAGTTGGCTACTCAGCCTCCCAAGCAGTTTCCAGAGAGCAGGAGGCTGCAGGAAGTGCTCCCGGGCCTGTCCCTTTTGCATCAGCCCCCCGCACCCCCCAACCCTCCCCCACTCCCCGCCTTTGTCAAGGTCACTTGTTTTCCACAGGCCTCCTTATCTGCTTGACACGTTCTAGGCCAACTGCACTCCTTATCACTGTAAAACCGGAGTCCTCACGCTCCCCACCAGCAACGAGAATCGTTTAATTCCATAATTCATCATAATGGAGGCAGCAGGGCACGTAGGCGAGCCCCTCTTCCACCACTGACTACTGATGGGAGGTCGGCTTGCTAAGCCGGCGCCATTAAGCGCCTCAGAACCGGAAGTGCCAGGTGAAACCCGCCTTGTGCGGTTTGACCCTGAAAGTCAGGGTCATCCCCCCATCCCCACGGGTGGCCTATTTTATGCCCAGCAAACTCCTCCCCAGTGAGGGTCCTCCCACCTCCGCTTTTAGGCCCGTGGCCTGCTTCTCAGTGGTGGCTGGGTCTCCCCGCACTCCCACTCT
>NC_041218.1:42483391-42496343 GCF_002837175.3 Physeter macrocephalus
CTCCTGACTTTGCTCTCGGGCTTCAGGGAAGGAAAAGCTTTCCAGCTCCGGTAGGCCTTCCTATAGTCTCCGAAATGCTTCCTGCAGGTAGCAGAAAGGCTGCCCAGGCCAGCTTCCCCATCATCTATCTTTGGACCAAAGGAGGTTACATTCAACCCTCGAAGTCAAGGGAAGGGAAGTCAAAGGGGGCTAGAATTATTGGAGGCCAGCTATTTGCACGGGTGGAGCTATACTTTATACATGTAATCTCATTTCTAATTTACTGTAACCCTATAAGTAGATATTATTGTACCCATTTTGCAGATCAGAGCACAGAGGTTCAGAGAGGGCAAAAAATGTGGGCTAATAGACTTAAACTTATTTTTATAGCAGACACCAACATTTTTTTTAAGAGAGGAAATGTCTTTATTTGCTTAGATACCTTTATAAACACTTTGGGTGGGAAGTAAGGCCAGAAGGGCAGGAGCCTCAGCTAGGACACAAAGCAGAGGCTCAGCTGCCTTCTGTGGGGTAGGAGGCAGGGGGCAGAGAGGAGAGAAGGATGGAAAGAGGGTCAGCAAGATGCCGAGAGAGCCTGGGGCTAAGTGACTCCAAGTGCCCAGGGAAAATCTCCAACTGCAACTGCCCGTGTGCTCCCCATACCTGCTTGAAACCTTGATAGAGAATTGTTTTTATGAGTGGGCTTTCTTTGTAGAAACTGCAGAAATGGGTGATTCCTTGTCTGCTTCCGTGTGGTGAGGAGGAGGTTCAGCCTGTGTGGAATCAGAACCCTAGAGTCTAAGGTGGCCCTGAGAATGGGAGATTCAGGCCCCTCCACGTGCAATACTGGCATCAGCAGGAATCCTGACCTTCTCTAGAGGATGGAAGGGACCCTAGCAGACCTCAGGGCAGTGGTGTGCCGGAGCTGGCTTCCCTGCAGAGCCAGTGCCACACATCCCTTCCCAGAACCCCATTCAGTGGCACTGTCTTAGCTTCACATCTACATGGTAGGAGCATTTATACCATGGAAAATGGCAAATGCTACAAATCAGGGCTTTTTTTTTTTTTTTTTGATAGCTGATTGTTGAACATTTACCAGAACACCCCTGCTTCAGGGGGTCAGGAGACCTGTTGACATCTGTTTACCTTCTCTTGCCAGGCTGTTCATCAAATGCTGAAGGAAAGTTAAAAGTTGCAAGTTCTGAAGGTAAGATTTGTGAACTGTTTCCATTTCTGAGTTATGAGAGAGCGGTGGCCAGAGTGGGGACATAGAGTGAGAGCTTGTAGGTTTAAAAAAGGAGAAGGGGGGAAATGCTACAAATAATTGCCTTTTGCATGGGAGACTGGAATACTACTCAGCAATAGAAAGGAATAAACTACTTGATACCTGTTATAATTATGCTGAGCGAAAGAAACCAGATGGAATATGATTTTATTTATATGAAGTTCTAGAAAAACAAATCTATAGTGACAGAAAACAGATCAGTGGTTGCTTATGAATGGGGGTGCAGTAGGGGTAGGAAAGAGTGGTCAGGAGGGATTACAAAAGGGTATGAAGAAATTTGGAGGAAGTAAAAGATAGAGTCACTGTCTTGCTTGTGGTGATGGTTTCATGGATGTATACATGTCAAAATTTACCAAATTGCACACTTTGAATATGTACAGGTAATTGTATGTTAATTACACTTCAGTAAAGCCGATTTATTTTAAAGCAGGATTTCATACTGATGCTGCCAATTCTAATCCAACGCGACCAACTTCATTATAGCTTTTCCCCTTTCATTATTTGTAATATTTTTCTCTGATAGTGAGAAATATGGCTCTCATTATTCACAACAGAGTTATATATTTGTTCAATCCGAGTGTACACATAAAGTAGTTTCAGAATTGCCAACCCATGGCGCTGTGGGACACACTTTTACTAACCAGGCTACAGCATTTATGTAAGGTTCTATTTGTCTTCGGTCTTACTACCATATTCATCAGGATACTGTTTTCTGAAGTCATGTTAAGGTCCTTCCTTCCCCATTGCCTTCAGTGTGATTATAATATTCACTTGAAATATTGTTAGGTTTGTTTGTTGCTATTTGTATTCCTTTTTGGGTTAATCCCATATTCTGGTTGGATTTAAGTGGGGGAGGAGAAGGGT
The DNA here is from genome assembly GCF_002837175.3 of Physeter macrocephalus. NCBI lineage: Eukaryota > Metazoa > Chordata > Mammalia > Artiodactyla > Physeteridae > Physeter > Physeter macrocephalus. The sequence goes on from NC_041218.1 coordinate 42,485,520, forward strand.
ACTTGAAGCATTCTATGATTCTAAGAGTCAAAGTTCTACAAAAAGTATATTGAGAGAAGTGATGCTTCTTCCTCATCCCTTCTCACCCATCCCATTTCCTTCCTCCTTTCACCCCAGTTTCCATCCATGCCGTGTAGGTAACCAATCTCTTTACTTTCTGGTTTATCCTTCCTATATTTCTTTTGCACCAATGAGCAGATACATGTGTATTTTGTTCTATCCCCTTCTGTCTCATGCTAGACATATTCTATGGCACTTTGCTTTTTTCCTTAACTGTATGTCTTAGGAATCACTCCAAATCATTTTGTAGAGATTTTTCTGCCTCGTTTTTCATAGCTGCACAGTACTCCATTGTGTGGCTGTACCACAGTTTATTCAACCACTCTCCTATACATAGGCATTTAGGTTGTTTCCAATGTTTTACAATTACAAATAATACTATTTTGAGTAACCTTGTTCATATGTATTTTCATGATGTTGGAGGTATATCTTCATGGTAGATTCCCAGTAGTGGGTCAAAGGGTAATTACACATGTAGTTCTGTTAGTTATTGCCCAATATCTCTCCATGGGGTCATGTCAATTAGCATTCCCACCATGCATGAGTTCCTGTTTACCCACAGTCTTGCCTAGAGAATGTATTATCATGCCTTTCAATTTTTGTTAGTCTGGTAAGTGAGAAATGCTATCTGTGTTTTAATTTACATTTTTCTAAGTTTGAATGAGGTTAGTCTTTTTTTTTCATTTGAGGACCACTTTTATATCTTTTTTGTGTGAATTGTCTGTTCATGTCCTTTCCCAGTTTTCTGGTTTTTGGTCCCTCAATTTTTTTGAGTTATTTACGTATTAAGGATATTAATCCCTTGTCTGTGCTGTATGTCACAAATATCTTCTCCCAGTTTGTTAGCTGTCTTTCAACTTTGTTTACAAGGTATTTTGCCATGCAAATTTTTTTGTTTTTATGTCATCAAATTTATCAATCTTTTCTTGCCTCTGGATTTTAAATCATAGATAACTTTTATTCTATGCCAAGATTATAGAGAAATTCACCCACGTTTTCTTCTATTAATTGATGGTTTCATTTTTTATGTTAAGATCTTTCAACCATTTGGAGTTTATTCTTGTGTGTGGTGTAAGATATTTTACTAATATTATTTTTCCTACATGGCTACCCAGTTGTCCTAACATTATTTCTTAAAAAGCTCCATCTTGACTCCAGTGATTTGAGAGATGGCTCAACTCCATTTGGAGGAATAAAATAATAATATTATTAACTGCTAACGGTTTCCCCAGGATTTACTGTGTTAAGAGAAATACAAGCACTGTCTCATTTAATCTTCACAATCCAATTAGACAGTTAATATCAGCAACCCCATTTTACAGGTTAATAAACTGAGGCTCTATAAGGTAAGTGATTTAATAAATGTCACACAGCTGATGAAATAAAAACCCAGATCTGTCTGCCTCTTACCCATTCTCTAGAAAAACTTAATCTGGAAGTTAGGCCATTCGTGTATCTATTATCAAAACCCATTATTCACCATCTTGAACTCATAGCTATTAACTCAGGCCACATGCGTTTTGGCTGAGGTCCTACTGTTGGTCATGTTGATGGGCGCATTCTTGAGATGAGTGAGGACAGCCTCCTCATTTAGAACAGCAGACTGTGAACTCCTCAAACCTACTGAGGGCTTGCCTCTCAGTATGTTTATTCTAGTGGAGTAGGCTAGACAAAAGCAAACCAACAATAAAGTATCACAAGTGACAAGTCCTTTAATGAAAATAAAATAGGGTGCTTAGTGGCCAGGTGGTCCTTTATATGGATGATCAGGGAAAATCTCCCTGAGAAACTTACATGTAAGCTGGGGCCTGAGAGACAAGAAAGGTCAGGCCATGGGCATATGTAGAGGAAGAGTGTTCCAGGCAGAAGGACAAGCAAATTCAAAGGCGCTGAGTCAGGATCAAGTTTGATGCACTGGAAGAATAAGATGAAGGCAAGCATGGCTGGAGTAGAGAGAGGAAAGGCCACAATAATAGAACATCAACAGAGGCCATATCATGTAGGGTGTGTGGCCAGGATACAAAATCTCCTCGTGCAATGGGAAATCTTGGGTGGTTTAAATCCAAGGAGTGGCATCAGTTTTGTTTTTTGTACATATGATTCTGGAAGATCTGTAGAAAATGGACTGTGTGGGGCTAGAAGCTGGGAGGACAGTTAGGGCATTTGCAGGAATCCAGGCTAGTGATGGTGAGGACCCGGGTTAGGGTGCCAGCAGTGGAGATGGAAAAAAATGTCTTGAGACTGAGTCAGCAGGAATCCTTAAATGATTGGGTGTGAGGGGAGAGGGAAAGTTAGTGGGTGGATGATGGTGGTACTTGCCAAGATGGGATAGGCTGGAGGAGAAGCCTTTTTAGGGAGGATGGGAGAATCAGTAGTTCAGTTTGGACTTGTCAAATCTGGCATGCCTACTGGATATCAAAGTGGAAAAGTGGACAGATAGACATGAATTTGGAATTGGAGAAAGTAGATGAGCTGCAGATGCAAATGTGAGAGTTGCTGCCCAGTCAAGAGTATTTAAAGTTGTGAATTGAATGAGATTATCCAAAGAAAGTATGTAGATTATACCTAGAACTGATCTCTCAAGGGGAGATAAACCTCTAGGAGTTCAAATAAAAAATAATCCAGCAAATGGGACAGAGAAAGAGTTCAGTGAAGTAAGATGGAAACCAGAACAGTGGTATAAGGAAAGTTTCAAGAAGGGGAGATAAGGGGAGAGATGCAGGCAACTTCGTGGAAGCAGAACTTGACGGGGACCTTGGAGAACTGAGATGGGAGGTAGAAGGAAAGGCTGTGCTAGGTGACAGGGAGCAGGGGCAAAGGCACAGAGACTGGGCTGGACTTAGCTCACCCCAAGACTGAGGAAAACAGCTTAAGTGGAGCAGAGGCCCTGGGAGAGCAGTACGAGGAAATCAGTGGGGCGTGCAGGAGGGTCAGTTCCAGGAGGACCCCAAAGCACCAGAGAGGCTGACCCATATGGAGAAAAGGGAGAATCTTGTTGACTTTGGGGCTGGAAACGGCCTGGTGCAAGTGTGTCTGAGCAGGTGGGGCTGTGTCAAGGGCTGAGGCGGCGTCTCAGGATGGGCCGGGGGGGCGGGTTGCCTCCAGAATGAGAAAGAAGGAAGTGTGAGACACTTCAAAGGAAAGTCTACAGGATATGTGAATTAAATACCTCCCTCCCAGCCCTCCACGGCCCCAGTTGCCCAGGACTGAAACCTGAGCGCACCCCAAGCCCAGGTCCTGTCTGTCTCCAAGCTCTGCTGCTGCCTCCCTCGGTGGATTAGTTTTTCAATGTAAAGTTACACTCTCATTGTGAAAGTCATTTCGCATTCATGGGACCAATACATACATTTATCTCTGAAGCTCTGAGCATGTTCCTAACATGCTCCATGCTCCTAGCGTGTTCCTAACAAGCTCAGGTGAAGGAGGGGGGGGTCCCTTTTGAAAAGTCACTATACCATGTTCCTAGAGCAGCTTTCAGTTTGGTTACCAATTAGAATTTATTCACTCATTCATTCATTCATTCACTTGTTCATTCAACAAATATTTATTAAGTATCCACCGTGTGCAGCCCTGGGAGGAGACAGTGGAGGCAAGACGACCTGGTCCCTGCTTTGCCTTCCTGTGGAGGGAGACCAACAGTGAATGAGAAACACATGAGCAAGGTCATCTCTCATGAAAGAAACAGGGAAATATGATCGTTGTTTGGGAGATTGAAGGCAAACGTCTCTGTGCAGAGGGGATATTTGAGTCGACAAGGGAAGGAGCCAACTGTGCCAACCACTGAGGGAAGAGCATTTCTGGCAGAGGGAAGAGCAGCTGCAGGAGAAGAACTTGTAGGGAATAGGGCATTCTGGCTGCTGGATGGAGAATGTGACGTTAAACATTCAACAGGGGGAAGCAGCCGCTAAATCTGCAGAGAACAGTGTTGGCAGAAGATGGAGAAGGAAAACTCTACTACTTTCAAGAAAGTAATTTAAATCTGGAGACTATCACCTCTGAAAAAGGAGTTCCTTCTACACTTTCTTTACAAGAAGGCCAGTGCCTTGGACACCGACATCCAATGTCAGTGCAGCTCTGTGGCCAAGGGCGCTTGTTGGACCACCGGGGTGGGACTTCTGACCCTGAAAGTGTCCTGGATGAGCAACCTTAAAGCAAGTCACCTATTCTCTCCAAGCCTCAGTTTCCTCATCTGTATAGTGGGAATAATTGCAATCCTACCTCAGGATTATATGAAATAATTCATGTAAATATTATAATCACTTAAACATTAGCTATTATTATAACGATCGCTTTTAGAAAGAAGTGGAAAGCTTCTACAACAACAAACCTGTTGTCCCATATTTTGTTAAAAATGGTTCAGCATTCTGCTCAATTCCTGTGTCAAACCCATTTTCCACTTTATGAGTAATCTCTAAACCCTTGAAATAGTGTGAGTGTTAGAAGTGAACTTTGTTTTTGTTGTGGTAAAAATGTTCCCCTTGCTTTTAATTGGTTTTGAAAGGAAAAGATGATGAAGAAGGGCACGGAGAGCTAGGAGCAGGCAAAGGGGAGGGAGGAGGTAATCCTGAGCAACTGTTGACTGTTGGTGCCACCGACGGCACTGGGAATCAGAAATGACAGACTACTTCCTGTGTGGCCTCAGTCCCATCACTGACAGGCAGCACTTTAAAACTCTGAATTTAAAAGAGGATAGGGCTTCCCTGGTGGCGCAGTTGTTGAGAGTCCGCTTGCCGATGCAGGGGACGCGGGTTCGTGCCCTGGTCCGGGAAGATCCCACATGCCGCGGAGCGGCTGGGCCCGTGAGCCATGGCCCCTGAGCCTGCGTGTCCGGAGCCTGTGCTCCGCAACGGGAGAGGCCACAACAGTGAGAGGCCCGCGTATCGCAAAAAAAAAATAATAAAAATAAAAATAAAAGAGGATAAAAAATGGCAGTCTGGAAGCATTTTTAACACAAGAGCTAATTCCTCGGCAGAATCTAGATTATCAAAGATGAAGGCAAAACAGGAAGCAGTTAGGTGACCTCTGCGTTCAAATGAGACTATTCTGGCATCCCTGGATTTCACGTTAAGAAATCAGGCCTTTACCCCAGACTGCAAAGAAACTTGAGTAAAATGCAATCTGCAGGGCTTCCCTTGTGGCCAGTGGTTGAGAGTCTGCCTGCCGGTGCAGGGGACACGGGTTCATGACCCGGTCCGGGAAGATCCCATGTGCCGCGGAGCCTGCGCGTCCGGAGCCTGTGCTCCACAACGGGAGAGGCCACAGCAGTGAGAGGCCCGCGTACCGCAAAAAAAAAAAAAAAAAAAAAAAAAAAAAAAAAAAAAATGCAATCTGCTGAACAGAAACATACACAGAAACATATCAGCGCAAGCTTCCTTTTTTTTCTTTTTTTCAACTTTTTACTTTATATTGGAGTATAGTTGATTAACTATGTTGTGTTAGTTTCAGGTATACAGCAAAATGATTCAGTTATACATATACATGTATCTATTCTTTTTCAAATTCTTTGCCCATTTAGGTTGTTACATAATATTGAGCAGAGTTCAGCTTCTGATCAGCAGTTTTAAATCAACAGTGGCCCAAACTTGAGTTTTGTGGCCTCTTGGTAGGTGAACTTCTTCTCACTCCCCCAGTTTTTGTATTAAATCAGTCAAATCTCTGGCCTTCCAAAAAACCTTTGGCCTTGTCAAATCTCCCAGTCATGGTTATGTAATGAGTTGGAGAAATTCTATTCCTCAGGCTTCCTCTTGGAGAAAATACTATATATTTGGAAAGAAATTGTTTCTCTGCTTCTTAGGAGGGAGAGTAAGGCCCCAAGGACATGGCCAAGCACTGAAGATTGTTGCTGAAGTAAAAGGGACCAGAAGGGGTCTAAGTCCCTCCTGAGAGGGGAGGGGAGGACAGTGGGGGAAGGAGTGGGCATGGGAGTTGATTCCTGCCCCCCACACTTTAATATTCACTCAAAGGGCTAACTTCAGGGCACGCTTGGTGCAAGTGGGTTTTCAGTTTTCAGTTTTCAGGGTATTGGTGAATTGGTGAAGGGGCTAAGCCTCGCACTGGATGATGTAAGCAAAACAGAAGCAGGACAGACCCTGAGCTGGAGGGACAGGGAGGCCTTGCTGGAGTTTGGATTACAATTATCCATGGGCCACATCTGCCCTCCCATCAGCACCTCTGATAACATGTGAAGCCCCACGCAAGAGTCTGAGCTGCAGAGAGATGGTTAGACAGGCCTGGCTTCCTGGAGCCAGTTGTACGGACTCTAAGATTATCATCCACTACTACCAAGCAGGGCTTTGTACTTCCCTGTGGCCCTTGGCTAATCAGAGCCCCATCTGCTTCAAGTCAACACTCCCCTTTTCAGATACATTTAAAGCAAACTTCGAGTTCATCGCAGAGACATGGAGAACATACTGTTTGTGTTTGAATTAGGGCTGGAGTCATCATTCATTGAGGTATAGAGACCAACCTCCTTCCGAGGGCTTCCAAGACCCTATTAACCTTTCATGGGCTGTGTCTCCCACAACACCAACTCAAGGCTCACCCTCCAGTTTCATTTCCAGGTAACCACAACCTGGTCTTAGTCACTGAGGTCAGTCAATGAGAATTTAGAATCCTAGATTGGTTGTGTGTGTATATATGTTTGTAAAGTATTACATTTATTTGATATAAATATTGATGAGCTTTTTTAGTGCTCGCCTTTTTCTAATCCTATTGGGTTGGCCAAAAAATTCGTTCAGTTTTAAGGAGACACATTTTTCATTTTTACCAAGAATGTTATCAAACACCGAATGAACTTTTTGGCCAATCCAGTATTTCATACCTGAATCCCTGTGCTGGCTTCACTGCTTCAAATGAGGCGATGCAGTTCAAATAAGGGATGGTACTTGAGTGGCAAGCAAGGAAAAAGTCACAATTAGGGACACAATTAGCCTTCTCCTTTGATCATTACCATTTCCCCCAAATCCTTCCAGCAGGTAGGACACGGTCAGCTGAAAAGAGAGAGTCACGTTTGACACTAGTTTCTAATACCTAGAGGCATTTCTAATACATGGAGATACTTGGAGGGAGCTGTTCTGGGATAAGGAGTCTTCCTGTTGAGTTTCCAGTTCCACAGAAAGTCAGACTTGCTTGACTCCCAGGCCTGGGACAGAGGTGAATGTGACTAGGGAAGGAGGCGCATACATTTGCAGCTCAGGTATGACTATCCTGAGTTCTGTGGGCCCAGAAATAAAGGGAATCCACAGGTGGTTTCCAAAGGGCAGAAAGAGAAGCGAGACTCCAACCCAAGCATATGGGATTGGTGGAAAAATTTTGCTTAATTATCGGTAGCATCTTCCTGAGGTTAAACGTGGAAACCATTAGCATTTGAGGCGATCATGCTCCTGAGGGGGTGGAGGGAGGGGGTGGTAGAAACAATGCAATATGGCAGCAGGATAGGACCAAGAAGAGAGATAGCCAGTAGGGGGCGCCCTTTTGGTTAGATATGGCTGATGGTCTCTAGGGACACTGGGTGGACTCTGACAGTCAAGTTTTAAAGTTTTCCTGTCCTGCCTTGTAATTCCCTTTTGTCACTCTAAATCTTCAGTAAAGTTTGCTGAACACAAATATCTTGTAACAATTGTGTTTGAGAGAATAAAGTAAACGACCTCTTCCTTTACTTAGGAATATCCTTAGGGATGGGGCTGACCTGGAAGGTGGGCCCAACACAGAAGAGCCTACATCATCAACAGATGCCTAGACAGTCAGAATCTGGAGCAGTGGCCCAGAGAGAAAGGTGACGAGCAAACCTCAAACTTAGACATTACCTTTTGGCTTTTTGCTCCCTCTCCACATCATCATATCCTCCCTGTCTCCCTTTTAATTTATACTCCATTTTGTTCTCTCCTTTAAGAATGAAGGTACTAGACATTAGACCTGAAAGTAACTTCGACAAAATCTGGAAGCAAACTCTGGGCCCCCATTTCTCCTCATTGTGCTAGATGGTCTTGGTGTTGCCCTCCCGCTGAAACAGTCCAAGAGCAAGAAGAGTCTATGCTGATTTTGCAAGAATAAATAGTTGTGGTTCAAATAAATCTCTTGCTCAATTTTTCGGATCTGGAGATTTTGCCACATGACTGTTCCAATGCCAAGAATTCAATGAGATCTTCCTCTCATCATTTAAGATTTTCAAGAAGATAATTTAGCTCGGTGCTGGTTGCCAGATTGACAGCCTTAAAAACAAGAGGTGAAATCCAATCTGGACAGAGCCTGTGCCCACTATCTATTTTTAGGGAAAAGATTATTCACCCATATGGCCAGCTAGGAATAGAGCATTACTGAGGCTGGGGGGTGAGGTACAGACTTAGAACAGCCTTGACCCTAACTCTCCTGCTCTCAGTCGGGGGGTGGGGAGTGGCTGGAGGCTGGAAGGGACAAGAATTGTTCTGGGTTTAGGGGGGTGTGCAGTGCAGAGTTTCCCGAAAACAATCCAGCATTTTGCAGAGTGATAAAAATAATCCTTCTTCTAAAAATAGCCCTCTTAGAAACCAGAGGCCTGGATTTAATTATAGTCACTTTATATTGACCATGTACCAAGGTACCAAGGCCCAAGCCTGTTCTTTGCAATATTATCTGCTGTAACCCTGCTCCAGACCCATGAAGCAAGCATTTCCCACCACACAAATGAGCACATTGAGGGTCTAAGAAGGAATTCAAAGCCAGTGTGTCACTTAACCTCAATTGTTTCCATTTTCTTCAAATCTCCTAGGCCAGAAGTTCCCAAACCTGGTTGCATATCAGAATAAATGGAGGCACTTTAAAGAAAAATACAAATTCCTGGGATTTACCCCAGTCCTGGTAAATCACGGTTTGGGGCAGGGACAAATATTTTTTTAAGTTCCCGAGATGATTCGGTTGCACAGCCCTGCTATCCAAGATTCAGATTGGGCGATTCCAGGAGTGCTTGGGGAATTCCAGGAATGCCACCCCTCTTGAGCCCTAAGTGTCCTCCGGCTACCCTGGGTTTCTCTGAGTTGCTCCACTGAGCCTAATTCCCTCTGACCTCAGAACTTTCCCCCCTACTTGGAAGGCTTCCCATCCCCTCTGCTTCCCCTTCACATCTCAGTGTCATCACCTCCTGGAGTCAGCCCTGGCCACCTGGACAGGGAGACGTGCCTCTGCTCTTTTCTCTCTGAACACATCATGGTCTGTAATTACACATCGTGTGAAGTTTGAAAATTAATGTTGGTTTCACCTGTTAGGTGGTAAGCACCATAAAGGCAGGGGACTAGGTCTGTTTCACTCAAAATTGTACCTCCTGGGCCTTATACGTTTGAGGGAGGGAGGGAACGGGTGAACGACCTGAGATGAGGGCAGATGAGGGTTCTAGTCCTGGTTTGGTGCCAATTTGCTGCACAACAATCTGGCAAGCTACTCCTCATCTCTGAGATCCTGTTTTCTCCCCTGATAAACAAGGGCTGGATTAGACCCATCGGTGTCCCATCTCACTAAGTGTCAGAGTCGCTAGGGAGCTTGGGTTAAGTGGAGCCCAGCTCTCCTTCAGCAAGTCTGGAGTGGGCCTGGGTCTGCATTCTAAATGAGCCCCCAGAGGTGCTGATGCAGGTGGGTCTCGGGGGTGGGATGGGGGGCACATTTTAATAACAACTGGGTTGGGTAAATTCTGAGGTCCTTTCTAGCTCTGACATTTTGTCATTTATTCAGTTAGCAAACAGCTCTTGTGATCTAGGTGTGAGGAAGACAAAAAGGACTGAGAAAAAAGTGTGACGTCTCAGAACTTGCATTCTTCACAGGGCCACCAGGCAATGCTGTCCATAAGAGGCAGAGTAGAGGCCTTGGTTGCCATTTTCTTCGTAACTCACCATACTTGGAATCACCACTTTTTAATATAAGGAATGCAATACAATGTACTCCATGTTAAAAATATCCTGCAAATACTGAACTGTTCTCAGAAGACTCCAGATAGCGTTTAGGACCTCCAAATGCCTGAGACCATCCTTGCAATGAATGGAAATTCTGGGAGAGGGGGAAGGCCATACAATTCTCTCTCTCTCCTCTTCCCTGCTTTTAAAAAATTACAAAACAATGGGACTTCCCTGGTGGTGCAGCAGGTAAGAATCCTCCTGCCAGTGCAGAGGACATGGGTTCGATCCTTGGTCCCAGAGGATCCCACATGCCTCAGAGCAACTAAGCCCGTGAGCCACAAATACTGAGCCTGCACTCTAGAGCCTGCAAGCCACAACTACTGAGCCTGTGCACCACAACTACTGAAGCCTGCTTGCTCTAGGGCCTGTGAGCCACAACTACTGAGCCCACGTGCTGCAACTACTGAGTCCTGCTCACCTAGAGCTGGTGCTCTGCAACAAGAGATGCCATCGCAATGAGAAGCCTGTGCACCACAACGAAGTATATATATATATATATATATATATATATATATATATATATAAAATGGAAAACCACATAAAATAAAGGTATAATGTCATAAGTTATAAGGTGAGCATTTCTTTTTTTTTTATACAACAGGTTCTTATTAGTCATCAATTTTATACACATCATTGTATACATGTCAATCCCAATCGCCCAATTCATCACACCCCCACCCCACCCCCACCCCCCTGCAGCATTCCCCGCTTGGTGTCCATACGTTTGTTCTCTACATCTGTGTTTCAATTTCTGCCCTGCAAACCGGTTCATCTGTACCATTTTTCTAGGTTCCACATATATGCATTAATATACGATATTTGTTTTTCTCTTTCTGACTTACTT
>NC_041218.1:42497097-42499118 GCF_002837175.3 Physeter macrocephalus
ACCATAGGTGCGTGGATTTATCTCTGGGCTTTCTATCTTGTTCCATTGATCTATGTTTCTGTTTTTGTGCCAGTACCATATTGTCTTTTTTTTTTTTTTAAACATCTTTATTGGAGTATAATTGCTTTACAATGGTGTGTTAGTTTCTACTTTATAACAAAGTGAATCAGTTATACATATACATATGTTCCCATATCTCTTCTGTCTTGCATCACCATCCCTCCCACCCTCCCTATCCCACCCCTCTAGGTGGTCACAAAGCACCGAGCTGATCTCCCTTTGCTATGTGGCTGTTTCCCACTAACTATCTATTTTACGTTTGGTAGTATATATATGTCCATGCTACTCTCTCACTTTGTCCCACCTTACCCTTCCCCCTCCCCATATCCTCAAGTCCATTCTCTGGGAGGTCTGTGTCTTTGTTCCCATCTTGCCCCTAGGCTTTTCATGACCACTTTTTTTTTTTTTTAGATTCCATATATATGTGTTAGCATACGATATCTGTTTTTCTCTTTCTGACTTACTTCACTCTGTATGACAGACTCTAGGTCCATGCACCTCACTACAAATAACTCAATTTCATTTCTTTTTATGGCTGAGTAATATTCCATTGTATATATGTGCCACATCTTCTTTATCCATTCATCTGTCAATGGACACTAAGGTTGCTTCCATGTCCTAGATAGTAAATACAGCTGCAATGAACATTGGGGTGCATGTGTCTTTTTGAATTATGGTTTTCTCAGGGTATATGCCCAGTAGTGGGATTGCTGGATCATATGGTACTTATAGTTTTAGTTTTTTAAGGAACCTCCATACTGTTCTCCATAGTGGCTGTATCAATTTACATTCCCACCAACAGTGCAAGAGGGTTCCCTTATCTCCAAACCCTCTCCAGAATTTATTGTTTGTAGATTTTTTTTTCTTTTCTTTTCTTTTTTTTTTTTTTTTTTTTGCGGTACGTGGGCCTCTTACTGTTGTGGTCTCTCCTGTTGCGGGGCACAGGCTCTGGGCCTCTTACTGTTGTGGTCTCTCCTGTTGCGGAGCACAGGCTCTGGACGCGCAGGCTCAGCAGCCATGGTTCACGGGCCCAGCCGCTCCACGGCATGTGGGATCTTCCCGGACCGGGGCACGAAGCCGTGTCCCCTGCATCAGCAGGCGGACTCTCAACCACTGCGCCCTGTTTGTAGATTTTTTGGTGATGGCCATTCTGACTGGTGTGAGGTGATACCTCATTGTAGTTGTGATTTGCATTTCTCTAATGATTAGTGATGTTGAGCCTCCTTTCATGTTTGTTGGCACACTGTATATCTTCTTTGGAGAAATGTCTGTGTAGCTCTTCTACCCATTTTTGGATTGGGTTGTTTGTTTTTTTTGATATTGAGCTGCATGACCTGCTTGTACAGTTTGGAGATTAATCCTTTGTCAGTTGCTTCATTTGCAAATATTTTCTCCCATTCTGAGGGCTGTTTTTTTGTCTAGTTTATGGTTTCCTTTGCGGTGCAAAAGCTTTGAAGTTTCTTTAGGTCCCATTTGTTTATTTTTATTTCCATTTCTCTAGGAGGTGGGTCAAAAAGGATCTTGCTGTGATTTATGTCAAAGAGTGTTCTGCCTATGTTTTCCTCTAAGAGTTTGATAGTGTCTGGACTTACATTTAGGTCTTTAATCCATGTTGAGTTTATTTTTGTGTATGGTGTTAGAGAGTGTTCTAATTTCATTCTTTTACATGTAGCTGTCCAGTTTTCCCAGCACCACTTGTTGAAGAGGCTGTCTTTTCTCCATTGTATAATCTTGCCTCCTTTATCAAGAATAAGGTCACCATATGTGCGAGGGTTTATCTCTGGGCTTTCTATCCTGTTCCATTGATCTATATTTCGGTTTTTGTGCCAGTACCATACTGTCTTGATTACTGTCACTTTGTAGTATAGTCTGAAGTCAAGGAGCCTGATTCCTCTAGCTCCGTTTTTCTTTCTCAAGATTGCTTTGGCTATTCAGGGTCTTTTGTGTTTCCATACAAATTG
>NC_041218.1:42499341-42502409 GCF_002837175.3 Physeter macrocephalus
CAGTGTCTTATAGTTTTCTGCATACAGGTCTTTTGTCTCCTTAGGTAGGTTTATTCCTAGATATTTTATTCTTTTTGTTGCAATGGTAAATGGGAGTGTTTTCTTAATTTCACTTTCAGATTTTTCATCATTAGTGTATAGGAATGCAAGAGATTTCTGTGCATTAATTTTGTATCCTGCTACTTTACCAAATTCATTGATTAGCTCTAGTAGTTTTCTGGTAGCATCTTTAGGATTCTTTATGTATAGTATTATGTCATCTGCAAACAGTGACAGCTTTACTTCTTCTTTTCCGACTTGTATTCCTTTTATTTCTTTGTCTTTTTTAATTGCTGTGGCTAAAAATTCCAAAACTATGTTGAATAAGAGTGGTGAGAGTGGGCAACCTTGTCTTGTTCCTGATCTTAGTGGAAATGGTTTCAGTTTTTCACCATTGAGGACGATGTTGGCTGTGGGGTTGTCATATATGGCCTTTATTATGTTGAGGAAAGTTCCCTCTATGCCTCCTTTCTGGAGGGTTTTTATCGTAAACTGGTGTTGAATTTTGTCGAAAGCTTTCTCTGCATCTATTGAGATGATCATATGGTTTTTCTCCTTCAGTTTGTTAATATGGTGTATCCCATTGATTGGTTTGCTTATATTGAAGAATCCTTGCATTCCTGGGATAAACCCCACTTGATCCTGGTGTATGATCCTTTTAATGTGCTGTTGGAGTCTGTTTGCTAGTATTTTGTTAAGGATTTTTGCATCTATGTTCATCAGTGATATTGGCCTGTAGTTTTCTTTCTTTGTGACATCTTTGGCTGGTTTTGGTATCAGGGTGATGATGGCCTCGCAGAATGAGTTTGGGAGTGTTCCTCCCTCTGTTATATTTTGGAAGAGTTTGAGAAGGCTAGGTGTTAGCTCTTCTCTAAATGTTTGATAGAATTCGCCTGTGAAGCCATCTGGTCCTGGGTTTGTTGGAAGATTTTTAATTACAGTTTCAATTTCAGTGCTTGTGATTGGTCTGTTCATATTTTCTATTTCTTCCTGGTTCAGTCTCAGAAGATTGTACACTTCTAAGAATTTGTCCATTTCTTCCAGATTGTCCATTTTATTGGCATATCGTTGCTTGTCGTAATCTTTCATGATCCTTTGTATTTGTGGTGTCAGTTGTTACTTCTCCGTTTTCATTTTTAATTCTACTGATTTGAGTCTTCTCCCTTTTCTTCTTGATGAGTCTGGCCAATAGTTTATCAATTTTGTTTGTCTTCTCAAAGAACCAGGTTTTAGTTTTATTGATCTTTGCTATCATTTCCTTCATTTATTTCTGATCTTATTTTTATGATTTCTTTCCTTCTGCTAACTTTGGGGTTTTTTTGTTCTTCTTTCTCTAATTGCTTTAGGTGTAACATTAGGTTGTTTATTTGAGAGTTTTCTTGTTTCTTAAGATAGGATTGTATTGCTATAAATTTCCCTCTTAAAACCTGCTTTGCTGCATCCCGTAGGTTTTGGGTTCTCGTGTTTTCATTGTCATTTGTTTCTAGGTATTTTTTGATTTCCTCTTTGATTTCTTCAGTGATCACTTCGTTATTAAGTAGTGTATTGTTTAGCCTCCATGTGTTTGTATTTTTTATAGATCTTTTCCTGTAATTGATATCTAGTCTCATAGCGTTGTGGTCAGAAAAGATACTTGGTATGATTTCAATTTTCTTAAATTTGCCAAGGCTAGATTTGTGACCCAATATATGATCTATCCTGGAGAATGTTCCATGAGCACTTGAGAAAAATGTGTATTCTGTTGTTTTTGGATGGAATGTCCTATAAATATCAATTAAGTCCATCTTGTGTAATGTATCATTTAAAGCTTGTGTTTCCTTATTTATTTTCATTTTGGATGATCTGTCCATTGGTGAAGGTGGGGTGTTAAAGTCCCCTACTATGATTGTGTTACTGTCGATTTCCCCTTTTATGGCTGTTAGTATTTGCCTTATGTATTGAGGTGCTCCTATGTTGGGTGCATAAAAATTTACAATTGTTATTATCTTCTTCTTGGATTGATCCCTTGATCATTATGGAGTGTCCTCCTTTGTCTCTTGTAATAGTCTTTATTTTAAAGTCTATTTTGTCTTATATGAGAATTGCTACTCCAGTTTTCTTTTGATTTCCATTTGCATGGAATATCTTTTTCCATCCCCTCACTTTCAGTCTGTATGTGTCCCTAGGTCTGTAGTGGGTCTCTTGTAGACAGCATATATACGGGTCTTGTTTTTTTATCCATTCAGCCAGTCTATGTCGTTTAGTTGGAGCATTTAATCCATTCACGTTTAAGGTAATTATCTATATGTATGTTCGTATTCCCATTTTCTTAATTTTTTTGGGTTTGTTCTTGTAGGTCTTTTCCTTCTCTTGTGTTTCCTGCCTAGAGAAGTTCCTTTAGCATTTGTTGTAAAGGTGGTTTGGAGGTGCTGAATTCTCTTAGCTTTTGCTTGTCTGTAAAGCTTTTAATTTCTCCATCAAATCTGAATGAGATCCTTGCTGGGTAGAGTAATCTTGGTTGTAGGTTCTTCTGCTTCATCACTTTAAGTATGTCCTGCCACTCCCTTCTGGCTTGCAGATTTTGTGCTGAAAGATCAGCTGTTAACCTTATGGGGATTCCATTGTGTGTTATTTGTTGTTTTTCCCTTGCTGCTTTTAATATTTTTTCTCTGTATTTAATTTTTGATAGTTTCATTAATATGTGTCTTGGTGTGTTTCTCCTTGGATTTAATCTTCCAGGTCACTTATCCCTTCTTCTGCCTCAGTTATTCTGCCATTGATCCCTTCTAGAGAATTTTTAATTTCATTTATTGTGTTGTTCATCTCTGTATGTTTGCTCTTAGTTCTTCTAGGTCCTTGTTCAACGTTTCTTTTAAAGCACTTTTTTTTTTTTTTTGCGGTACGCGGGCCTGTCACTGTTGTGGCCTCTCCCATTGCGGAGCACAGGCTCCAGACGTGCCGGCTCAGCGGCCATGGCTCACGGGCCCAGCCGCTCCTCGGCATGTGGGATCTTCCCGGACCGGGGCACAAACCTGTGTCCCCTGCATCGG
>NC_041218.1:42503098-42506994 GCF_002837175.3 Physeter macrocephalus
CTTGTTAAACGTTTCTTGTATTTTCTCCATTCTATTTCCAAGATTTTGGATCATCTTTACTATCATTATTCTGAATTCTTTTTCAGGTAGACTGCCTATTTCCTCTTCATTTGTTAGGTCTGGTGGGTTTTTCCCTTGCTCCTTCATCTGCTGTGTTTTTCTCTGTCTTCTTATTTTGCTTAACTTACTGTGTTTGGGGTCTCCTTTTTGCAGGCTGCAGGTTCATAGTTTCCATTGTTTTTTGTGTCTGTCCCCAGTGGCTAAGGTTGGTTCAGTGTGTTGTGTAGGCTTCCTGGTGGACGGGACTAGTGCCTGTGTTCTGGTGGATGAGGCTGGATCTTATCTTTCTGGGGGGCAGGTCCACATCTGGTGGTGTGTTTGGGGGTGTCTGTGGCCTTATATGATTTTAGGCAGCCTCTCTGCTAATGGATGGGGTTGTGTTCCTGTCTTGCTAGTTGTTTGGCATAGGGTGTCCAGCACTGTAGCTTGCTGGTCGTTGAGTGCAGCTGGGTCTTGGTGTTGAGATGGAGATCTCCTGGAGGTTTTCGCCTTTTGATATTACATGGAGCTGGGAGGTCTCTTGTGGGCCAGTGTCCTGAACTTGGCTCTCCCACCTCAGAGGCACTGTGCTGACGCCTGGCTGGAGCACCAAGAACCTGTCATCCACACGGCTTTAAGCCATGAATGGTCATCAGCACGATGCTGTGAAGACAGGATCAGCAATGAGAGATGAAGTGCCTCAACCCTAGCGAGGAGTTGCTTCTCCAATGCGACCATAGGTCAGAGGAGGAGATGTGTCCCCTGGGGAGTGTGTGCTGTAATGTATAGTTTCTGGAAACTGCCAGGCCAGCCTTATTCCCACACTATGAGGACCTGCTAGTGTTGGAGGGTCTCCTGCAGAGGCGGGGGGTGGCTGTGTCTCACCATGAGGACAAGGACACTGGCAGCAGAAGTTCTAGTACCGTATTGTCTTGATTACTGTAGCTTTTTTTCTTTTTTTTTGTGGTATGCGGGCCTCCCTCTGCTGCGGCCTCTCCCGTTGCGGAGCACAGGCTCCGGACGCGCAGGCCCAGCGGCCATGGCTCACGGGCCAGCCGCTCCGCGGCATGTGGGATCCTCCCAGACCGGGGCGCGAACCCAGTTCCCCTGCATCGGCAGGCGGACGCGCAACCACTGTGCCACCAGGGAAGCCCTTGATTACTGTAGCTTTATAGTATAGGCTGAAGTCAGGAAGTCTCATTCTTCCAGCTCCGTTTTTTTCCCTCAAGACTGCTTTGGCTACACAGGGTCTTTTGTGTCTTCATACACATTTTAAGATATTTTGTTCTAGTTCCGTAAAAAAATGCCATTGGTAATTTGATAGGGATTGCATTGAATCTGTAGATTGCTTTGGGTAGTATAGTCATTTTCACAATATTGATTCTTCCAATCCAAGAACATGGTATATCTCTCCATCGGAAATGCTTTCAGTTTTTCACCATTGAGAATGATGTTGGCTGTGGGTTTGTCGTATATGGCCTGTATTATGTTGAGGTAGGTTCCCTCTATGCCCACTTTCTGAAGAGTTTTTATCATAAATCGGTGTTGAATTTTGTCAAAAGCTTTTTCTGCATCTGTTGAAATGATCATATGGTTTTTCTTCTTCAGTTTGTTAATATGGTGTATCACATTGATTCATCTGTGTATATTGAAGAATACTTGCATCCCTGGGATAAATCTCACTTGATCATGGTGTATGAGCCTTTTAATGTGTTGTTGGATTCTGTTTGCTAGTATTTTGTTGAGGATTTTTGCATCTATATTCATCAGTGATATTGGTCTGTAATTTTCTTTTTTTCTAGTATCTTTGTCTGGTTTTGGTATCAGGGTGTGCATCCCATAGGTTTTGGGTTTTGTTTGTTTTTCTTTCTCTAGTTCCTTGAGGTGTAAAGTTAGATTGTTTATTTGAGATTTTTCTTGTTCCTTGAGGTAGGCTTGTATAGCTATAAACTTCCCTCTTAGAACTGCTTTTGCTGCATCCCATAGGTTTTGGGTTTTGTTTGTTTTTCTTTCTCTAGTTCCTTGAGGTGTAAAGTTAGATTGTTTATTTGAGATTTTTCTTGTTCCTTGAGGTAGGCTTGTATAGCTATAAACTTCCCTCTTAGAACTGCTTTTGCTGCATCCCATAGGTTTTGGGTTTTGTTTGTTTTTCTTTCTCTAGTTCCTTGAGGTGTAAAGTTAGATTGTTTATTTGAGATTTTTCTTGTTCCTTGAGGTAGGCTTGTATAGCTATAAACTTCCCTCTTAGAACTGCTTTTGCTGCATCCCATAGGTTTTGGGTTTTGTTTGTTTTTCTTTCTCTAGTTCCTTGAGGTGTAAAGTTAGATTGTTTATTTGAGATTTTTCTTGTTCCTTGAGGTAGGCTTGTATAGCTATAAACTTCCCTCTTAGAACTGCTTTTGCTGCATCCCATAGGTTTTGGGTTTTGTTTGTTTTTCTTTCTCTAGTTCCTTGAGGTGTAAAGTTAGATTGTTTATTTGAGATTTTTCTTGTTCCTTGAGGTAGGCTTGTATAGCTATAAACTTCCCTCTTAGAACTGCTTTTGCTGCATCCCACAGGTTTTGGATCATCGTGTTTTCATTGTCATTTCTCTCTAAGTATTTTTGATTTCCTCTTTGATTTCTTCCGTGATCTCTTGGTTTTTTACTAACGTATTGTTTAGCCTCCATGTGTTTGTGTTTTTTACGTTTTTTTCCCTGTAATTCATTTCTAATCTCATAGCGTTGTGGTCAGAAAAGATGCTTAATATGATTTCAATTTTCTTAAGTTTACTGAGCCTTGATTTGTGACCCAAGATATGATCTATCCTGTAGAATGTTCCGTGCGCACTTGAGAAGAAAGTGTAATCTGCTGTTTTTGGATGGAATGTCCTATAATTATAAATTAAATCTATCTGGTCTGTTGTGTCATTTAAAGCTTCTGTTTCCTTATTTATTTTCGTTTTGCATGATCTGTCCATTGGTGTAATTGAGGTGTTCAAGTCCCCCACTGTTATTGTGTTACTGTCAATTTCCTCTTTTATAGCTGTTAGCAGTTGCCTTATGTATTGAGGTGCTCTTATGTTGGGTGCATATATATTTATAATTGTTATATCTTCTTCTTGGATTGATCCCCTGATCATTATGTAGTATCCTTCCTTGTCTCTTGTAACATTCTTTATTTTAAAGTCCATTTTATCTGATATGCGTATTGCTACTCCAACTTTCCTTTGATTTCCATTTGCATGGAAGATCTTTTTTCATCCCCTCACTTTCAGTCTGAATGTGTCCCTAGGTCTGAAGTGGGTCTCTTGTAGACAGCATATATATGGGTCTT
Organism: Physeter macrocephalus; assembly: GCF_002837175.3. Classification (NCBI taxonomy): domain Eukaryota; kingdom Metazoa; phylum Chordata; class Mammalia; order Artiodactyla; family Physeteridae; genus Physeter; species Physeter macrocephalus. Next base: position 42,506,453 of record NC_041218.1, read on the forward strand.
GTTTTTGTATCCATTCAACGAGCCTGTGTCTTTTGGTTGGAGCATTTAATCCATTCACGTTTAAGGTAATTATTGATATGTATGTTCCTGTTACCATTTTCTTAATTGTTTTGGGTGTTTTTTGTAGGTCCTTTTCTTCTCTTTTGTTTCCCACTTAGAGAAGTTCCTTTAGCATTTGTTGTAGAGCTGGTTTGGAGGTGCTGAATTATCTTAGCTTTTGCTTGTCTGTAAAGCTTTTGATTTTTCCATCGAATCTGAATGAGATCCTTACCTGGTAGAGTAATCTTGGTTGTAGGTTCTTCCCTTTCATCACTTTAAGTATATCGTGCCACTCCCTTCTGGCTTGTAGAGTTTCTCCTGAGAAATCAGCTGTTAATCTTATGGGAGTTCACTTGTATGTTATTTGTTGTTTTTTCCTAGCTGCTTTTAATAATTTTTCTTTGTCTTTAATTTTTGCCAGTTTGATTACTATGTGTCTCGGTGTGTTTCTCCTTGGGTTTATCCTGTATGGGACTCTCTGTGCTTCCTGGACTTGGATGGCT
>NC_041218.1:42507354-42513935 GCF_002837175.3 Physeter macrocephalus
GTGTTTAATGTTGTCCCAGAGGTCTCTTAGTCTGTCTTCATTTCTTTTCATTCTTTTATTCTTTATTCTGTTCTGCAGCAGTGAATTCCACCATTCTGTCTTCCAGGTCACTTATCCGTTCTTCTGCCTCAGTTATTTTGCTATTTTTTCCTTCTAGTATATTTTTCATTTCAGTTATTGTATTGTTCATCACTGTTTGTTTCTTCTTTAATTCTTCTAGGTCTTTGTTAAACATTTCTTGTATCTTCTCGGTCTTTGCCTCCATTCTTTTTCCAAGGTCCTGGATCATCTTCACTATCATTATTCTGAATTCTTTTTCTGGAAGGTTGCCTATCTCCACTGCATTTAGTTGTTTTTCTGGGGTTTTATCTTGTTCCTTCATCTGGTACATAGCCCTCTGCCTTTTCATCTTGTCTGTCTTTCTGTGAATGTGGTTTTTATTCCACAGGCTGCAGGATTGTAGTTCTTCTTGCTTCTGCTCAATAAGTTATTTGATAGATTTAACATACAGTTCTGGACACAGAAGAAGAAAATTAGTAAACCTGCTAGCGTTGGAGGGTCTCCTGCAGAGGCAGGGGGTGGCTGTGGCTCACTGTGGGGACAAGGACACTGGCAGCAGAAGTTCTGGGAAGTACTCCTTGTCGTGAACCTGCCAGGTGAATATTTCTTAATCACTGCTCATGTCATGAAATAGAGCTTTGCCAGTCTCCCCAGAAGCCTCTCCACATCCTCTCAACTCATTCCCATCCCTTGAAAGTAATCACTGTCTTGACTTTTAAAGTTATCATTTCCTGGTGTTTCTTTATAGTTCTCTTGCCTGATCATGCATTCCTAGTCTCTATAGTTTCATCTTGCCATTTGTTGAAAACATTGGTTACGTCTTTTAAGTCCCATCAGGTTCATAGTCCCATTCCTCTAAGGTCGAGGGGCACATAATCTGAAGTTTCTCACCGTCTGGATTTTGCTGATTGCATACTCAGGATGCAGTTCAACATGTTCCTCTGTGCTCTGTATTTCATGAAAGTTGGCAGCTGAAATCAGAGGTTTGTTTCATGAGTCTCATTTCCAATCCATTTGGCAAGACTATAGGTGGTGGTGTGTTCTTTCATCAGAAAGCACATAATGTCTAGTTTTCTCTCCCTTCCTCTGCCCTCCTCCCTTTCCCCCTCCCCCCTTGTCTCCTCCTTCTCCTTCTCTGTCTTTCTCTCTCCCCCTGCCTCCCTCCCTCCCTTCATGCTGTTGGCCACTGTTGATGTTCATGTTCAGTGTCTGGATCCATTAATTAATTAGGGACTGAAAAAATGGTACAGTCTAATTCTAACATTTCTTATTTAATTGTTGAACTACTGTAGGAAGAGATGCTTTCCCTCATCTACAATTTGGTTACCTGGTGGTACCCTTCATACAGGGAAGGCAAGATAAATGTTTCATTCTTTCCTTTATTTAGCACTTTTAAAGATAATGAATTACTTCTCTATCATACTCTCCAGGTGACCACCTACTTTAAAAAATATTATGAACTCACATATTAAAGTATGTTAGATGAGTTTCAGTCTATTGGAATTATTATTCTTGCTGAAGCTCAAATTGCTTATCTTTGGCCAGAGGGAACCTCTTCAAGTTGGCCAGCAAGGGTCCTTCCACCCAGTGAGGGGCTCCCTTTTCTCCTTCTCTAATCTGAATATAAATCTTATTCTCCCCTCCTTTTGCTCCTGGGACTATTGAGTGCATATTTGAAGATATCCCTTCCCTTTAGCACTATTTCTATCTCTGGCTGTGAACTTTTTAACAATGAAACATGTCAACATACCTATACAATGCCCCTTTCTGTTGCCAAAAGTATCTGGATTTACTTCATAAAAAGTGGGGGTTGGGACTTCCCTGGTGGCGCAGTGGTTAAGAATCCACCTGCCAATGCAGGGGACACGGGTTCGAGCCCTGGTCTAGGAGGATTCCACATGCCGTGGAGCAACTAGGCCCATGCGCCATAACTGCTAAGCTTGCGCGCCACAACTGCTGAAGCCGTTGCACCTAGAGCTCGTGCTCCGCAATGAGAGGCCACTGCAATGGGAAGGCAGTGCACCGCAATGAAAGAGTAGCCTCCACTCGCCTCAACTAAAGAAAGCCCACGTGCAGCAACGGGGACCCAACAGAGCAATCAATCAATCAATCAATCAGTTTTTGTTTAAAAAGTGGGGGTCAACTGTCACAGCTAAGAGGAGCCTAAGAAGACATGACAACTAAATGTAACATAGTATCCGGGATGGGATATTAGGTAAAACTAAGGAAATAGGATCAAAGTATGGACTTTGGTTATTAACAGTGTAATGATCATTAATTGTAACAAATGTACCATTCTATAAGATGTTAGATGTTAATTAAAGGAAACTGGGTATGGGGTATATAGGAACTCCCTGTACTACTTTTGGAATTTTTCTGTAAATCTAAAACTTCTCTAAAATCAAACGTTTCCTTAAAAGAAAAAAAAAAAAAGAAATGGAAGTCTAGGTAGCTTTGTAGGCACATATCTATTGTGCAGAGCCAGGGAAACTCACCAACAGATTGAACACGCAGATCACAAAGAGATGCAGAGGAAACAGACTGGTTAGGTGAATGGGAAAATCTCCTAAAGGAGCTGAATTATGAACCAAGTCTCAAATTTGAGAGTTAGGGGGTAGGGTGTAAGTTAACCAAGGCAAATCAAACATATATATTTATCTCTTCTTTCTTGGAGACCTTTTAAATGACAGTAAAGAATTTTTAAAGGGTAAACCCAAAGAGCAAAAAGAATGGAAGGGTAGGGGAATAGCAGAAAAATAAGATCAACCAACTTTTGGAAGCTGAGGGGTAGTCAGTCATTTGGGTGAGGGGAAATTGCTTCAACAGAGAAGAGAAATTCAAACCCCATTGTTGCTGAGGGGTTGCTAACAAAGGGCCGAGAGAGGAAACCAAGAAAGAGTTAAGACACCGGCTCCAGGAAACCGAGGCTGTAACATAGGGCAGCAGGTAAGAGGAGTCCCCAGGGAGAGTACTGTGTAGCAGGTGTGAGAGCCACAGTGTGGATGTGGGAACAGGAGGTAGAGGGCTCCAGGGAAAACCCCTGAAATTACAAAAAGAAGAAGAAGCATTTATTAACTCTAGGAAATTTGTTTGAAGTACAAGAGAAGAAATGACCATATTGTTCTCCTTGTCTCAGTTGTGAAAGATACTGGCAATCATATAGTAGAAATGCTGAATACTGATTTTTAAAAATTGTACTATAATTTATCAGCAGATTGGGGGAGGGTGAAAGTGTGTGAAGAGAGTATAAGAGAATTCCATTTTCATCTTGCAGAGTAAAAAGTCAATAGAGGATACATAAAAGTGAAAAATTATTTTCACTTAAAAAAAAGATTTTTAAAGAAAAAGACAGGTGGAAGAGATGGAGAGTTAAAGTCTATTACCCCAAAGTTATGGGCTGAGTTGTGTCCCCCTCCCAAAATTCATATGTTGAAGTCCTGTCTCCCAGTACCTCAGAAACGACTGTAATTGGAGACACGGCCTTTAAAGGAATAATTAAGTTAAAATGAGGCTACTGGGATAGCTCTAATCCAAGGTGACCAGTGTCCTTATAAGAAATTAGGACACAGACACACACAAGACCACGTGAAGACACAGGGAGAAGACAACCCTCTCCAAGCCAAGGGGAGAGGCCTCAGAAGAAACCAACCCTGTCAGCACCTTGATCTCAGACTTCTAGCTTCCAGAACTATGGCACAATAAATGTGTTATGTACACCACCCAGTCTGCAGTCCTTGGTTATGGCAGCCCCAGCAGACTAATGCACCCAGGATCCAGATATGGAAATGGATGGGAGCAGAGGTGGTCATGGATGGTCCTGAGGCACTCGGCCCGGGGAACAGGTTTATACGGGCGTGGCCTTGAATGCAGCCACTGAGCTGGGCCCTGATTCTTCTGCCACACGAAAGCCAACAGTTTTAAGGGGTGTTTCAGCTTGCTGGAGCCTCACGTCAGCTAGGTCTGGCTGCGAAGGGCCCTTGGAGTGTGGTTCTCCCACACATTGGCATGACATGGGTGAGCTTCTCAGCATGGACTTCCTCTGTTTTCTCTCAGTGTAACCAAACATTCTTCAGCCCCTTTGGAGAAACCATTTGTTTTTGCCTTTTGGGCTTTCTTCTTTGGAAGCCACGGAGACACAGTGTCCAAGAGACTTTTGCGGAAGGCAAGCTGCCTTGTTTTGTTTTCAGTTTTTGGCAGATACTGAAGTTATCTTCCTCTTTGTACTGCAGAGACACTATAAATGTTCCTCTGAGTGAATCTCTGCATGTTCCTGTGAAATTTCATGATCTTCCAAGTGAACAACCTGATAGTACAAACGTGGATATGGAAGAAAAGAACTCCTGAGACGTCTCACGTGAGGTTCAGTCACGTGATGGAAATATGACCTCTTTCATGAATCTGTACATTGAAAACGATAAGGAAACTTCCCCAACTCAAGCAGTAAAAAAATTTTTTCTTCTTTGTGATTTTTTTTGGTGGTCTGCTAACAAGTACTTATAGACTGACTACCTGTTCTAGTTCAGTTTTGTCTTCTCTGTATGAATTTGGGTGTGAGTGTGTATTAGTGCGTTTTTAATGTTAATCTTTGTTATAGTGTTTCCAAATACTAATTAGAGATGGAGTCACTCTTCTAAACTGTTTGCTCTCGTTTCAAGCACTGGACATGTTGTCCTGGGAATCCTGTCAGGACTGAAAATTCACTAGAAGAGATAGATTAGGTTCTATTTGTCCTCTTGTCAATCCAAGCTTATGAACAGCGAGCATTAAGAAAAAAGTGGACAGAGGAAGTTGGGCATATCAGTGGCCTTTGGTTTTGTGGATCTGTTGAAACTTTTTGCTATGGCCAGTTTTGTTGTTATTGTTATTTTTTACTTTATTATCCTGGATTTGAGGGCTTTACATTTTCTACTAAAGTAGTGTGTTTGTCTGTTTGCATTAATGGCCTGAGTTGTCATGGGTGGGACAGGCCTCCCCACTGCTGGTGGGCCCACGCCCTCCTAGCTGTTCACAGCTGCTTTCACAGCAGCACCGAATGCACATAAGGTGGCAGTTGTCTTGGTTCTGTTTTGCAAGTGCTGTCTTTGTGTTTCTTCATTTTTCTTGATAACTCTCCTGTGCCGTCATAATAATGGGAGCCCAGTAGCTGTGTAAGGCAGAACGTGTGCCTTTATTTGCTGCACACAGTATTGCAGTGAATGATAGCAGCGTGTAGTTCATCCTCACGGGGTATTTCAGGAGGATGGAATAGCTAGCAGCTGTAAGTCACCATTTTATGGCAAAAAGACCATCTCTGGCGATGTTCAGTAAAAAAAATAAAACAGTAATAATAATGTTTCAGAGCCTCATCTGCATAAGAGTAAAACGCAGTATAATGGTATACTGCCTAAAAATAACAAAATTCCATTCTTTAAAAATCTAAAATGTATTTTCTATATACTTGCTTTCTTCATTTTCATAATGAATTACTTTGGAATGTTCATTTCACTACAAGTCCAGCAAGATCCTGACCATAGCCCATCTAAAGGGTAAACTTGCTTTACATATCTCAAGAAATTCAGCTGATGAAATAATTTGAACTAACCAAGAAGTAAAACGCTAATGTTCTAAAGGTGTGCTTTCCCCTCTTTTTAAAATATTGTACTATATTATGAAAATATATTCAAGAAATTATTAAATAACAGTATGTCTTATGGTAACATGCTAAAATAGGCTGTCTGTAATAGGTATGGCCTATATTTTTGAGCTTTATGGAATACAGAAAACTAACATCACAGAAAAACAGTTTAATTTAAACATATTCATGCAAATCTGATAGAACTTAGAAAGAAATTAATCCCTGAGACAAAATATCTGGCTCACTTATTCTAAGTATACTGTACCATCTTCACATAAACTTTCACAGCACTGCATGGTTGGTGTCATAAATCTGTGACAACCCAGGGCAAGTCACATATTACACAGTTAAAAGTATCATATTGCTGTAAATTTGGTTTGATAAAGCTTTGCATAATTTAGAGGTTAAAAAGAAACATTCATTTTTTATTTTTAACATCTTTATTGGAGTATAATTGCTTTGCAATGGTGTGTTAGTTTCTGCTTTATAACAAAGTGAACCAGCTATACGTATACATATATCCCCATATCCCCTCCCTCTTGTTTCTCCCTCCCACCCTCCTTATCCCACCCCTCTAGGTGGTCACAAAGCACTGAGCTGATCTCCCTGTGCTATACAGCTGCTTCCCACTAGCTATCTGTTTTACATTTGGTAGTGTATATATGTCAATGCCACCCTCTCACTTCGTCCCCACTTACCCTTCCCACTCCCTGTGTCCAAAAGTCCATTCTCTACGTCTGCGTCTTTATTCCTGTCCTGCCCCTAGGTTCATCAGAACCATTCTTTTTTTTTAGATTCCATACATATGTGTTAGCATACGGTATTTATTTTTCTCTTTCTGACTTACTTCACTCTGTATGACAGACTCTAGGTCCATCTACCTCACTACAAATAACTCAATTTCATT
>NC_041218.1:42514226-42514490 GCF_002837175.3 Physeter macrocephalus
TAGTGATGTTGAGCATTCTTTCATGTGTTTGTTGGCAATCTGTATATCTTCTTTGGAGAAATGTCTATTTAGGTCTTCTGCCCATTTTTGGATTGGGTTGTTTGTTTTTTTGATATTGAGCTGCATGACCTGATTGTACAGTTTGGAGATTAATCCTTTGTCAGTTGCTTCACTTGCAAATATTTTTTCCCATGTTATCTTTTTGTCTTGTTTATGGTTTCCTTTGCTGTGCAAAAGCTTTGAAGTTTCCTTAGTTCATTTGTT
>NC_041218.1:42514609-42523927 GCF_002837175.3 Physeter macrocephalus
TATTTTTGTTTTTATTTCCATTCCTCTAGGAAGTGGGTCAAAAAGGATCTTGCTGTGATTTATGTCATAGAGTGTTCTGCCTATGTTTTCCTCTAAGAGTTTGATAGTGTCTGGCCTTACATTTAGGTCTTTAATCCATTTTGAGTTTATTTTTGTGTATGGTGTTAGGGAGTGTTCTAATTTCGTTCTTTTATATGTAGCTGTCCAGTTTTTCAAGCACCACTTATTGAAGAGGCTGTCTTTTCTCCATTGTATAGTCTTGCCTCCTTTATCAAAGATAAGGTGACCAAATGTGTGTGGGTTTATCTCTGGGCTTTCTATCCTGTTCCATTGATCTATATTTTGGTTTTTGTGCCAGTATCATACTGTCTTGATGACTGCAGCTTTGTAGTATAGTCTGAAGTCCAGGAGCCTGATTCTTCCAGATCCATTTTCCTTTCTCAAGATTGCTTTGGCTATTTGGGTTCTTTTGTGTTTCCATACAAATTGTGAAATTATTTGTTCTAGTTCTGAGAAAAATGCCATTGGTAGTTTGATAGGGATTGCATTGAATCTGTAGATTGCTTTCGGTAGTAGAGTCATTTTCACAATGTTGATTCTTCCAATCCAAGAACATGGTATATCTCTCCATCTGTTTGTATCATCTTTCATTTCTTTCATCAGTGTCTTATAGTTTTCTGCATACAGGTCTTTTGTCTCCTTAGGTAGGTTTATTCCTAGTTATTTTATGGTAAATGGGAGTGTTTCCTTAATTTCTCTTTCAGATTTTTCATCATTAGTGTATAGGAATGCAAGAGATTTCTGTGCATTAATTTTGTATCCTGCTACTTTACCAAATTCATTGATTAGCTCTAGTAGTTTTCTGATAGCATCTTTAGGACTCTCTATGTCTAGTATCATGTCATCTGCAAACAGTGACAGTGTTACTTCTTCTTTTACAATTTGGATTCCTTTTATTTCTTTTTCTTCTCTGTTTGCTGTGGTTAAAACTTCCAAAATTATGTGGAATAATAGTGGTGAGAGTGGGCAGCCTTGTCTTTCTCCTGGCCTTAGTGGAAATGGTTTCAGTTTTTCAACATTGAGAACAATGTTGGCTGTGGGTTTGTCATATATGGCCTTTATTATTTTGAGGTAAGTTCCCTCTATGCCTACCTTCTGGAGAGTTTTTATCATAGATGGGTGTTGAATTTTGTCAAAAGGCTTTTCTGCATCTATTGAGATGATCATTTGGTTTTTATCCTTCAGTTTGTTAATATGGTGTATCACATTGATTGATCTGCATATACTGAAGAATCCTTGCATTCCTGGGATAAACCCCACTTGATCATGGCATATGATCCTTTAATGTGCTGTTGGATTCTGTTTGCTAGTATTTTGTTGAGGATTTTTGCATCTGTGTTCATCAGTGATATTGGTCTGCACTTTTCTTTTTTTGAGACATCTTTGTCTGGTCTTGGTATCAGGGTGATGATGGCCTCGTAGAGTGAGTTTGGGAGTGTTCCTCCCTCTGCTATATTTTGGAAGAATTTGAGAAGGATAGGTGTTAGCTCTTCTTTAAATGTGTGATAGTTTTTGCCTGTGAAGCCATCTGGTCCTGGGCCTTTGTTTGTTGGAGGATTTTTAATCACAGACTCAATTTCATTGCTTGTGATTAGTCTGTTTATATTTTCTATTTCTTCCTGGTCCAGTCTTGGAAGGTTGTGCTTTCCTAAGAATTTGTCCATTTCTTCCACGTTGTCCATTTTATTGGCATAGAGTTGCTTGTAATAATCTCTCATGATCCTTTGTATTTCTGCAGTGTCAGTTGTTACTTCTCCTTTTTCATTTCTAATCCTGTTGATTTGAGTCTTCTCCCTTTTTTTTCTTGATGAGTCTGACTAGTGGTTTATCAATCAATTTTGTTTATCTTCTCAAAGAACCAGCTTTCAGTTTTATTAATCTTTCCTATTGTTTCCTTCATTTCTTTTTCATTTATTTCTGATCTTATCTTTATGATTTCTTTCCTTCTGCTAACTTTGGTTTTTTTTTGTTCTTCTTTCTCTAATTGCTTTAGGTGTAAGGTTAGGTTGTTTATTTGAGAGTTTTCTTGTTTCTTGAGGTAGGATTGTATCGCTATAAACTTCCCTCTTAGAACTCCTTTTGCTGCATCCCATAGGTTTTGGGTTGTCGTGTTTTCTTTGTCATTTGTTTCTAGGTATTTTTTGATTTCCCCTTTGATTTCTTCAGTGATCTCTTGGTTATTTGGTAGTGTATTGTTTAACCTCCATGTGTTTGTATTTTTACAGTTTCTTTCCTGTAATTGATATCTAGTCTCATAGCACTGTGGTCGGAAAAGATACTTGATATGATTTCAATTTTCTTACATTTACCAAGGCTTGATTTGTGACCCAAGATATGATCTATCCTGGAGAATGTTCTATGAGCACTTGAGAAGAAAGTGTATTCTGTTGTTTTTGGATGGAATGTCCTATAAATATCAATTAAGTCCATCTTGTTTAATGTGTCATTTAAAGCTTGTGGAAACATTCACTTTTCAATTAAGTAATTTCCATGGTCAAAGGGTTTAAATTGAAATGACATAAAACAGTTATTTTCATCTAAAAATGTATTATATCACAATCATAATTCAAGTAGGCTTTAGGAAATGCTGTACTTTGTCTAGTTAGCAGTTAGCTTCGAGATTTAATGATTTCCCTGGGAAAGTTATTCTGATATTTGGGACAGAAGGTCATGTTTCGCACATCTGTCTGCCACGTACACAAACCCATGCCTTCTGCCTCACAAACGTTTGCTTTCTATGTCATTTACCCTTTGAGGCCAATTTTCAGAACTTTCCACTAGGGCAGAATGGACCTCTTTTTCTCTGAACATCAGCAGCCCATCCTCCCACCCCCTCTGGTGGGGGGTGCTTTAGAAAAAGAAAACTGAAGGCTCCACTCTGCAAATCCTCACACTCGCCAATTTCACATAACAATACACCCCCTGGGAGACTGAGCCAAGAGACTGAAGTCAGACATTTGTTTGAAATCACCAAGTCAAACACAAGCAAAATCTAACATAAAGAGGAGCTTCTGTGACAGCGGTGCAGAACATCAAAGACCAAACGTTTATTCCTCAGCAGCAGACATGAGGGCCCCGGATCTGTTGGCAGGAGAAGCCTAACTAGAGAGGTTAGCTCCCCAGGTGCTCCTCAGGGGTGGGGCTAAGCTGGCCAGCTACTTCGTGCCTTGTATGTTTGATGCCTGTGGCTTAAACACATCTGAAATGCCTAATTAATGCCAAAGAGCCCAAAGTGCCACTGCCACAGACACCAGTGCACAGACTAGGCTCTCCGAGTGTCATCTTTCATGATCTCTGGTGTTGGGCTGTCCTCATGCCTGAAATTCTGCAATTATAGATTCAACCTTTGTTTCCCAGTAAGCAGTTGTCCTTGCTGAGAGAGAAAGTGATACGTTGGATCCTTCCTTTATTCCAGAGCCTCCCTGCTGAGCTGAGGAATCATATTCATGACCCAAACACCTCTTTGTCTTGCTATCCATCTGTCTTCAAACTATATCTCCAAATCTCCTGATTCTTTTGAGTAATTCTGGTCCCAACATTTGGAAGGCAGCTCAGCTAACACAAAAGTTCTCAACCATAACATTTTTTTTAAAAAAGGAAACCCAGGCTTCCCTGGTGGCACAGGGGTTGAGAATCCGCCTGCTGATGCAGGGGACACGGGTTCGCGCCCCGGTCCGGGAAGATCCCACATGCCGCGGAGCGGCTGGGCCCGTGAGCCAATGGCCGCTGAGCCTACGCGTCCGGAGCCTGCGCTCCGCAACGGGAGAGGCCACAACAGTGAGAGGCCCGCGTACCGGAAAAAAAAAAAAAAAAAAAAAAACAGGGAAAAAAGGAAACCCAAAGCAATTAAAGCTTTAATTTTTTATGACTCATGTTTCTATAAATGCAAATGACTAATAGACATCATGAAATATTAAGCAAGTCAGTAATCCAGGATTACGCATGATGTCAAATTGCTCCCTATTGTCAGTGAAAAAGCTATCAGGCAGCAGTTTCCAAAAACAAACATAAGCTTCCAATTGTCCCAGCAGGGGAGTGAGAGCTCACCGGAGGCCACGTTTTTCATAAGGACCAGTCTTGAATGGAGGGGAAGGCTGCACTGGACTCCAGGGCAGGGCAGAAAAGAGAACTGCACAGGAGGATGCAGGACAGACCTACAGGAAATCTGTCAGGGGTTGTGACCTGATGTAGCAGGTGCCTTGGCAGGGGGGACACCTCCCACCAGGATTAAATCCTGGGCCCATATGTGTTTATGTAACAGGAGATTATATCAGAGGGGAGGCCCTGCTGGAGACTGAACTTGTTTTATTATTTCCTTTACTTCAGCACAGTAGGTATGGGCCATGTCCCATACCAGGGCTGTGAATGCTGGGAGTGGTCTTAGGGACATGAGAGTGTCCACCAGAAAGGGTGTTTGGGGGCACCCGAAGTCATGGTTCATGGCCTCCTGTAGCAGGCAGGCTATCTGGGGAGAAAGGAGAGCTCACCCAGAGGAAGGGGACCAGTGGCTGTGGGTTCCAACCACTTGGAACCAGCGTGAGCCCCGGGAAGAGATGAAGCCCTTGGAGCAAAATTTTAGGAGCAGGACTAGAGCATCCTTTGTTGGCTCAGTGCTCAGGGGCAGGCTTGTCTTCCCTAGAAGAACCGCAGCGCCCTGGTTGGGCTTCCCGGCGGCCAGCAGAGTGTCTTCTCGGCAGGGGGTGGGCAGTGTCGTTGTCAGGGAAACAGTCTTCAGCACAACATCGTGTGTCGGGGAGAACTGCCACCAGAACTGAACAGATCGGCTCTAGTTTGCTCTCCTGTGGGTGTGGGAAGCTGGGCCAACCTACTCTGGGTGGCACAAGGACAATTTGGGGTGGAGGGGTAAGAGAGGCCTCAATAGGGAAATACTGATTTTCTGATAATAGGGTATATGGTATGAACAATTATTTTATGCAAAAAACTGTTGTCCGCTAACCCAACAATCCTCTAGAAAAGCCCTTTCTGGAAGAACTCACCTCTCATGACAGAGACTTAAAATGCCAAATACTCACTCTCTCAAACTGTCTTGGTATGTGGTCCAGTTTTTTTTTTAATTTATTTTTTATTGAAGTATAGTTGAATTACAATGTTCTGTTAACTGCTGTTGTACAGCACAGTGACTCTGTTATACATGTATATGAATTCTTTGTCATATTCTTTTCCATTATGTTTTATCACAGGATATTGAATAGAGTTCCCTGTGCTATAATAGGACCTTGTTGTTTATCCATTCTATATGTGCCAGTTTGCATCTGCTAAACCCAAACTCCCAATCCAACCCTCTTCCACCACCCTCCCCCTTAGCAACCACCAGTCTATTCTCTATGTCCCTGATTCTGTTTCTATTTCATAGATAAGTTCATTTGTGTCATATTTTAGATTCTACATATAAGTGATATCATATTGTGTTTATCTTTCTCTTGCTGACTTCATTTGGTGTGATAATCTCTAGTTGCATCCATGTTGTGGCAAATGGCATTATTTCCTTCCTTTTTATGGCTGAATAATATTCCATTGTATGTATGTACCACACCTTCTTTATCCATTCATCTGTCAATGGACATTTAGGTTGTTTCCATGTCTTGGCTATTGTGAATAGTGCTGCTATGAACATAGGGGTGCATGTATCTTTTTGAATTACAGTTTTGTCTGGATATATGCCTGGGAGTGGGATTGCTGGATCATATGGTAATTCTGCTTTTACGGTATGTGGTCCAGTTTTGATCAATGAGACTGTGGGATAGTTTCCTAGGAGCTTCAGGGGAAATTGTTTTTTTCCTGGTAAAAAGAGAGGGATAGGCAAGGAAAACTTGCTTCTTTCTTTCTTGTCTTAAACACAGTTTGAGTGTGGACATGACATTTGGAGCTGTGGCAGCAATATTGTGACCATGAGGGAAAGCCCAAGAGTATCACATATAAGTCAACTCAGAGCTCTGACACTAAACAGCCTTCAAACCAACCTTGGACTCACCTACTTCAGCACTTTTTATTAGCTGAGAAAAATACCCCCTCTGTTTATAAGTTTCTTTTAGTTAGGTATTCTACTAGTTGCCATTGAAAATGTTTCCATTGATTAGTAATGTAAATGACAGAAAACCCAGCTAACCCTGGCTTAAGTCATAGGGACATACACTATTTACTTAACAGAAAGACTAAAGGTAGATGGTCCTGAAGTTGGTTCATTGGCTCACCCATGTTATCAAGAACGCAGACTTTTTCCATATGTCTTCAATAGATTTTGACCTTTGGTTGTTGCCTCATGGTTGCAAAATGGCTGCTGGCAGCTCTAAACATTCTATCTTGGCATAAGGTAGGAAGGGAAGAGGAGGGCAGAAATGGATCCTTCTCCCCAGCTACCTCTCTGTTATCTGGGAAGAAAATCTTTCTCGGGATCATATGCCCATCCATAGTCCATTTACTGGCGAGAAGGAATGAGACAGCCATTGATGACTTAAATCAGGTACTGCTGGGCCTCTGCTCTTTTCTTCTTCCTCTGCTCTTCTCCTTTTTCAGCATGTCCACTGCCCTTGCTTGCAACACTCAAAGTCTCTTGGTGATGCTACGTTCTTTGGGTTTCTATTAAAGAGCAAACATGTTTTTTACCCTTTGAGCTTTGCTCTGTCAGTGGGGCCCCAGACAGGTTGTGCGTTCCCTGATGCTAGTGTCTGCAGGTGCTGCTTCCACTGCTTCCCTCCCTAGAGGCAGACCTTAGAGGAGCAGTTCTTAAACGAGGCGTGATTTTGCAAGCACACCCCCCCACCCGCAGTGGACATCAGGTAATGACTGGAGACATTGTTAGTTTCACAGCTGGGGAGGTGGTGGTGCTACTGGCATCTAGTGGGTAGAGGCCAGGATGCTGCATACCATCCTTCAATGCACAGGACAGCCTCCCACACAAGAATTATCCAGACCAACATGTCAGCAGTGAGAAACTTGGCCCTCGAGGATGCGACCAGGCCAGAAAGCCACCTTTCCTCCTTTTCTTCATGTCTTCTTGCTTTTGTCCCAGGCCCTGATAAATAAGGAGAATGTTCACATGCTATGCCTCCCTCCAAAGACATGAACTTGCCCCTGGACAGTAGCAGTGACCAAGTAAACACCACAAAGGAGACACCAAGTACTTATGTTGATTCACTGATTAAATAAACTAATCTCTTGAGTCTATTTTCACCTTTGGAAAAAATTGCAGCGATCACTATATGACTTTTGTGCAAAATGACAAAGTGTTGCAGCATCAGTAACAGTGTCTCCAGTGGCCATTGCATCAGAGACAGGCACTGTGAGAGGAATGTGGCTGATTCGGTCTATTTCTGTTGACGAGTTTTGGAAGTGAGCAAAAGGGCAGCATAGGAGCATTCTAAAATGAAGACTTGTAAAGAGTTTGGATCTGGGGCATGTCTACTTATTCATCCCTGTCTGCTTTCACATTATTTCCACCAGGCTCAAGTAGTAATACTTTCTCTTTAGAGTTGTCATTTCTTGGTTTCCTCTCCTTTCTATAATATACCTTCTTATTCTTATCCCATTTTCATGCACAAAGAGAGACAGATCAACAAATGAGGGAAGGGAAAGAAATCCCGCACACACTTAAGCAGGATTCTCTTCTTGTCAGTGGTGGAGGTGGCTGCTTCTGGGACATTTCAGAGTTCTCTCCTAAGGTAATCATGCCACTTGGAGACTGTAGAATTTAAGATGCAGGTTTGGCTACCATTATAAAGAGATCCCCACCCCAATCCATTGTCTTAAATAAGTTAGAAGTTTCTCACTTACATAACCATCTGTTCAGGTGGTCTCAGGCCCATAGGGTGATCCAGTAGTGTCTAGACCCAAGGCCCCTTTGCTCCACCAAGCTCGGCATTCAGCTTCTACCTCATGGCCCAGGCTGGCTGCACCATCTCCCATTATCACAACCCACATTCCAGCCAGCTGGAGTGGAGCACTCCCCTTACTTTTAAGGGACATTATCTGCAAGCTGCACTCATCCCTTCTGCTCAAATCCAGTTGACCAGAACCTAGTCATATGGCTACATCAAGCTACAAGGGTGCAGACTGGAAAATGGAGCCACTGTGTTGGGAGGCCCAGTGTGCTAGCTACAATGTGAGAGTTCTGTCACCAAAGTGCTTGCTAAGTGCCAGCCTCTAGGATTACTTGGTGGAATCCTTACAATAAAAACAGATACTCGGACTTCCCTGGTGGCGCAGTGATTAAGAATCCACCTGCCAATGCAGGGGACATGGGTTAGACCCCTGGCTCGGGAAGATCCCACATGCCGCAGAGCCCATGGGCAACTAAGCCCATGCGCCACAACTACTGAAGCCTGTGCATCTAGAGCCCGTGCTCCACAAGAGAAGCCACCGCAATGAGAAGCCCGTGCACCTCAACAAAGAGTAGCCCCCGCTCGCCGCAACTAGAGAAAGCCCGTGGGCAGCCACGAAGACCCAACGCAGCCAAAGATAAATTTATAAAAACAAACAAACAAAAAAAAAAAACCCAGATACTCTTCTAGTCTCTATGTTACAAATGAAGGAAGCTGAGGCACAGGAAGCTTCCCCCTGCCCCGAAGCAGACCCTGATTTGCTAAGGGAGTGCCAGTGGGGGGAAGGTAAGGCAGGGAGGGAAGCAAGATAGGGAAAGGGAAGGAAGCCAGCAGGGGCTCCAATTCAGAAAAAAATCCCCACCCCCATCCCCATCCCCATCCCACCCAACCTGATCCTGATCCTGTTGCTGCAGCACGTGCAAAACCATGGAAGTACAAAAAAACAGGTCTGTGCTGTGGGCCTAGAAGGTGCTGAATGAATGAGGGAGTGAAAGAATTAATGAATGCATGGGCCCAACGCTTGATCGTTCTCAGGAGGACAGCAGATCAGCTCAAAATCATTACAAGTAGGTTTTCCCTCAAACTATGCAGCCCTCTCCCTCTCATCCTCCTGACCCCCCAGGGGGTTCTAACCCACACTTCCAGGGCGGCAGCCTTGAATGAGAGCACCTGGAACCCTCAGGTGTGAAGGGCAGAACGAAAGGTAGGGAACCAGCACTGTTGAATGTTCTTTCTCCTTCCATCGTTGTGTGAACCTGACCTACCTGTAACTTGGCTGCAGCGTCGCCTCATGAAGTTAGACAAGTTTCAGGAAGCTTCGCCTCCCTCTTTTTTTTTTTTTTTTTTTCGGTTTTTTTTTTGCGGTACGCGGGCCTCTCACTGCCGTGGCCTCTCCCGTTGCGGAGCGCAGGCTCCGGAC
>NC_041218.1:42524084-42531309 GCF_002837175.3 Physeter macrocephalus
CAGGCTCCGGACGCGCAGGCTCAGCGGCCATGGCTCACGGGCCCAGCCGCTCCGCGGCATGTGGGATCCTCCCGGACTGGGGCATGAACCCGTGTCCCCTGCATCGGCAGGCGGACTCTCAACCACTGCGCCACCAGGGAAGCCCCGCCTCCCTCTTTTGAAACCAGAGAGAGAAGAATACCTTGTCCTGGTCTGAAAATTACTTGGAGACTTTTAGGCAGCAGATGTCCCTCAGGACAAAATACAAATATAACCTCCCCTCTCCCAGACCAAATGTCCTCAAGGTCAGGTTCACAAATGCCACAAGAAGTATGAAGTCTGTGGGTCACTGAGGGAGGGGCTGGCAGCAAGGGCTTGGGCTGGGGGTCTCTAATCCCCTGAGCCTCCACCAGCACCTGAACAATTAAAGACCCCAAAGTCTTCTTATTGATTAGCTAGATGAGGCCATCAGTTTAATGACAATAATATGACTCAAGGAAAAACCCTATTTATTTATTTCAAATAGAATAAAAGTAGACCAGCTGGATAAAAGATTGCTTTTTCTCCCTGCAGCATTATTTCCTAGGCCCCCTCTCTGAGTCAGGAGCATGTCTCCTGTGAAATCTCGCCCTGCGAATCCCCAGGGTCCTTTTTTTTTTAAATTAATTTATTTTATTATTTTTATTTATTTTTGGCTGCATTGGGTCTTTGTTGCTGCACGCGGGCTTTCTCTAGCTGCGGCGAGCGGGGGCTACTCTTTGTTGCGGTGCACAGGCTTCTCATTGTGGTGGCTTCTCTTGTGGAGCACGGGCTCTAGGCGCGCGGGCTTCAGTAGTTTGGGCACTTGGGCTCAGTAGTTGTGGCTCGTGGGCTCTAGAGCGCAGGCTCAGTAGTGGTGGCGCACGGGCTTAGTTGCTCCGCGGCATGTGGGATCTTCCT
The DNA here is from genome assembly GCF_002837175.3 of Physeter macrocephalus. Taxonomy (NCBI): domain Eukaryota; kingdom Metazoa; phylum Chordata; class Mammalia; order Artiodactyla; family Physeteridae; genus Physeter; species Physeter macrocephalus. The sequence continues at coordinate 42,525,003 of NC_041218.1, forward strand.
GGACCCGGGCTCAAACCCGTGTCCCCTGCATTGGCAGGTGGATTCTTAACCACTGCACCACCAGGGAAGCCCCCCAGGGTCTTCTAATTTCACAGTTCCTGCCTGATGTCCTGTGGAGGAAGACATTTCCTCCAGAGGCCCCTGGGGACTCACTAGGACATTTAAAAGTGGATCCCTCCTTTAATAGCTAATGGGAGCAGTCGGGTGTGAGCCTTGGGGTGGCCTTCACTGACCTTGGTCTCTGTCCCCGTCTTTGTCTGCAGATGTGCCGGGTGAGTTTGGCAGAGTCTTTAAAGTCCTGGGATGATTCACTGGGAGGCACTTGGCAAAGGCAAAACATGATTGTGACACCATCAGAATAATCTCCATTCCAGGTACCAAATATCTGTTGCTAAGAATTGGAAAGAATATTATTTTCTTTCTGAGAATTTGCAGTTTGGCCGGTGTTGGGGGAGAAGTGTCATCAAGGAGTGTGGGCAGGGGTGAGGGGTTCTATTCGTGGAGCTACTGTGTTTCTCCTCACACATGCTCATTGAACACCCACATCCACTTGGCTTGTAGTCACATCATACTAATCTGTCTCCGTCTTCATGTGGCCTCTCTGTGTGTCAAATCTCCCCTTCTTTTCTCTTATAAGGACACCAGTCACTGGATTTAGGGCCCACCCTTAATCCAGAATGATCTCATCTCGAGACCCTTCATTTAAGCACCTCCACAGAGACTCTAGTTCCAGATAAAGTCACTTTCACAGGTACCAGGGGTTAAGATTTGGACATAGCTTTTGGAGGGGATACAATTCAACCCACTACAGGACTAGACGTTAGGTTTGCAGGATTGAAAGAGTAGTAAACCACAGCACCCACCAGGTGATGGCGGATTGTTAGTCGACCCCTGCAGGGGTTCCCTGATAGGGACCATCATTACAGGAGCCACTGGGACTGTGTAAAGGGTAGGGGTTTCAGGGTCTGGCAGATCAAGCCCTGAGACACTGGGCAGGTCTGCTTCACCAAAGTGAGGCTCAGTTTCCTTATCTCTGAAATGGACACAATAAGCCCTACCTCTAGGTGTCCTCGTGAAGAGTGAAGTCCTTAAAATGCTCGTGAAGTGTCTACTCCATCAATTGCTCCATAAACAGAACTCCCTTCCTTGCCCCCACCTTCTTTTGCGGTGGCATGAATGTGGCTGTGACCTAGACTCCTTTCTGAAATCTGGACGCGGAGGCTGCAGTAGGGCCCCTCCGTCCCCGTCGTTAGAGCACTGCGGCGCCAGCCACGGCTGAAGTCCCGTCAGCCGAAGGTCTGCTCTGACACCCAACGGTCTGCAGGGCGCCCGCCTGCGTTTCCAGGGACAGGGACCTGATCGCTGGGAACTGCTTCTGTGGAACCCACCTCACCCCACACCCCCCAGCCTTGCCAACGCCCAGACAGGACCTCAGACCCTGAAGAGCATTTCAAGATCATCGTAAAACAAAGTGAAACAAAACAGTGTCCGGGATGGGTTTCAAGGCAGCAGCCTAGGTTCCTCTGAACCCTGTGCGGGGCCTCAAACACAGCTCACAGGAAAGCTGGGGGCCTCGCCACCCCACCTGGCAAGGCGGAGGCCGGAACAGCTGCTCTCGTCCTTCCTAGGGGAGCAAAGCCCCCCACCCTGCAGTGGTTCGGGAGGCCGAACCCTGTCCCGTGTAGGATGGTGCTGGTGGATCACTGATGCTGCTCCCAAGGCCTGCTGGTTCCCTTGGAACGCATGAGCCTTTCTTTTCATGATCGAGTTTTATGACACAAGGAAGGATTTCTGTATCTGTGGGAGGTGCTGGAATATCTAGTCTGTGCACCAGACCCAGCATTTTAATTCTTGAGCTAATAATTTAATTCTTCACTAATAATACTGCCAGCAGTGAGTTTTTGTATGTCACAGTTTGTTTTAACTTTTGTCACGAGATCTCAAAGAACACAGAGGGGCGTTGACTTTTGCCATCTGTGGTGGGACAGGGAGGGGCTGGCCGACTGCTCCCCCAAAACCTAGGGAACCCTGTTTCCACTCCTCCGTGGAAGGGACATCAGCCAGCCAGCCTTTGCTCCTGGCCGCCCCAACCCATTCTTGTTTTGGAGGCTGCTTTTTGGAGGATCCTCCCCAAACCAGTTTTTTCCAAAGGCAAAGGGCACCCTAACCTGGGAAAAGTCCAGACGTCGGTTTCCTCCACTCATCCTTCTGGCTCCGCCGGCCCTGTGTTCCTGAACCAGGCTCTTCATGATGGCAGGAAGTTTCCGCTGCCCTTCTTGTCCTTCCGCGAATCTATGCTGAGTGGCTGGGGTATGAATGACGACAACAGGGCTCCAGGCTTGGCTATTTAACCTCTGTGAGGCACTAAGCAGCCCGCCTTCAATGTTTCACCCCAGTTAACACTTACCCCACTTTACAGATGAGGAAAAGGAGCCCCAGAGAGGTCAGGAATGGCTTCTCTGGGCTCCAAAGTGGTGGAGTTCCATGGCAGCCAATTAGAAGGAAAGGGGGCACTGGAGACTGAAGATCGATGCTGCTTGTAGACTTGGATGATTGAGAGTGGACTCAACAGGCAGATGGAAGAGGGTGGGACAGCAAAGTGTGGCCCTGCAGGGCGCACATGGCCATGGAGGGGGAGGAAGCACCAGCTGCTGAGGTTGGGCGGGGCTTCGAGGGTTGGTCTGTCTGGCCCCACCTGGTACAAGGGAATCAGGCCAGGGCACAGCTAGACACATCGCCCCGTCACAGCTCTCCAGGCATGCACCCTCCTCTCCTAGACTCGCCAATTTCTCCCTGGTCATAGCAACAAGGAACCGATACAGGGTGGCACCATTTGTCTAGATGCCACCTAGAGTGGCTGCCCAATCCCATATTCCTGTCCTTCCTTTGTCACTGTAATGCCTCCCTGACTCTCCTGATTGGAAATGCTCATCTTTTCGGTGATTTGGTGGGACTGGGGCTTACTGGGAAACCTGGCCATGCATTATTCCACAAAATTACTGCATCCATCTTCTAATTCCCGGACAGCTTTGTAATGTTGTCTTATCACTTTGATTATTTCCCTCCCTTCCACTGGCTCTTTATTCACATGATAACAGGAGTGCACGGCTGGGCCCATGGCCACACCACCCTTGAGCTCTCCACCAGCTCCACACTCTCAGTCGTCCTAGATGCAGGATTCCTGGGGTTGAAACTGGCCAGAATGTTCATTCATTGCCCGAACTTCACCTGGTCTGTGCTGGCCAGTGGGATTCTGAGATGAAAAACACAGTTCCTGCTCCCTTTTGAGAGAGAAAGACACTCAAAAGAGGGCTGCGGGAAAAGAGCCAGTTCTCTCTCTTTCCCCAGGGAATTTTGGAGCAACTTAATGACAGTGGAAATTCTTAAGGAGGGAATATCAATACATGTTAGTAATTAATATTAATTATGACTGAGTCATGGGAATATCAGAATGACTTGGTAGCAGTTCCCCATGGCAATAGAAATGACTTTAATGGAAATGCATTTCTAGTTTGTCCTCAAATCCTCAGTCAAAGTCCTAATTAAGGAAAAGACATGCATAGTGGCATCCATCTGGGCAAACAGAGGGCAAAACACCAGCAACACCATGACCAGGAATGGAAGCCCAGATCTAAAGGTCACTTGGGGTTTGAGACTGAGTTCTTAGTGTGTAATTTGCCAGTGATCATGGAAGTTCAGAGAAATGACACCTGTCACTTGACATTAAGTCACATTGTAGCCTTCTCAGTTGGACTAAACTCCCCAGAGCAGAAAATCCCCAGTTCTGTGGTAGTTACTGCTTCCTTGGGATATGTTTTTTGTTGTTGTTGTTTTTAAAATGAGAACAGCAACAGTGGTCATGAGATTTTCTTTATTCTGACGAGGAGTAGTGTTCCAGCCGTCGGCAGGGAATGGGTGTCCTGGCCACAGTCTGGGCTCCCACACTCAGCTCCCACCTGTCAGCCAGCACCGCCTACATGGGTCCCACCTGCCACTGGAGTGACTGAGTCAACAGGAAGAGTCTGGGCCAAGGCAGTAGCTGGACGGGCCTGGGGGAGGGAAGAGATCCCTGTGGATGTAAGATTAGTGTCCAGATGGAGGACTGTGGGACTGAAGGAAGCATGTGAGGCTGTGGGCAATCTCATGACTCTGGGTCTGGAGTTAAAGATCTGTCCACAGAGCCCTGAGTCAGCCCATACCTACTGACCGCTGATGGGTGGACATTGCTGTGCTAGGTCCTCTGGGGCCCCAGCGGGGAGCGCTGTGGACCATTCCGGAGGAGCTTACAGTCAAGACGTACTAGAGAGAAAGCCCACATGGGGGAGAAGACCACTTGAGCACACCATTCCCTCTCGTGAGACCACCATGTCAGACCTCTGCTTGGTCTTGCTAACGCCCCACCCCACCGCCCGCCAGTCCCCACCTCAATCCATTCGTCCTAAGCCTGTCAGAGACCTACCTAGACTGGCACTTCTCAGACTTCAAGGTGCCTACGAAAGTCCTGGGAAGCAAGTTAAAATACAGATTCCCTGAGAGCCTGCATGTCTACCAGCTCCCAGAGGAGACCAAGGCTGCTGGTCAGTTGAAAAGTACCTCAAGGCCAGCAGAAGAGTTAAATGTGTGTGCTCGGGTGTACCGGCAGCGTGACCTTCGGAATGTCCCTCTTCCTGGCTCTGCTGTCTCCTCCTCTGTAGGGTGTGGCTGCAGCGAAGGTCACAGGGCTCAGTGGATGAAACACGCCAGGACCAGTGTCTGGTTCTTGGTGCCGGCAAGGATGGCGGCCCTTATCGCTGCTCTGTTGCAACCCTGCAGCTCACCCACCCGTGCAGATCAAATAAGTACCTCGTGCCCCGCCCTCCCTCCTCCACACCTCTGCTTTTCCCTCCGTCTAGAATGCCCTTCTCTCCCTGGTCCACCAGCAAAGTCCTCTTCATTCTTCCAGGCTCCCAGACCTGAGCCCACCCCTAAGGGAGACTGTTCACAGGGCTAAGTAGCCCCTTGACCGTGAGCTCCAGGGGGACAGGAAGTGTTTTTAGCCTCTTATATCCCAGTCTGTACATTACCTGACACATAGTAGGTTTCAATGCATGATGAGTAAATGGACGAGACAGCAAATTCTTCAGCTCTTCCTTCTATAACTTCTATGGCTCTGTGCTCTACCGAGAGAGGCTAAACCAGTGTTTCTCAACCTTTACTGCATATCACCATCCCCTACAGTCTTTTTAAGAACCAGAAATGCCTTTGCCCCACTCCAGACCTAATTGAGGCAGCATTTCAGGGAGAGAATCTCGGGCACGGGATTTTTTTAAAAGCATGAACACTCATTTATTTACTTATTTGTTTAGTTATATGAGTATGGACTAGTTATAGTTATGTGTTTTTTTATTCAGTGGCTTATAATCCATTATTGTCACTATTTATTTTGATGCCAAAATGCCCCAGATTTAGCCTTGCATCTGGCCCCTGTATCCTTTCACATGTCCTCATCACTTTTTGAGTAATTCCTTGCTTTCTTTTTTTTTTTTTTCTTTTTCTTTTTTCTGGCTTTCTTGTGTATAAGACTTTCCAGATTCATTTTGTGGTGTATTTCCTACAAAGCACAACAGGTGATTCTGAAGCACATCTGGGTTTTGGAAGCCATCATTCCAGTTAGTAACCTCAAATCACCAACAGAGTTAGTTCTGATTCCAGAGTCAGTACCTTTAGCAAAAGGCAGAGGAATATTCTTAGGCAGGAGCTAGTGAAGGAAGCTCAATGTTCCCTAAGACTCCCAAGCAGCATCCCTGAGGGTGGCTGGCTCACCACAGAGGCACAGATGACTCAGGCAAGCTACATGGCGAAGGTGCCCAGGTGCTACCTGCCCAACCAGTTACAGATGGCAAATGCCTAGAAGTGCCCAAGGCAACAACTGAGGGAAGCAGGAAGGAGGTGACACAGAGAAGGACTTTCTGGTAGGAATGTGTTTCTCAACAGGTAGAGAGAAGTTGTATTAACTTCACCTGTCTGCATGGGGCAATTAATGGTCATGAGATCTGGGTCTTGCCCTCTGAGGAATCAGCCCCAGGAAGTTCCCAGGGATGGAAAAGGCTGGCAGCGCCCATCAAGAAACCCTACAAGGGGGCTTCCCTGGTGGCTCAGTGGTGGAGAGTCCGCCTGCCGATGCAGGGGACGCGGGTTCGTGCCCCGGTCGGGAAGATCCCACATGCCGCGGAGAGGCTGGGCCCGTGAGCCATGGCCGCTGAGCCTGCGCGTCCGGAGCCTGTGCTCCGCAACGGGAGAGGCCACAACAGTGAGAGGCCCGCGTACC
>NC_041218.1:42531385-42547227 GCF_002837175.3 Physeter macrocephalus
CAAAAAAAAAAAAAAAAAGAAAGAAAGAAACCCTACAGGGTATTCCTTTGAAGGAGGCCAGGTATCACAAATGCCTTGCACTAAACAGGACTTTTCTTCCCAAGAATGCCAAGCACTTTCACAGATGGCTCATTTGTTTTCAAATAATTTTTAACGTAAAAACATTTGTACAACCTGAACAGAGAGGAAAAAATGTTGTGAAAAAGACTCACAATTCTGTACTGCCTTGACAAGTTTTCTGTAAATCTAAAATTATGCCACAATGAGTTTTTTGAAAAGACTCATAATTTACAACATCGTGGTAAACAATAACGCCCTTACCCACAGATGTTCACATCCTGGTTCCTTGAACCTGTGAATATATTACCTTACATGGCAAAAGGGACTGGCAGATACTTAGAGTAAGGTAGGCATCTTGAGGTGGAAAGTTTATCTAGAATCATTTGGGTGGGCCTGCCTGTTGTAATCACAAGAATCCTTATAAGGGGGCAGAGATGTGACAATGGAGACAGAGATGAGGAGGAGGGTGGGGGAGAGAGAGAGGGACTCGAATATGCTACCCTGCTGGCTTTGAAGATGGAGGAAGCGACGACAAGCTCATTTATAGAAACCAGAAAAGTAAGGAAGCAAATTCTTTCTAGAGCCTCCAGAAAGAGTGCAGCCCCACTGACACCTTGATTTTAAGAACCATTTCAGACTTCTGACCTCCAAAACTGTGAGGGAATAAATTTGTGTTGTTGGCCTAAAACAACACAAATTTATATGTGATTTATGGTAGCAGCAATAGGAAACTAATAAGACACTAATTCAAAAATTCTTTTATGACATTCTCCACATTCCTGTTGTGTCAACCAGCTGGCTTTTCAGTCATAATCTCTTCACTTTTCCATGTCACATTTTATAAACCCTTCCTATGAAAATGCAGCTGTAACCAAAAATATTCTTTCCCCTTCTTTCACCACAATCTGAGCCCACACCACCCACCTTTCTGTGGTTGTTACTGCTGCTGTTCTGCACCAATAAGGCTTGTTTGCTTGACGTTTCCTACTCACCAGTAGCCTCATGCTCTTTTTAATACCTCTGGAATTTAATTGAGCATCTATTACTATCCTTTTCTTGAATGCATATACAAATGGGTGTTCAGGTATGCAGGTGCCATAAACCTTCCCATATGCAGACAGTCAGCTGTCTGCAAGATATTCCTCTACAGGTGGAGCATGGATTTCCCCCACCCCCTTGCAGTAAGCCACCGTCCTCTGCCGTGGGCAAATGTTCCCCGAAATGAAATTACTGGCAGCCCAAAGTTAACCTGGAAAATGATTCATAGCTCAAAATCCACTTCTCCCTTTCACACATGGCCGCCTGGAAGCTGCAGTAGTGACAGTGGTATGTCCAGAGCACCTGGCAGCAATACACAGGTAAAGCCACCAGGTAGGCACTCAGTGTCATGTTGCCTGCATTCTCATGTCATCCACAGATGACCCAACTTCCCATCTACCCATCACAGGCCCAGAGACTTCCCTGCCCAGGAGAGGAATGGGTTTTAAAAGTAAGCAAATCTCTATGCAGAATAGCCCTGATTAAATTACAGTCCTGCGGCCAATCTCATGCTACAGAATAAATTATCAAATCATTACCTTCAGCACGAATGCACCAAGGACAAATAAATATAGTGTCTCCCATATTTACTTCTAAGCTCATCGCACTAATGGCTGGTGAAACCTTAGCCCAATGTGGCTATGGGAAATGTTTCAGTCCCTTTCCGCTGACAGCGTCTTCTTTCATTCTCTATTGATCAGCTGTGCCCACACGCTTCCTTGTCACCCTTTAGTCTTCCCTGGATGGCTCACCCTTTTCCACGGGGCTTCAAATCTAATAGGACAGGGGGCTCTTTCTCTCTGGTTATAATTGCTCAAAGTCCATACTTTACGGGCCCCGAGTTCAGGAGCCCTAGCTCTCCTGGTTGCTACATGCTACTGCACACATCCGTGCAGCAATGGATGCTGAGATGTGAGTTCTGAGAGGTTGACTGCCCAGAACCCTGAGACGGCTTCATGCTCTGAGAGGCTCACCCACCCTGACCTCCTCATCTGTCTGAGTTGTGCTGTGTCTCTGGGGAGAATTTTCCCGGCTTTAGATTTGTGTCGGTAAAAACTTCCAGGCTGAGTACAACCTGGAAAAGGTCCTTTGGAGAAGAGATCATCCATTTTGTGCTGCTGCCTGTATTTGGACATCAAGCCTGCCCTGGTTACAGCAAGGTGGGGTGTCACTGTTTTCACTGTTCTATGCCTGGACCCAAGTGGACCGCGCAGAGAGACTTTATAAAGTTTCAGTGAAATGAACCAGACTGATCTACTTCTTGGACAGGAAATCTACCTTAGGTATCTGGTTACCCTGAGAGCCCTTTGTTATCAAGAGAAGGTTTTTAATTCAGGCAGTACTGAAGGAAGAGAAAGCAATGTTTTCCAAAATAGAAGAAATCTGAGGGGTTTTCAAGTAGGTAAGATCTACTTACAGGAAGCCTTTCTTCCCATTTGGATTTATTCTAAAGGAATATAGGGTGGAGAGGAAGGGGGAAGGATTAGAAGAATCCACCCCCTGAGGTCTAAGCCCATACCACACCTGGTTCAAGGTCTGCGAAGTCCCTCCTCAAGGGGGAGGTTGCATGAGGAGTGTGGTGCAGGGCTGGGCTGGGTCTGCTCAGGCAGGCCAGGCAAGGCTCCCGTCCCGTGGAGGAAGACGGGTGCTGCCAGGAGGCAGGAGAGTGGCGGGGGCTTTGGTAATGGCCAGCGCACCCGGAAATCTCTATCTGCCTTTGGTGAACCCAGGAGTCTCCTCCTCAGGAATGTTAACTGTGTGTGACATCCAGTGGGGGCCCAGGCTGGACGGAACAAGGCCCAGGAATTCTGTGCTCACTGGAAAGGGGGCCGCGCCTGCCATTTAAGGGCAGGAGTTGTTCTCCCATTAGCTTGCTCTTGGCTGACAGCCCGTGATGGTGACCCCAAGGTACCTGATCTGACCGGAGGTTCAGCACCCACAAGTTGGACGGGCCACATTCTCTAAGGGCCTTAACCTGACCACCTTCCAAAACGTATCTTTGCAAACCAGAGCACCTGGGAGAGGAAGCGCCCCCAGGAAATATTCCACCCTCTCCCCTGGACCCCAGCAGAGCCAGGCTGCGTGGGGACTACGTGGGCATCCAGTCCCCGTGGCCCGACAGCACGGAAGGACCGGGATGCCAAGGAGCTGCAGCTCTGGATAAGCAGTTGAGTGTCTAGGCAGGGAGCCTGGAGCCATCATGGTCCCACTACCAGGACATCCCGCGGTCAGCCAGGGCCAGCTGAAAGCAGGGGATGTGAACCCCCGTGAGGCAACCTCTGACACAGCCACACCACCTGCACCGACCACCTGAGCCAGGTCAACGAGCATCGGACACGATTACCCAAGGTCTTCTCACCAGCTTGCCGCTTCCCAGATCATGACCCCGTTCTGGTGGTGGTAACTATCCCTCAGCAAAGACATCCTCTACCCTCCCTCCCCAACCCCAAAGCCCACTATTCTAGCCACCACGGCCTCCTTATTTATCAGTAAAATCCTTCCTTAGCTGCTTTATGGCCAGTCTCAGCTCAGATTTGTCTTTTGGTGTTGGAGGGCATTGTCCGAAGCCCTACAGCTCTATCCAGGCCTTCTACTCCATTCACAGGCCCCTAACCCAGTGAGGCTGTCAGGCAGGCCCCAGAAAAACCTCGATAGGGTTTCAGACACAGCTATGATATGATTGGTTTACTTGCCACATATACTAGTCTTCACTGCCTTTCAACCCAAAATACTCCTTTTCACAGAAATTGCTGTTTCTCTGCGGCTACTTCCACTCTCTCCCTGATGCCCCAGCCATATCTGGGGGAACTACGGTTAGCAGAAAGAACAGAGATACCCACCGGTCTTCCCAGGCCAGCAGACAGAGCCAGGCCCTGGGGGAAACAGCCCTCTGGCCCTCACCTGGCCACCTATGAGCCAATGGCCAGCCCTCAAACTGGGGGACCAAGAAGTGAGGCCCTTCAAGAGAGAGACTTTGGAACCTGTGGCCTTCTGACGCAAACTTCTGCCCTCTGTGCCTAACTCCTCTTCCACTGTTCCCTGCTTCACCCTGCAACCCCCAGACCCATCAGATAACTGAGGGCAGGAACCAGGAGACGGGGTGGGGGGGGGGCGGGGCGGGAGGGGCTGGGCCTTCCACGGTACCTCCGTCAAGTTTAACCTTGACCCCAGGATTGGAGGAACCTGGGAAATTCCCACATCCAAATTTCGCCTGATTATATTGTGACCTGCCGTGGGCAAACCGAGGGAGCCCAGCGCCCCTCTTCCGACAGTCTCTGCTCTGCTGAGCCTCAGAACAAGCCTGCCCACGCCAGGCCCCCGCACCACATGACTCTGAATGGGAGAGCGGGGCACAGGTATTGGTATTTTTTTAAAAGCTCCCCAGGTGATTTAAAGAGTTGCCTGTACTGAGAAGCCAGAGAGAGTCTGGGGAGAGGCGAAGATGTCCCGTCGTGGCTGAGGGGCCAGAGGCTCCACTGAGAAGCACTCAGGCCAGGCCCCCTCCTCACATGGTTCAGCTCCCCCAGCCCCATCCTCACCCTCTGCTTTGAGTCCCCCTCCAGGCTGACAACGCTGGCTCCCACTCTGTGCCTCCTGTCTGCTCCCTTCACATTGATGAGCTGGCTGAAGGGTCTGCCTGCTTGTTCCCTTCCTCTTCTGGTTTGAGATGTGACTTAGCACGTTTGCACACCTGGGCTCACGCCCGACCACCTCCCACCACAGCCCCTGGCCCAGCCCAGGTTCCCCAGCTCCCGCGCTGCAGCTCCTGCCCTGCTCTGAGCACCCACCTGCTCATCAGGAGACTATGGGCAGTTTCCCGCAGAATCTCAAGGACATCTTGATGAATCTGCAAGGCCTAGAAGATAGGAAGAGAGCAAAGGATGTCAGTTGAATGAAAGAAATGAATGTAAATTCAAAAGCCTCATTTTAATCATTAATTTTCTCTGGCTCCGTGACCCAAACTCTTTCCGAATGTGCTATCGAGCTGCTAAAATGATTGATTTGTGCTTCCCAGAGATGTGCAGCCAAGAAGGAAAGAAGAAATGAAGCAGGAGCTGGCAGCACACAGCAGCTGGGGGCTGATTGGCTGGGCTGTAATCTTTCTGGATTAAAAGCCAAAAGTTTGAAAATACAGGTTATGGAGTGACTGTGGAGTTAGCTGTAGGTTTCTGTCCTGGTCCTAGCTTTTGTTCTGAGTGATGGTTTTTCAGTCCTTATTGCATTAAAAAATAAAACAAACAGCCTAAGGAAGTAACAGGAGACCTGACGTGGACCAACAACAACAGAGTGGCATGAACAAAGGATGGTGATTAATCCCTAATCCAGTTCTGTGTACCTGAGGTCCAGGAAATAGAACTCAGGAGTATATCACACTGGCTCAGTGTCTCCAGCGGCTACAGCAGGCCTCTGTTGAGGGGAGGGGAGTCGGGCTGCAACACTTCCTCCCGTTGGATGTCGGACACCATCATGGCATCCAGAGGGGAACTGGCAGGGGGTCAAGCCGAGCAGAGCTTCTGTGTCTAGTGAGAGGCTGCGACCTGCACCTGTGTGAGTCAGCAGGTCCTGTTTTTGACACCCCCAGAAAAGGGGGTGTCAGCCTCTGCCTATGAGAACCTGGACATGGGCCTAGAGGCCTGAGCGACTGGCCCTTTGGAAGTTTGCCTGGGTTTGCAGGGCCAGGGAATGGGGAAGGGGTGCCAGGAAGACGTGTTCAGACCTCCTGTCAGCCCGCTCCTCACAGGGTTCCACCCGTGGGGTGCTCCAGGCCATGCAGTTATGAGATCTCATTATCTCCTCCCGACCGGGAGCCAGGTTTTGTGGAGCCCAGAGAGTATACAATTTGGGGAGCCTTTTCAGAAAATGAACACAAATTTGCTGACGCAAAAAGAAGATTGGTATCTTCTTTTTTCCTAAACACGCGTGGTTCCTCCCATGAGGCCTTTGGGACCAGCCGGTAAAATACAATATATCTGTTTTGCTCTGTGACCTTCTTTCCCACACCAGTGCTCAATGGCCAGAGGTGCTGGTGGTAGTGGGATTCATTCTCTATTCACCTCCTGGGGAGCAGGGCCTATGTTTGTCTCCATTACTGCTCTCTTCCCAGGGCCCTGCCCCGCACCGGCACAAAATATGCCCTGGATAAACACAACCGGATTGGCTGATGGCATAAATCAGTTTAGGATGCAAATTAGATAACCAGTCTTTCTAGAACAGTGGCATCTCTATCACCACCACCATCAGAGGTTATTGGAAGTTACCACCCAGTTGGGTCACATGGAACTGATCTGGGTTGTAATCCTAGTTAACTCATTGCCTGACGTTTGACCTTGGGCAAGTCACTTCACCAATCTGGGCCTCAATCTCATGACCTTTAAAATGGGAGTGATGGGCTTCCCTGGTGGCGCTGTGGTTGAGAATCCACCTGCCGATGCAGGGGAACCGGGTTCGCGCCCCGGTCTGGGAGGATCCCACATGCCGCGGAGCGGCTGGTCCCGTGAGCCATGGCCACTGAGCCTGCGCGTCCAGAGCCTGTGCTCCGCAACGGGGGAGGCCACAGCAGAGGAAGGCCCGCATACCACACACACAAAAAAAAAACCTAATGGAGGCAAGTATAATGGAGTAGAAACAAGAAATATGATGCCTGGGGCTTTACTGGAAATCCTCCATCGGCATTGGATGGGTGGGGGTGTGAGATCATCTCTAGATCTGGAGGGCAGACAGGTCCCATCTGGCATCTGTGTTGTAAAAGGAAAGTAGCACCATTGAGCCCTCTGTGCACCAAGTCCCGTGGCTCTGCCACACACACTGTCTCATGTAATCTTCCCCCAGTCATAAAAGATGGTATGTCTATCCTCGCTTTGTAGATAAAAAACTCAAAGCTCAGACAGATTAAACAACTTGCTGAGAGCAGTAAAAACTATTAAGAACAGATTCATCTGATGTCACAGCCCTTCCTGATTCCATGGCTCCCTCAGCCTGGCTGTGGGATTCCTTTCACTTTGGTCCATTTCTAGACCCATTCGTCCCAGGTTTCATCGTGAGGTCTAACAGAACACTGGATGTGGACAAGTCCAAGGCAATCAGCTGACAGTCGCCAAGTCCCTGCAAGGCAGCTGCCCAGCTGTTTCCTCCCAGCTTCTCCTCTTCCTTCCCTCCCACCCCTTTCCCTGTTAGGATCCTCATGGAAGCCAGTGGAATATTACTGACCCAGTCACCTGCTCCCATCTCTTAAGTGGGGACAGTACTCCTCCCCACTGCCCAGATCGTTCCTGAACTGTTGACCAAATGTGTGGAAGCTGCTTTGAAGTATGACCTCTCATTAAGTGAAAATCCTAGCAGCAAACACATATTACCTCTGTGTGTATGTGCCTCTTCATAGAAATTGAGAGAAAAACATTTTAAAGGAGTTGTTTAAATAGATGAGGTCTTTCAAAACTTGACTGCAGGTAAAGTACTGGGTCATGCCAACTAACTTTATTTTATTTATTTATTTATTTTTATAAATTTATTTATTTATTTTTATAAATTTATTTATTTATTTTTGGCTGCATTGGGTCTTCGTTGCTGCGTGCGGGCTTTCTCTAGTTGTGGCCAGCGGGGGCTACTCTTCATTGCGGTGCGTGGGCTTCTCATTGCAGTGGCTTCTCTTGTTGCGGAGCACAGGCTCTAAGCACGCGGGCTTCAGTAGTTGCGGCACGCGGGCTCAGTAGTTGTGGCTTGCGGGTTCTAGAGCGCAGGCTCAGTAGTTGTGGCACACAGACTTAGTCGTTCCGTGGCATGCGGGATCTTCCCGAACCAGGGCTCGAACCCGTGTCCCCTGCATTGGCAGGCAGGTTCTTAACCACTGCGCCACCAGGGAAGTCCCCATGCCAACTAATTTTAACCTGTCAGCTAGCTGACTGCCACTAAGACACAGTTGCTTAGTTTTTTCTTGGTGAAGTGTTAAATAGCTGTCAAGTCAGCTCTTGGGTGATAACAAGCATCCAATTATCACTAAAAATGGAGTCTGGTCCCAGGGGCCTGCCTGTCCTTGGAGATTCGAGGAGAACTCCATGTGCTGGTACAGCTAGGCCCACACATCTAGGAGAAACAAATAAAAATGGTTATTTACTGACTGCCTCTTATGTGCCAGCCACCAGGCAAAGCATGCTGCATCCATAATCTTGTGGATTAGCTGCATGGCAGAGCAGGCACCATTGTTATCCCCATTTTACAGAAGAGGAAATTAATGCCATTGTCATCAGCTTATAGGTGTCTGGGGTAATATTTAGGGCTCGTCACAAGCAATCCCAATCCAGTTATCCAGTTCTTCCCCAAATAGGGGCGGGATATTCTTCCCTGCCCCCTGATGTTGGTAACATGTGTCCCTTCCAGGTGGAAGTGGTTTCCTCATCTGCAGTTGAGAAGAAATAGTATCTATCCCATAACCTGCTGGGAGGATTAAATGTAGTAATATATATGCAATAATGTATATAAAAATATAGCATAGGGTATGGCACATAGTAAGGGCTTAATAATGTTAGCTATTATTATTTTCATGATGATGATTACATGATGTTGTTCCTTGAGAATTTTCAGCATCTTCCTATTACGTATTAGGTCATGGCCAAATGTCTCAGCCGGGCATTCCAGTTTTCACTTCCTTCCTGATGTTTCTGTCATGGCTCAGGAAGCTCTGAGGCAGGCCACCTTACTTAGCACCTGAACTGTTTGAGGGAAGCTAGGAAGCTGAAGACAGGAGCCTGCCCTGAGGAGATGGGGCTACTTCAAGTAGCCCAGCCTCAGGAGTGCTCTGTTAGGACAGCAGCTGCCTCAGCCAAAACCTGATGTGGCCAGAAGGCCCAGTCCAGCAGGGAGAACGCAGCTGTTGGGAACTATATGAAGGCAATCCTGGGAGTTAGTGTTGGACATTGTGCCCATTATTGAAGACAACGTTTCCTTACTGTTTATAGCGTTGGATACAAAATGTATATTTGGGTTCTTGTTCTGGGAAAGATGCAGCAAGCACACTTCAACATGCCTCTCCCACTGAATGCAACAATAAATGTCAGACAGAATGCATGGAGCAGCTATTGGAGGACAATGAAAAGTAAACAGGAGGAGGTGGATTAGGGAAGGAGAACAGACTTTGAAGTACCCCCAAAACCACTGTGAGTCTCCCATTTTTACCAATCTGGGATCATCTGGCCTAGACTCACAGGCAGTCTGAAAACTGGCCATGAGCACCAGATGCAAACAGAAAAGGCTGCAAAAGGAACCCTTGCTGTCTGGTCTGAGGAGTGGGAAAAGGGGCTCGTAAATGTCAGAGAAAGTGAGGAAAGCGCCTGGTTTGTTTTTTTTTTTTTCCATCCTCCCACCCTGACCCCAGGCTAATCCCATGGCAGCAGCAGTGACAGCAATGGGGGCGGCAGCCAGGTAGGTGCCTAAAACTTTGAGAGAAGAAAACCCTCCCTCTGACTAGAGAAGCTATGGTCCCAAGAAGGTAGGACAAAATCCCACTGCTTTTTTTTCTCCCTATCCTTCCACCTCTTGGCCCATACTCAGACACACTCAGGAGAAGTGCACAGCTGAGCAGGGAATCTAAATCCCCAGCTTATAGACCAGAGGGCCACATGGGAGCTGAAAGTGTCAGAATGATCTCAGAAAAGAGAGCGCTTAAGAGAGAAGTCCCATGTGAGCTCCTGGGCTTATTTCTAAGCTCTGTGAGTTATGAGAACTGAACTGTGGATTAGAGAATCACCCAGACTCCCAAATGGCCACTGGGTAGCACATAAAGAACAGATCCAAGTAGCACTGCAAAGTTGTTGAAAACTGAACTGAAGTTGAAACCACAGTCCACAGAAGGCGGGTCAGGACCTGAGGCTGGAGCTTAACCGTATCAATTACCTGCTAAAATAAAACAAAACAGAATTCAACATTCTCTTTAGGATTTAAATAAAACATAGAGTCTCAGAATATAATATTCAAATGTCTAGGATATAGTCGAAACTACTCAGCATATGAAGAACCAGAAAAATATCAACTTATAAGGGAAAGGGCAATCAAGAGATGACACAAACATTGAAATTCCTAGATAAAGATGCTAAAGCAGCTATTATAATTATGCTCCAAGAAGTAAGAGTGAATTCTCTTGAAATGAATGGAAAGATAAAAAATTTAAGCAAAGAGATTGAATGAAGAACTAAATAGAAATTTGGGGGAACTGAAAAATACAATAACTGAAATAAAACATTCACGATAGAATCAATAGCAAAATAGAGAGTAGTCAGTGAACTTGAAGACAGATCAATGGGAATTATCCAATCTGAACAAAGAGACAAAAATTGAAAAAAAAAAATGAACAGAGCCTTGGGGACATGAGGAACAATACCCAAAAGTTTAACATTTGTATTATCAGAGTCTCAGAAGGAGAGGGAAAAGAGTATGGTGCAAACATTTTATTTGAAGAAATAATGGGTAAAAACTTCTCACATTTGGTGAAAGACATAAACTTACAGCTTCAAAAAGCTCAGTGAACCTCAAATAATATAAACCCAAAGGAATCCATGTCCAGACACATCATAATCAAACGGCTAAAAACTAAGACAAAGAAAAAAATCTTAAAAGCAGACAGAGAAAATGGTGCTTTGTTATGCTCTTTAGAGAAATGCTGATTGGAAATACTGTGAATTTCTCATATAAAACAATGGAGGTGAGAAGGAAATGGAATAACATTTTTAAGATGCTGGCAGAAAAACTGTCAACCAGAATTCTTTATCTGGTAAAAACATTTTTTCAGGAATGAAGATGGAATAAAAATATTCTCAGTAAAGGAAAACTGAGAGAATCCTTTACCATTAGATATGCTCTAAAATAAATACTAAGGGAATGCTTTCCCCCTGAGACTGGGAACAAGGCAAGGATGTTCTGGAAAAAAAAATGATGGTGATGGGGAATAAATCCGTGGTTGCCAGAGATTAGGGTGTCATTGCAAATGAAGAACACAGGGAGTTTTGTGTGTGATGGACTGTTCTGTATCCTGTTGTGGTGATGGCATGAAACTATATATATGTGAAAACTCAAAACTGTTACATCCAAAAAGAAAATAGAAAAGGAACCTGGAAAAAGAACTGGGGTGGGGCTGGGATAGACAAAAGGAGAATGAACTGAAGCTTCCTCTCACCTCCATAAAACTCATTCAAATCCATCCACCAAAGTTCCGAAGACACCTCAGCCACCCATGAAAATCCTGCCTCTGAATTCCCATAAATTAGGCTCTTCCTTTTCCTATTACAAGAGATAAGCCCAGACTCTAAGAGCAAGCAATGCAACGCTTCTCATTCAGTTTGTCAAAAATGAGTTCTGGAGCATGTACTGTGTGTTCGGTAGCCAGGGGTACAGATGTGAATAACAAGGGTTTAGCTCCCTACCCTTATGAACTAAAGTCTAACAGGATAGGAAGCAGAGCACAGAAAATAAAAACATAAATCAAATGGTGATGGTGCTAAACAGGGACTAAACCGAGTTCTGGGATTCTGGAATGGGATTCTGGGACACGTCCACTCTTCGCTTACTAGGGGGCTGCTGTGGGCAAGGATTTAACCACTCCATGCCTCGGTTACCTCATTTGTAAAGTGAGGGTAACAATAGTAGCTACCTCCTGAGGGTGTAAGAATTCTGCAAAATAATATGTATTCCATAGGATTACCGTACCACTTGAACATTGTACGTGATCAGTAAATGTTAGCTACTCTAATTATTAGTAGTTTCAGAAGAACTGTACTTAGAGTTGCTTCAAGCTTCAGCGAAGTCTACTGAGCAGGTAGGAATTCCTCTCTTCTCCGCCCCACTTGCTTCATGCTCCCTTCCCATGTATCAAGGAATTAGAGATTTCAGGAACTCTTAGGCTCATTTGCCTCTGCGGGCTCCCTGCTAAGGCGGCCTCTTCATTAAAGGAATATAACCCTTTAGAAGCACTGTGCTCTCCATGGGGAGTGTAGAAAGCTCCTGGGATCAGAAAAAGCTGGGTTTGAAGGCTGGCTCTGCTGTGTGACCATGGGCAAGTGGCTTAACTTCTCTGAGCCTCATTTTTCCAATCCATAAAATGTGAATAATCACACATGCTATTCAGAGTTGAGATAAGGTCAGCAAAGAATGTTTCATTAGGGTAGCTATTTTTGTTATTCAGAATCTAGGCAAAGGTTTATTCTGGGAATTGAATTAAGCAAGCCATTGGAGCAAGCAGGGTGCATAGCCCTGGAGTGGAAGTAATTGATGGGAAGACAACCCCACCTCCATCCTGTCACTGTGCAAGACAGTGGGGTCCCCAGTCATGGGGTTACTGAGGGGTCAGAGTAGAAAGGAACAGTAACTATTAGTGGCCTGACCACCTCATTTTCAGACAAGAAGGTGGACAGCAGTGACTTGCCCCAGGCCACAGGGTCCCTTGAAAGCTCAGCTGGGTCCCCTAAGTTTGGGGGTGTCACTGGACTTCTGTAAACACATGTGACTCCCCCACCAACAGTTACTGTGACTAAGGAAGGGTCCAACAGCCACCTCAGTGATGGATGGGCAGGGTGGGTGACAGTGGGCAAAGGCGGCCTGGACACAGCTGAGAAAAAAGTCAAAGCCAACCATGAGGACGGTCCCTTCCAGCAATAGGTTTCTTGTGCTCTTTGTCATTTTGTCATCATTTTGTGGGAGCTTGCTATATATGGACTGAGTCCTTTGCCATATTGTATGTTTGTCTACATGTGTAGGTGTGTGTACATACACACATGCATCTGTATATGCATACAGGCATGCATGCATGTATATATATATTATATATAACATATATAAATATAAAGTATTTTCCTGCAGTCTAAAGCTTGTTTTTTATTTTCCTAAGCATGCTTCTTAATGAGAAGTTTTTAATATTGATGGAATACAATTTACTGCTTGTTTCTTTCATATTTAGTGCTTTTTGTCCAGTCTTAAAAATTTTGCCTCCCCCTAAGTAGAGCATATTTTTCTGCTATGTTTTCTTCTAGAAGCATTCTAGTTTTAGCTTTTACATTAAGATCTGTCATGCATCTTGAATTCCTTGTCTGTGTGTGGTATGAAGTAGGGGGTCAAGTTTCTTTTTTTCCACACGATATCCAGTTGCTCCAGCACCATCGGGTGAAAAGACGTTCCCTTCCCCATGCGGGTACACTGACTACACTGGGGGTCTATTTCAGAACTCTCTATCCTCTTCCATTCGTGTGCTCAGCTGTCCTTACGTCAACACGGCACCGTCCTGGTTACTGTAGCTTTACAGGAAAGCTGGGAATCAGGGAGTGTTAAGGTCTGCAACTCTGACTTACGAATGTCTTGACAAATCTAGGTTCTTTGTATTTCTACATAAATTTTAGAATCAGCATGTCAATTTCTACAAAGTCTTCTGGGGCTTTTCTTTAATACTAGACTGATTTTTTTTAGAGCAGTTTTAAGTTTACATAGAAAATGAACAGGAAGTACAGAGTCTTCATATACCCTCCCTCATCCGGTTTCCCCTATTATTAACGTGGTGCAATAATGTGGTGCTCTTGTTAAAACTGATGAACCAATATGGATACACTATAATTAAAGTCCATAGTTTACATAGGGTTTGCTCTGTGTGTTCTGTAGCTCCATGGGTCTTGACAGACGCCTAATATCATGTATCTACCATTAGAGAATCATGCATAATAGCCTCATTACCTTAAAGATTCTCTGTGCTCCTCCTGTTCATTACTCTCCATTCCCAACCACTGGCAATCACTGATCATTTTATGGCCTCTATCATTTTGCCTTTTCCAGAATGTCGTATCACTGGACTCATACAACATGCAAACTTTTCAGATTGATTACTTTTTTTTTTTTTTTTTGCAGTAGGCAGACCTCTCACTGTTGTGGCCTCTCCCCTTGCGGAGCACAGGCTCCGGACGCGCAGGCTCAGCGGCCATGGCTCACGGGCCCAGCCGCTCCACGGCACGTGGGATCTTCCCGGACCGGGGTACGAACCCGTGTCCCCTGCATCGGCAGGCGGATTCTCAACCACTGCGCCACCAGGGAAGCCCTGATTTCTTTAACTTAGCATTATGCATTTAAGTTTTTCCATGTTTTTCAGTGGCTCAAAACCTCATTTCTTTTTATTGCTGAATAAAATTGCATTGTATGGATGTACCACAGTTTGTTTATTCACCTAAGGACACAACCAAAGGACATTTTGGTTGCGTCCAAGTTTTGGGAATTAAGAGTAAAGCTACTGTAACATCTGTGTTCAGGTTTTTCTGTGGATATGTTTTCAACATATTTGAGTGACTACATTACGTCACTCCTTCCCTCCTGTAATCCTTCTGTGATGAGGAAAAAACGTTTTAAGAAAAGCAGGAAAATTCGTTTTAGAGGAAAAAGTCTTTGTTGAGCACGATTCCTTTATGGCTGGGAATGGACAGCCTGGGGACATTGCTAGTTGGGCTAGAAGTAGAGAAACCACATATTTTATTATCCAAACCAGGACACTTTGGAGGGTAAGAGGGGCACTGTTAACTTCACTGGCACGACAGGTATAATCTGTTTTATTCCCTATAAACCTAAGTATATGTCCCTCCTTTTAGAAATGAAGCCAAGAGGTAGCTAAACTTCTGTGCATTAAAGCAAACAAACAAACAAAACCACAACAGGATGGCTAAATTTAAAATGACTGACCATACCAAATGCTGGTGAGGGTGTGGTGTGGAGCAATTGACACTCTCATACATTGCTGGTGGGAGTGTGGGAAGGTACAACCATTTTGGAAATCAGTTTGGCAGTTTCTTAAAAGGTTAAGCATACATGTACCATACAACCCAACCATTCCATTCCTAGATATTTACCAAAGAGAAATGAAAGCATGAAACTCCAAGTCTTATACATGAATTTTAATAGGAGCTTTATTTGTTAAAGCCAAAACCAGAAACAACCTAAATCCATCAATAGATGAACGGCTAAATTGCGGTATATCCGTACAATGGAATACTACGCAGCAATAAAGACATATAAACTCTTAGTGCACACAATATTGAAGAATCTCAAAATCATTATACCGAATGAAAGAAGCCAGGGGGGAAAGTAACATATTGTATGATTCCAGTTATACAAAACTCTAGGACATACAAGCTAATCTATATATAGAGAAAGAAGATCAGCAGTTTCTTTGGGATGGGATGGAGGGAGGAATGGATTAAGAAGGGCACAAAGAAACTTTAAGGGGTGATGAAAATGCTTGAGGGGCTATGGTTTTATGTGTGTGTATATGTCAAAACTGATAGAATGGGACTCTTTAAATATGTGCAGTTTAGTGTACTTCAATTATACCTCAATAAAGTTGGAAAACTTCCTAAAAATAAAAAGTAAAATAAAAAGGAATGCTCTTAAAGACCTTTAAAAAAATGGGAGATTTTGGGGGGCAGTTTATCATTGGAGTCAGTGGACAAGGTGGAGAGTAGAAGATTGAGGGGGAGGAAAGGGGCGCAAGAAGTTGAGTCTGGAGATAACAGAAGAGAAAACCAGTGAACATTCCCCAGTTAGGGTTGGGGCCGCAGGAGAGGGAGGACCAGGCTTTAAGACTAATGATGTCTGACAGTCACTTTTATCTGCTGTGCTGTCACCCACACTTATACCCTGAATCTGTAATTAGAAATGTAATGGGGGCTTCCCTGGTGGCGCAGTGGTTGCGCGTCCGCCTGCCGATGCAGGGGAACCGGGTTCGCGCCCCGGTC
>NC_041218.1:42547507-42601677 GCF_002837175.3 Physeter macrocephalus
AAAAAAAAAAAAAAAAAGAAATGTAATGGCCTTGGATGAGTGTTGCTTTGCGGAAATAAAGGAACTGGGTCTCTCTGGGTGGATTCAGGATAGTGAGAAAGGGACGGCTAAAATACGCAAGATGGGAGAAAGATCCAGGATTCACTGCAAACAGAAAATCACAGTCTGAGGTGACCTGGTGAGATATCTGACTTTCAAGGATTCCCATTGAGATTTGGAATGTGGCCAGGAATTACACAGGGAAAAACTCTCAAAGGACAGGAAGTTATAAGGCCTGGCTGACATCTGTGCTACATGAGTGTGTCAAAGGGCAGGGGTCACATTGGGAACCCCCAATTCATAGCAAAGTCAAACAGAGGTCCGGGGGGAGCCTGGGAACTCACTGCCTGCAATTGGCATCTGAAGGGGGCGGGCAGTCTTGTGAGACCGAGCCCTTAACCTGTGGGGTCTGCACTAATATGGGGCAGTTAGGATCAGAATTGAATAAAATTATAGGGCACCCACTTGGTGTTCACAGATAACTGGAGAATTGCTCGGTGTGGAAAACCTACACATTTGGTGTCAGAAGTATTGTGATTAGAGAAACAGTTTTCTTTCATAGACAAAAATTCAAGAAGGAAAAAAAGCTAATATTGGTGAAAATCCCTCAAGTGACCAAAAGCCAGACTCGTGAGCTAGAAGGATGAAAACCTTAGGCCAAGCCAAGGACTTATGTCGGTGCCTGGAATTCCACAACAATGGCTCCTTATAAGGTCATAGCAAGGAATGGACCTGTCACTGCTGCGGGTAATCCGAAGTAGCTTTCTTACTTTTTGGACTCAAGAATCCTTTCACTCTTACAACAGAGTGGGGGGACCCCCAAGGAGCTTTTCATTCATGTGGATTGTAGTGATCAGTATTTACCTTATTAGAAATTACAACCTGTAGGGTGCTTCAGTGGCCTTTTTATTTCTAGTTCACAAAGCTGTAATAATTTGGGGCCTTTAAAGAGCTCATAATGTTGACACCTCAACTATTTAATTCCCTTCTCTTTAAACTCTCAATGATTGGTCTCAAAATGATGCCACAACTTAATTGGCATTGTGATGCTATATGAAAATGTTCCATTAGATAATATGTGATAAAATACATTATTAACACCTATAAAGTCTGGGAAATGACAGCTTTCACCATGTTTTCATTTCTTATTTACAGTTTTGCCCAGTTTTTAAGTTTTTGTTTTTGTGTTTGTGTTTTTTGGAGCAGATTCCTCCCTTCTGCAAGCCAGAGAACTCCCTATGTCCATTTGGGTACCTTTAGATGTAACGGATGCATCTGTAAGTCAGAAGAGCAAGAATAGTACTTTCTTTCTTTGAATACTTAATAGATGTTTTTAAGAGCAGCTGTAGGTCCGTAGAAGAGCTTAGTGGAAGGTACAGAGATTTCCCGTCCACCCCCTGCCCCCACAGGCACAGCCGCCTCCACCATCATCATCCCCTCCAGATGGTACATTAGCTGCAATGATGAACCTGCACTGACACATCATTACTACCCAAAGTCCATAGTTTATGTTACATTCTTGGTACTGTACGTTCTGTGGGTTTGGATGAATGTATAATGACACATACTCATCATCATAGTATCATACAGAGTGGTTTCACTGCCCTGAAAGTCCTCCGTGCCCCGTCTATTCGTCCCTCCCTCCCCACAACCCCTGTCAACCACTGATCTTTTCACTGCCTCCACAGTTTTGCTTTTTCCAGAATGTCAGATAGTTAGAATCACATAGTATGTAACATTTTCAGATTGGCATCTTTCACTTAGCAATACGTATTTCAGGTTCCTCTGTGCCTTTTCATGGCTTGATAGCTTATTTCTTTTTAGCACTGAATTATATTCCATTGTCTGGATGTACCACGGTTTATTTATCCATTCACCTACTGAAGGACATCTTGGTTGCTTCCAAGTTTTGGCAGTTATGAATAAAGCTACCCAAAACATCTGTGTGTAGTTTTTGTGTGGATATATTTTCAACTCCTTTGAATAAATATCAAGGAACATAATTTCTTGATCACATGGTAAGAGTGTATTTAGTTTTGTAAGAAACTACCAAACTGTCTTCCAAAATGGCTGTATCATATTGCGTTTCCACTAGCATTTGGTGTTTTAGACTTTGGCCACTTCAATAGGTGTTTAGTATATCTCATGGTCTTTTTAATTTGTATGTTATGTTTAACATCTTTTTGTATGCTTATTTGCCATTGTATATCTTCTTTGGTGAGGTGTTTGTTCAGGTCTTTTGCCCATTATTAAATAGGGTTGTTTGCTTTTCTATTGTTGGATTTTAACTGATCTTTGTATATTTTGGATAACGGTCTTCTATCAGATCTGTCTTTTGCAGATAGTTTCTCCCGGTCTGTGGCTTGTCTTCATGGCGTCGGTGTCTTTCACAGAGCAGACGTTTTAAATTCTGCTGGGATTTTGATTGAGATCGCGTTGAACCTGTAGGTCAATTTGCGTTAACATTAGATTACTGAGGAGAAATCGCCAAGCATCAGGACAGCCTGGTATCAGCAGGGAGTGGCAAAGGTTGGCATCCTGCTGGCCTAGGAGGGAGGGCTGATTTTTTTTTTAACTCTGTTTTTTTTCTTTAACTTGTTTATTTTTGGCTGCTTTGGGTCTTCGTTGCTGCGCGCAGGCTTTTCTCTAGTTGCAGCGAGCGGGAGCTGCTCTTCGTTGAGGTGCACGGGCTTCTCGTTGCGGTGACTTCTCTTTGTTGAGGAGCACAGGCTCTAGGCGCACGGGCTTCAGTAGCGGTGGCACAAGGGCTCAGGAATTGTGGCTCGCGGGCTCAGTAGTTGTGGTGCACGGGCTTAGTTGCTCCGCAGCATGTGGGATCTTCCTGGACCAGGGCTCGAACCCATGTTCCCTGCATTGGCCGGTGGATTCTTCACCACTGCGCCACCAGGGAAGTCCGGGAGGGCTGATTTTTATATTAATATGTGCTGTCTCCTCTTCCACCCATCGTCAGGCCTGAGTCATAGTGTCATGGTTGTACCTGTCCCTGTGTACCCTTGGTACAGCTGTGAACACAGCTGTCTGCACAGACACACACACTGGGGCATATAACTGTGGACACCCATCGAGGCTTCCTGGGATGCACCCTTTTATGGCCTGAAAAGGTGCAAACCCAAGGAAAATGCAGGCACTGTTCCTGCCCAGATCAACCAGACTAATTAGTCCTTTCTGCTCTGAAGGGAGAGACCTCGTTTTATGGCCGTAAACGCAGGCAGGACAAAAATAAGATACACATTCCAGAGACTTGTGTCACCCTTCCCAGAGCTGAGTAAATACAGTAGTTGGGCGGTGGCATAAAATGCTGTCACTCAGACACACTGTGCCCTTCTGTGGGTCTCACCCACTGGAAACCCTCCCCCAGTCTCTCCTTCCACCCCGTGTGCTCTCCAGGGGCTGGATTTACTGTTTTCCTCCAGCCTCCTCCCAAGCGAGGCTTCTGCACATTTTCTTCTAAATCCAAATTTCTCAGGGATAAAATTAGATCAGATATTTGGGGTTGCCAGGATGCTGCCTGGGGAATGGGTGGCTGTAAGCCATTAACGCTAAGGATAAGTTAAAACAACACTAATTAAAATGATGTTGCTGTGGGGAGAAGAAGCCCTGTCGCCAGTTATCTTGAGAATCAGTTATGTCCTTCTCTGACCCAGGTTGGTTGTCTTTCTGTTTTTATAGCTGACTCTGCCCTCCAAACTACATCTACATTTAAACCAAAGTCTGGATTTTCCCATCTGGATGATCCTGCCTTGTCCTTCGCTCCCATCACAGCCTCTGTGGGGCTTTCCCTGACGCCCCCAAGCACAGTGAGCCCCCGCACCCTCGTGCTGTCACTCTGCCCAGGGCAGGCTGCTCTGTAGCCACAGGATTGCGCTTTGTCCCTGGGTCTCCTGCCCCACCCGACAGCAATTCCCCCCCAGCAGCCACCAGACACATTTGTCTCTGCATTTCATGTCGCTGCACCCAATAAATATTCTTGGAGTCAGAGTTGTGAGCTGGTGCTTTAAATGAAATCTAAAGCTAATGGACACGTGACATCCTGCAAAAACCCTACTGCTGGCAAGGAAATTCAGGGGACGTGCCCCTTGGGGGTATGCTTGATGCTGTGTGTGTGTGTGTGTGTGTGTGTGTGTGTGTGTGTGTGTGTTCATGGGGGTCTGTGAGACCCCCTGCAATGAAGCTGTAACTCACTAGGCAAGAGAAAAGGTCCCCCCAAGAGTCAAGGTTAGAGGTGGCAGTTGGCCTAGGTGACAGTTTTCATTGGCATCACCAGCCTCAGACCATGGGAATCAGATGTCAGCTGGTTGCCCACCTCCTGCCCCAATTCCTTGGAAAATTTGACCTGAAACCTAATTAACACCCTGGCTTTGGGGGAGCTGCGCTCTCCCTGTGATTTCTCTGGGGTTTTCTCCTTAGTCTCACACTCCCACACACGACTCATCTTGGTTCTGTCTGTCCTTCACCATTTTCCATTAAGAAATCTCCCCACACTCAAGCATTTCATGAGTTGAAGAGATGTGTTAAATTTTCTGGGGTCTCAAGAGGGGTCATGTTGAGACCCATATGTGGCCTTTTGTCAGCTCTCTGGTTCCACCCTCCTGTCCCCCCAAACAACAAATTATTCATCTTGTCTAACACTAAACGATTTACCTCACATTCGGGTCCCCTTAAGATCTCACCTCTAGACCAAGATCCATTTTTTTAAAATGTTTAAGTTTTCTTACTAAGAAAAGTTCCAGAGGAAAAATTCTTCTTTCAAACTAAAAGTGAAAGCACAGGGGGGTAAAACAAGATTTTGGAAGTAGGAAAATTTTGCTTTCTCCTGCCACCAAGAATAATTTGGTGAAGTTATTCTGAGCCTTGGTTTCCTCATCTGTAGAATGGGTGCAATGATATCTATCAATCTTCCCAGGTCATTCGGGATTCATGGCACATAACAGGTCCTCAGAAATGTTCAGTCCTTTCCCTTCTCTGGTTAATGAACACACCATCATGTTGACAGGAAAACCTGGAGTTTAGTCCTGGCTCTGTCACGAACAGTTGCATGACCTTGGGGGAAACTGCTTTCCCCACCTGGGTATCTGGTTTCTCCCCTGGAAATAAGAGGTGCAGAAGGACTGGTCTCTAGACTAGATTTTATTTTATTATTAAAATTTTGAAAAGAAGTGTTTTCCACCTCGGAATTTTAGTTTTAGAGTTGAAAAGAAAGAGTCTCAAGAGAAGGGCATCAGCTTTTTAGGGATGGATTTGGGGATGGGGTGGGGCCCAGGCCTCTGTCATTGTCCTGCTGGGATCTGCCAGAGAGTCACTCAGCATTTTAGGAGTCAACCTCTCCCTTGGTGGAACAGCAAAGAGGGAAGCCTAGTGAGGCAGTGGGGTATTCTGATGCTGGATTCAGGGGAAAATGGGCCAAGATGGACAGTGTTGAAAGAAATTTAGGAGAGAAAATTAGGCAGGTATTCTCCAGTGGCCAAGTTGCTTTTACGATCTCCAAATGGTGGAGCTAGAAACAATTGTTTGCGACCTGCTGGTCAAATCTACCCCAACACAGATGAGGAAACGGTGGCTCCGAGGGCCTAAGGGATTTTCTCAGGTCTCCCCCCACTGAACTCAGTGATTCCTGTCATACCATGTCCTTTCCACAGAAGCCACTTCTATTTCAGTTAGTCGCGACTCCAAGAAGGGAAACTTTAGTGTGTATTTTGGCCCCCAAAAATGGCAGGAGTAGTTTTCTTTAAAAAGTTTTCTTCAGGGCCCTGTTAGTCTCATGCAGTCTTAATAGAGGATTGTGTTTCTATTTCCTTGCACTGTTAGTGGCCATGAGTGCAAATTTTCATTTTTAATGTAGCATGATTCACAACAATGCTTGGTCTAAAAATGGAAGAACTTCTATCCTGGCAAGAATTAAAAGACAAAACTAAATGGGGGTAGGAAACAATCATTTCTAAAAAATAAATTAAAAGAAATATTGATTAGGCTTTCATTTACTTACAAGCCCATCAGACCAATTGTTGCTCCATTTCAATTTCTCCACATTATTCTGAATATTTTAGATGTTTACCCCTCTTTTTACCTTCTAAATAACCACAAGCTCTTCCAAAGAAATGAGGTAACTGTGTGTGGGGGGGAGGAGCTGGGAAAGTTATGAGAAGAGAGGCCAAAATGCAGCTTTCAGTACAAGCCGTAGAATCCCTTTGAGCCCTTCTTCTTTGGGAAATGCTTTGAGATGAGAAACCTGCCCCCTACCCACCCTCTACCACCCTGGACATGCCCGCACCCCTCCCCATTCTTCTTCACATTCAGTTGATTCATAGCTGGTTCACTCCTCAGGTGTGGGAATTCCCCCTCCCTGGGCATCTAGCACAGACACAAGCACCATCTGGTACCCTATCCATGGGGACCCTGGCTATGGGCCATGAAGGAGGCTGAGGGGGAGGGGCTTTCCAGGGGCCCCCTAAAGACTACTATGAAGACCTCCTGGTGCCCACTTGAAATTACTGTGCGAACTAACATTTGTAGAGTGACAACCATGTGACAGGCGTTGTGATAAATGCACAACAACCTTAAGAGGATGAGACAATTGTTATTGATATTATTCCCATTTAACAGGTGAGAAAGCTGAGGCACAGAGTGGTTAGGGAAGTCAGCCAAAGTCACACAGCTAGTAAAAGGGTGAAGTCCGGTTAAGAACCCAGGTTGTCTGACTCCAGAGTCTAAACTCTTAACCACCACCCAGACTGCCTCCAAAGGACACATCCAGAGTGCCTGGTGCAATCATACCAAGTTTTGGCAAGGTTATGGAGAAACCGGAACACCCATACACTGCAGGTGGGAGTGGAAATCAGTACATCCATGGTGGGAAACTATTTGGTAGTTTCTTATAAAGTTAAACAGACATAAGTCATGTAACAGCAATTCCACTTCTAGTTATAAACCCAGGCGAAAGGAGTGCATATAGGTACCAAAAGACATTCACAAGAATGTCCACATGTTCACAGCACTATTCACCATAGCCAAACGCTGGAAACCACCCAAATGTCCCCCAACAGTGAATGGTAAATAAATCATGGTATAGTCATACAGTGGAGTACTTACTGTATAGCAACGAGAACAAACAAACTACACACAGGAATAAGGATGAATCTCACCACTGGTGTTGAGAGTAAGAGAAGTCCAACACCAAGAAGTACCTATTGTGTGTCCATATATGTAAACTTCAAAACACTCAAAGCCAGTGCCTGCCGCTGGAGGTCAGAGTACGGGTCACCTTTTGGGTGTGGTGCCTAGAAGGGGGCACAAGGGACACTTCTGGGGGTGCTGGCAGTGTTCTGCTACTTGACCTCAGTGCTGGGTACATGGGTGTGTTGTTTTTGTGAAAATTCATCAAGCTATACACTTACGATCTGTACACTTTTCTTCATGTATGTCTAAGACAATAATAATGTCTGCCAATACAGAGGCCTCAACAACATGAGTTCCTTCCTTCCCTCTCTCTTTTCTTTGTCTGGATGCCCCTTGCTGGTTCCTCCTCTCCGGCCATTGGCCTTCCAATGTTGTCCCTGGGTCTGGGGTCAGGGTTGCTGGGTTATAATGGGATACCCAGAGTCTGCGACCTGGGGGTCTATGAGGTTTCTTGCCTGGACCAAGGCAAAGAGAACATCTGTTCCCTCACTGGGGCTGTTCACTGGGTTCACAGGGCGCTGCGCCCTCCCTGCCTCTGCAGGACTCAGAGCTGGCTGCCTTGTAGTGGACCGAGTTCATAGCCGGGAGAGCGTGGCTCGAATTTAGGCTCTGCTGGAAACTCTGCCCCAGGGCAAGTCATTTAGCACAACGGAGCCTCCACTTGTCCATCACAAAGTTCTTAATGACCTAAGGCAGGCAGAAGTACACTGTATGCTGCAAGTGTGATGTAAACACGTGGCCTCATGAATAATAATGAGGAGTGAGAGCACAGAGAAAGGACCCAGCACAGCTAGAACGGGCACAGCCTTGCGAAGAATCCACCATCATCTACTTTCCCTTGTCTCAGAGTTTCATGCTCCCTCCACTCGCCTGGCTCTGCTTAAAAAAGGCTTGGGCTTAACTTTTTGTGGTTTATGTCATGGTCTCTGCAATATCCCCACAGACAAGGCGGCTGCCTGCAGAAGCTTCAGGATTTGGGCTTACTGCAAGCCCCTTTGTGAATACCGCTTCCTAGAATTCCCCGGGTCTAAAAGCAGCATCAGCTGGCTGGTTTCATCAACAGTGATGGCGCTTGCCTTTGTGAGCCGTCAGCCTTTATATGGGAGGGATCGCAGAGGACGTGCATGTCCTTTCTGCTGCCAAATCCCCTCCACAGCCCCCCAACGAGCTCTTGTCCTGCCTCTGTTTGAAAATCTCCAGTGACAGTGAACTTGCTAATTTCCACATAGTCCTTCCACAGAGAGACCTTGAAAGGAGAGTGTGGCCTCATCACTGGAATAAGACTCATAAATTTGAGGCTGTGCCATTCTGTTCAGAGCCACTGGGAGGAAAGGGTTCGATAAGAACAGAGCATGATGCTCAACCCATGATGGAAAGGACTTCTGTGGACCATCCAGCAGAGCTGGGCCCCTCTCAGCTTCCCTGCCATGTGGAGCCAAGATGCCCGCTGAGGATTCCCAGCCTAGGACGGGGGTGAGACGAGGCTTGGCAGAGGTAAGCTATTGTTGTCACTGCATCCACGGCAGGAAGAAGGCTGGGCTGCGGCCGTGCACAGGGCCCAACCCCATCAGGGAGGTGATCCTGCTTAGTGCAGCCCGTCTTAAGTCTTCTGCTCCCAGGACACTGATACCATTAAAAAGTATGGAAGATCCTAAAGAGTTTTCCTGGGTTTTATCCATTAATACTAAAAATCAAAGCTGAAAATGTTCTTAAATTATTCAATAATTTGGGTTTTTTTGTTATTTATTTATTTATTTACTTTTGACTGCGTTGGGTCTTTGCTGCGCATGTTTTCTCTAGTAGCGGCGAGTGGAGGCTACTCTTCGCTGTGGTGCGCAGGCTTCTTATTGCGTTGGCTTCTCTTGCTGCAGAGCATGGGCTCTAGGTGCGGGGGCCTCAGTAGTTGCAGCATGCGGGCTCAGTAGTTGTGGCTCACGGGCTCTAGAGCGCAGGCTCAATAGTTGTGGCGCACGGGCTTAGTTGCTCTGCGGCATGTGGGGTCTCCCGGGACCAGGGCTCGAACCTGTGTCCCCTGCATTGGCAGGTGGATTCTTAACCACTGTGCCACCAGGGAAGCCCCAATAATTTGTTTAAAAGTGTCGGATTCCCTGGATTTGAATCCCATTTCTGCCACCTAGTGAGTGCTCACCCTTAGTGGTTGTTATTATTATCACAGCAGGTACTCAATACAGACATGGTTGATTTTATTTCTAAAGCACAAGATCTGGAATCTCCCACCTTAGGATTCAAACCAGTGCCTCAATTTCAGCAAGGAGCTCTAAAGGTTAATATTATTGCCATATAAATATATGCCATGTTGTTTCACTCTTGCAAATAGGATTAGAATAGTACCAATCCTGATAAGAGAATGGACCCTTGCTGTAGAGATACCGACTTCTTGGCCAGAGGACAAATGCCTCCCATTGCTGAGAGATCATGGCCAGCTTTTTAACCTCTCTGAGCTTCATTTTGCCTGTTCTGTAAAAGGAGATGCCTGTAACAATGCCTGCCTCATAGGTTTGCTGAGAGAATTAAGTAAGGTAAGGCCCTTGGCTCCCCACCTGGCACATAGTCAGCACTCCACAGATGTCACCTATTATTACTTTTAACCAAAGGTTTTCAGTAGCATGTCTGAGTCACACCCCTCGGGCTCCACCTTCTAGAAATGCCACAAAGGTATTTGCTGTTGACACAAAAATGACTCCCTAGATGAGCCAATTAGTGGGGTTTTAGATCGGGAGTTATCAAATTATATTTCTAGTACTATTTTTAGGTGCCGGGGTCATCAGAGACAAATCGCACAACTGGTCAGGGTTCGGGGTGTTTCGGGTGTGTCTGCTCCTTGGACACTGGCTATGCACCTGTGGGCATATCGGGTCCCCACCGGCTGAGTCACACACCTGGCTGTTCTATCTCATCTGCCAACAGGAACGTTGTGATGGACTCTGGCCGTGCTCAAAAGTGTAGAAGGCTCTGCAGCCTCACCGTGCCCAGTGCATGGAGCCCTTCTCGCTGGGGCTGGTGATGGTTTCCAGAACTGAGGCTGATGGAATTAGCAGCAAAGACATAAAATTCCATTTTCAGCAATGCTCCAAATCACTCACTTTTCCCCTTCACGACTTTACGATCTAAATCCTTCCTGATAGTTACTGCATGTGTTTCTTCCCCCTGAGAATCATTTATAGATAATCCCCAAATTAAAAGACACGTTTCTTCTGGTTCTGGAAATTCATTTTTCCATCACAGCCCTGTGACCTCTATCATATAACTGGCCATTATCTGCTCTGTGGTCAAATTGTTATTCAACAATGCCACAAGCATTTACTGACCTTCACCTGTTTGCCAAACGCTGTGAATAGATACAAGGTGAAAGGGCGAGCCAACTCTGGGCCGGCTCCAGGAGCTGTGTCTTGCGTGACACGCAGACGGCTGCACCAACAAAGGATCTCAGGGTGGGGGATGGGGGGGGGGAGGGGAAGGCACCTGGCCAGGCTGCCAGAGGAGGAGGAGTGGCGATCAGGCCTGCGTCCTCCAGGTTGGCAAGGACCGTGTCCCACCGTGTGTCCCCACTGCTTTGCTCTCTCCTCCTTCCCTCCGATCCTTGCATGGCTGGCTCCTCTCGTCATCAGCTTTCATTTCAAATGTCACCTCTGCAGAAACGTGCTCTTGTTCATCTGATTTGCAGCAGGCCCTCGTCCCAGCACTCTGTGTCATCGGCACGTTTTATTTTAGTCACAGCATGTATCATTTAAACATTTCATTTACGTGTTTACTTGGACATCATATGTTTCCCTGACCTAGTAAACACCCAGTGAGCATTATTGGCTGAATGACTGGCAGAGCCCCTAAATGAAAATGAATGAATGAACAACATGCTCATAGATGTTAAATCATTAGTCAGCATCACATGGACTATTTTGGAAAAGTTAAAAATAGCTAATGTCATAGATGTAATTATTGTCTTCAACATATCAGAACTTTTCATGTGAATATTAGTCTGGGGGCTTCCATGATTACAGGATAAAGTGGACCCAAATTAACGCGAAAGAAATTTTGTAGTGAGGCCCTACCAATTAGAAACATACATCTGAGTAAAGACTTCAGTTCTAGAGACTCTGGGGGGGAAATGACCGTTAGTTTTGAGGGTTTATTCCTTCACTGGCCTGAATGCAGGAATCTCAACCAGATGTGAAAGGCTGTTATAGGGTAGTGAGCCAGCCATGCCCCAGAGACTATTTCCAGGATCTTCAATCACATATAGATACATGTGTATATAGCATACTTACATGTAAATGTATATATTTTAATATATTTACATATACATACACACACAGGAGTAGTAAAAATATGGAGAGACTGTTTAGCCAGTCCAGTTTGAGCTACACAGGTACCCCTGACAGGTCAGCTATCTCCTCTGTCCTAGTTTTTAGGCACACTTACAATGATGCATTCTGGAACATTCTTGGTACTAATGAATAGTGAGTTCATTAGCTGGCAAAAGTGCCACGGACTTTTGAAGCATTACTGCAGACTCAGGCCATGTTTTTGCATTTCTGGAGACTTATTCTTCTAGGAAACATGTGAAGTATATATAGCACTATTCAGTGCCAGAGCCAGTGTAAGAAACCAGGCATGCAGAGAACTTGAATGGACTAATGATGGAAACAGACACACAAATAACTAGTTGCTATACAGAGCGGGGCTGCTGAAGTATACTCAGCAGGGGTTAGGGGGCCCATGGAAGGGGTTGTCGATATGACTGGGGTTCTTAGAAGGCCTAGAAGGTTCCATCAGCTAGAATAGGAAGGCTAAGTAGGGGCTTGCTGGATGTAGAGTAGGAGGGGCTGGGGCTCAGGGAGTGAGGAATGCACTGCCAGGCAGAAGGAACACGTGCAAAGGCAGGAGAAAAAAACCCGCCTACAGAGTTGAAGATGCGAGGACGTGGGCAGGGGCCAGATGAGGCTGCAGAAGCAGACAAGACCGTAGCAGCAGGGACCTTGGGTTTGAAGCCAGGGAGTCTGAACCCTGTTCTGAAAGTTAAGGGGTGTCATAGAAGGATTGCCATAGACCTGCCTGTTAGAAAGAAGCCTTTGGCAGCTGAAAAGACGCATCAGGGAATTCCCTGGTGGTCCAGTGATTAGGACTCAGCGCTTTCACTGCTGTGGCCAGGGTTCAATCCCTGGTCGGGGAGCTAAGATCCCACGAGCCAAAAAAAAAAAAGAAAAAAGATGCATCAGATGGGAGAAGGCCCCCAGCTCCTAGCAATAGTTCCAGGGAGTGGACACCAAATAGGGGAGATGCAGATGGGAGAGAGTTAAAAAGACAGAGGGGCCTCAGGCCGTGGGAGACGGATAGGACATCACGAAGAGAGGAGTGCGGAGGACCACTGTGCACCAGGCCTTTTTCTAAGCTCCTGGGCTCCGCAGTGGACAGAATAGAATGGCAGCCCTGCCTGATGGCTCTGGCATCTAGGAGGAGGAGCCAGACAGAAATAAGCAAGACAGCAGGTAATAAACCAGGGCTAAGTCCTCTAGAGAAAAATAAAGATAGCGGCCCTGGCAAAGGGGGCGGGCAGCTTGAAATTTTAGACAGGTGGCTTGTGAAGGTCTGCAGGGCCTGGGGAAACCAGCCCAGTGGCTCCCTGGGGGGAAAGCATTCCAGAAGGAGTGAACAGCAACGCGAAGGCCCTGGGGTGGGATATTTCTGGCATGTTCGAGGGACTTCAAAGTCCCGTGTGGCTGGAAGGACCAGGAAGAATAGCAGGTAAGAGAGCTGCAGGGGTGATGTGAGGGCAAGAAGCACTGTGAGGAAACTTACAGGCCGTTGTAAGAACTTTGGCTTTTACTCTGAGTGAGATGGGAGCCAGTGGAGGGTTGTGAGCAGAGGAGGACGTGCTCAGACCTCCGTTTCTATAGTTGACTCTGGCTTAGGGTGGAGAACAGACTGGAAGGGGCAAGGGCAGAAGCAGGGAGACCTGCTTTAGTGGGGTCAGCAGAGGGGTTGAAAGTCATCAGATCCTGGTTTTATTTTAAAGGCCAAGCCACCAGGCATTGCTGATAGATTAGATGTGTCTGAGAGAGAAGTAGATGTGACTTCAAGAGTTTTGACCTGAGCAGCTGGAAGATTCGAATTGCCATCTTCCAAGGTCAGAAGGTCAGA
This sequence comes from Physeter macrocephalus, assembly GCF_002837175.3. Classification (NCBI taxonomy): domain Eukaryota; kingdom Metazoa; phylum Chordata; class Mammalia; order Artiodactyla; family Physeteridae; genus Physeter; species Physeter macrocephalus. Next base: position 42,560,900 of record NC_041218.1, read on the forward strand.
TGTGGAGCTGGTTTGCAGGTGGGCAGGGGGACAATCATGGGTTTGGCTTAGGGAAGTGATCTTGAGATGGCAGGTGGAGATGTCCAATTAGCAAGGAATTATAGAGGTCTGAGTTGCACCTGGGCTTCAGATGGCGCTGTGGAACGGGGCAGGTAGGAGGGCCGCATAGGCAGCACCCTGCAAGGTGTCCTGATGGGACCATCTTCCCATCGCTGAGGGTGTCTGAAATTCTGTGTTTAATGTCATGGTTCCTAATGGAGCTGACCATCATAATCACCAGGAGGGCTTTTTAAAAGAACAGATTCCTGAGTCTCACTTCAAATCTATAGAACAGGAATCTCAGAGGTGGGGTCCAAACCTAGAAAAATGTTGAAAGTCTGCATCAGGTGACTGTGATGAGCACCACTGGTTAAGATTCCCCACATATAAGGGGATTTCTGTTGGTTTCATTGCTGTTTTAAAACTAAGGGGGTCAATGCAATGAGAAGACAAGCCACACTCTTGGCTTGGGAGAAACTGTTTGCAAAACACATATCTGATAAAGGACCTTTATCCAAAATATACAAAGAAGTCTTAAACCTCAACAATAAGAAAACAAATAATCCAATTTAAAAATGAGCAAATACTTGAACAGATAGCTCACCAAAGAATATATACAGATGGCAAATGAACATATGAAAAGATGTTCAACATCATATGTCATTAGGAAATTGCAAATTAAAACAACAGTTAAGATCCCATCACAAACCTATTAGACTGGCCAAAATCCAAAACACCAGACAACACCAAATGCTGGTGAGGATGTGGAGCATCAGGAACTCTCATTCTTTGCTGGTGGGAATGCAAAATGGTGCAGCCATTTGGGAAGAGAGTGTGGCAGTTTCTTGCAAAAGTAAACACACTTGGGCTTCCCTGGTGGCGCAGTGGTTGAGAGTCCGCCTGCCGATGCAGGGGACACGGGTTCGTGCCCCGGTCCGGGAAGATCCCACATGCCGCGGAGCGGCTGGGCCCGTGAGCCGTGGCCGCCGAGCCTGCGCGTCCGGAGCCTGTGCTCCGCAACGGGAGAGGCCACAACAGTGAGAGGCCCGCGTACCGCAAAAAAAAAAAAAAAAAGTAAACACACTTACCATACAATCCAGCAGTCACACTCCTTGGTATTTACTCAAAGGTGTTGAAAACCTATGTCCATACAAATACCTGCATACAAATGCTTATATCAGCTTTATTCATAATTACCAAAAATTGAAGAAACCAAGATGTTCTTCAGTAGGCAAATGGATAAGCTGTGATATATCGAGACAATAGAATATTATTCAGCACTACAAAGAAATGAGCTATCAAGCCATGAAAAGGCATGGAGGAATCTCAAATGGATATTACTTTGTGAAAGAAGCCAATCTGAAAAGGCAAGGTACTGTATGATTTTAACCATATGACCTTCTGGAAGAGACAAAACTATAGTGACAGTAAAAAAGATCAGTGGTTGCCAGGGGTTGAGGGGAGGGAGGGATGAATACTTGGAGAACAGAGGATATCTAGGGCAGCAAAACTACTCTCTATGATACTATAATGGTGAATATGTGTCAGTATACATTTGTCAAAACCCATAGAATGTACAATACCAAGAGTAAACCCTAATGTAAACTATAAACTTTGGTTGATAAAAAACAAAACGAAGGGGGTGAAAATTTATGGAGAGGGGCTTCCCTGGTGGCGCAGTGGTTGAGAGTCCGCCTGCCGAGGCAGAGGACACTGGTTCGTGCCCCGGTCCGGGAGGATCCCACATGCCGCGGGGTGGCTGGGCCCGTGAGCCATGGCTGCTGAGCCTGCGCGTCCGGAGCCTGTGCTCCGCAACGGGAGAGACCACAACAGTGAGAGGCCCACGTACCGCCAAAAAAAAAAAAAAAAAATTGTGGAGAGGACAGACAGAAGAACATAGGAACCTGCCTTTTGTGCCAGGCACTCAGCAGGTGCTAGAAATGGGTGAGTGAACAGAACAGGCCAATCACTGCCTTCGTGGAGCTTACATTCTAGAAACCCTGTTTGAAAAGCATGGAGACAGAAGGGGAAAGCAAGAGTGCCTGGAAATTGTGCCTCAGACTGATCTTCCATCTCTGCCTAGAGAGAGGCTCCCGATGGTATAGGGCAGGAGAGTAGCACACACAAAGCTATGTGCCAGGGTAAGTCCCTCATCACCCCACCTTCTCGGGCCACAGTGGAATGCTCACCATCTGAGCCCTAGCAGCCCCTGTTTCTTCCTGCCCACCCCACAGGTGTCTTGACACTCAAAAGAATTGAAAACAGGATTCCGAAGAGATATTTGACACCTATTTCACAGAAGCATTATTCAAATAGCCAAAAATGGAAGCAATCCAAGTGTCCATCAATGGATGAATGGATAAGCAAACTGTGATACTTACATACAGTGGAATATTATTCAGCCTTAAACAGGAAGTTCTGACCCACAGTGCAACATGGATGAATCTTGAGGACATTAGCTAATGAAATGTCAGTCATATTTTAAAAAAATTTTATTGAAGTATAGTTTATTTACAATGTTGTGTTAATTTCTTCTGCATAGCAAAGTGACTCCGTTATACATATATATATTCTTGAAATGTCAGTCATAAAAGGACAATTATGCTAAATGAAATGTCACAGAAGGGCAATTCCTTTTTTAAATTTTTTTAAACTGAAGTACAGTTGATTTACAATGTTGTGCCAGTCTCTGCTGTACAGCAAAGTGACTCAGTTATACACATTTAGACATTTGTTTTTACGTTCCTTTCCATTGTGGTTTATCACAGGATATTGAATATAGTTCCCTGTGCTATACAATAGGACCTTGTTGTCTATCCATTCTATATGTAATAGTTTGCATTTGCTAACCCCAAACTCTCAGTCCTTCCCTCCCCCACCCACCTCCCTTGGCAACCACAAGTCTGTTCTCTACGTCTGTGAATCTCTTCTGTTTTGTAGATAAGTTCATTTGTGCCATATTTTAGATTCCACATATAAGTGATATCCTATGGTATTTGTCTTTCTCTTTCTGACTTACTTTGCTCAGTATGATCATCTCTATTTGCACATGAAAGGGCAATTCTTGTATGAGGTACCTAGAGTAGTTAAATTCCTAGAAACAGAAAGCAGATTGCCAGGAGCTGGGAGGAGGGGAGGGAATGAGGAGTTATTGTTTAATGGGTACAGAATTTCAGATTTGGAAGATTAAAAAAAAGCTCCGGAGATGAATAGTGGTGATGGTTGCATAGCAATGTGAATGTACCTAAATTCTGAACTGTACACTCGAAATGGTAAATTGTATGTTAACTGTATTTTACCACAATTTAAAAAAAGGGAGTTAGGCACTTTTACTAACCAAGACTAGTAGGGTGGATGGGGGCAGCAAGGGCCACGGGGCCTCCTGGAAATGCAGCACGCAGAGCTGATGCAGCCAGGCATCCCCGGAACCAGATCAGGAGCAGCTGTGGCCAGGAGGGTATGGATTGGAACCCGTGCTCACCTCTCCTTCTCTGCTGCACTGCCCTGCCCACACCCCCCCACCCCCTGCCCCCAGCCTCCCAGCTTCTGCTCTCTAAGGCAGCTCGCTTCCTCATCTCCCTGGCCTGCAGGGGACCCCTCAGGAGACTCCCTACCGTACTCTCCTGAGATGTTCTTTCATCTTCAGCTTCCCTGATCACTGCCTCGTCTCTGTAGCCTCCACTTCAAATTTTGAAGGAATCAGATTGATCATCCCATTTTGGGGGAACAGGCATATTATGAGTGTCTGGCAGGCTTGTGGGCTGGTACCCCTGCTCCAGTCAGCTTTGCCAGGTTAGTGGACAGCCTCCTGGCAGCTCAGTCCGCAGGGCTCTGGCCACCCTACCCTCAGCAGGGGCTGTGGGCAGCAGGGATGATGGGTCCTGATGATGGGACTCACTACAACAGCAGTGACCGAATATGAAACCTCCAGACTGACAGGTTCTCTATCCATCCCAAAGTCAGCCGTTCTCTCCCTCCCTTCCTATCCCCATAACCTCTCCATCATTTGTTTTCTGTTGCTCATACACTCTGGAAACAGTAAATTACACACAAGGCAAGGCCTGCCTTATTGATTGTTTCATTTTGTTTTGTTTTTGCGGTACGCGGGCCTCTCACTGTTGTGGCCTCTCCCGTTGCGGAGCACAGGCTCCGGACGCACAGGCCCAGCGGCCATGGCTCACGGGCCCAGCCGCTCCGCGGCACGTGGGATCCTCCCGGACCGGGGCACGAACCCGCGTCCCCTGCCTCGTCAGGCGGACTCTCAACCACTGCGCCACCAGGGAAGCCCTGCCTTATTGATTTTTATATTCCCACATCACTGTATGGTAGCACTCAAATGTTTACTAATAAACTAATTAATGGGAAGATGAAAACATGGAAGGAGCAATGTGTTTGGAATCTGAAGACCACAGCTGAGTCACTCAAGGTCACTTTCTTTGTGACCTTTGAAAGAGCATCTAATTACTCTGGGCCTCAGCCTCAAATTCTGCAGCATAAATGGGTTGAAATCTGTCAGTAGTTCAAAACGTGTTCTACTGCGTCCCCCCAAGGAGTCGAATGGGTGTCTTTCCAGTAGGATTTCTCAAAGTCTTTAATATGATAATGGGGCTTTACAAACTTCACAGAGAGCGATTAAAGTACAGAACACTTCCCAAATTCACTTCTGCATATAGTCCTTTAAACTTGGAACATCCTATGGGGCTTGGGCAGGGAAAGATGAAACATCTGTTTGGGATGCACATGATTCTAAGGGCTGATTTAACCTCAAAGAATTTTGGAATTCATATGAGTCTATTTGCCACTGCCTGTCTGTCTACTCACCCAGAACAAATTGCTTTGGATTTTCGATTGGCTACTTTGGGTAATTTCCTATGTAAATATCTCGCTCATGGTTGTCTGAGGTTGTTTCCCTCTGTCTGTTTACTCATGACCTGAAGTTAACCAAGGCCACCGAGTCAGAGTCTACAAATTGTTCCTCCTTATCTCGGGGTGACATGGTACCTCCTATTTCCAAGAAAGATAAGGCGCTGACACACCAGGCTACTGCTGCTGAATCACCAGGTGAAGGCATCTGAGCGGGCAGCTGTTACCTAGGAAGTCCCCTGAGCTGTCAGGTCGCTGCCAGATCACTATCTCAGCCATATAATTAGTGGGATGCATAATCTAACTTGAGGGTTTATTATAGGGAAGTTAAATAGCTTTCATGACTTTGGCTAATGGCCAGATACCATAACTTACCGGGGAAAAAGACTCACTGTCAAATCAAAATATGGGGTGCTGGGGCTGCCAGATCTGGGGAGCGCTCTCCTGTAGTAGTTTCATGGGGCTGCTGTAACAGAGTGCCACAAAACTGGGTGCCTTAAAACAGCAGAAATGTATTCTCTTCAGGCCGCAAGTCTGAAATCAAGGTGTCGACAGTGCTATATTCCTACAAAGCTTCTAGGGGAGGATCCTTCCTTGGCTCTTCTGGTGGCCCCAGATGATTTTTAACCCATGGCTGCATGACCCCATCCTCTGCCTCCATCTTCGCAGGGCATTTCCTCTGTGTCTGGGTCCAAATTTTCCTCTTCTTATAAGGACACCAGTCATGTTGGATTCAGGGCCACCCTAACGACTGCATCTTAACTTGATCATATTGGCAACGACCCTGTTTCCAAACAAGGTCACTTTCACAGGTACCGGGGATTAGGACTCCAACATATCTTTGGGGGGATGTGATTCAAACCATAACACCCCTCATATTAAGAAAATGTATGTTCAGGGAGTTCCCTGGTGGCCTAGTGGTTAGGATTCCGGGCTTTCACTGCCGTGGCCCAGGTTCAATCCCCGGTTGGGGAACTGAGATTTCGCAAGTGCAGTATCCCTCTGAGCCCTGTCTGAATAATGACTATCTAGTCTCTCCTTTTGGGTCTATTTTTGGTTTTGAGAGAGGAGAGTCCAGAGTGCAGGCACCTTCAGCACAAAAGGTAGACTTTAGGGCCAAGGATGTCCAAAGTATTTGAGGCCATTTTTGCAGACAAGAGCACATCTCGAGTCACTGTAACGCGGGGCTTAGGAGCCAGCTGGACTCTGGTTTGCGTCCTGCCTCTACCACTTGGTAGCTGTGTGACTCTGAGCAGAGCTCTTGGCTACTCTGAACTGTGGCTTCCTCACAGGTACATGGGAATGACACCAATCCCCTCCCAGTGGTTCTCACCTGAGGAAGATTTTGCCCCCCAGGAGATATGTGGCAGTGTCTGCAGATATTTTTGATTGTCACAGCTGAGGAATGCTGCTGGCATCTAGTGGGTAGAAGCCAGGGATGCTGCTAACATCCTACAAAGCACGGGACAGCCCCCATATAACCAAGAATTATCTGGCTTCAAATGTCAGTTGTGCCAAGGTTGGGAAACCCTGTCCATCCTTGTGGGGTTGATAATAATCTTTGAAAATGAGGCATGCAAGGTACCTAGCACATGCCTGGCCTTGTGTCAGCCCAATAAATGGCAGGTCTACATATTGCAAAGTAGGGAGCTTGTGACAATCTCATAAAAATATGTGAACTCACTAGAATTTTCAGAGTAGGAAGAGGAAAAAGGCTCTCAGATTCAGCGTAGTCCCTGCATTACGAACTCTCAAGAAACATAAGGAATGTAAAAATACAATTGGCTAATGCAGATAATGAGTCATATAGAAGGGATAAAAATATTAGTGGAGTGCTTGTTATGTCACATGCTGGCCACTTTTTCCTCCATCAGCTCGTTTAATCCTTTTGGCAACATTAGTAGTTAAGAATTTTTATTCCCGTTTTACAGGTGAAGAAACTGAGGCTCATGAGAGTTTAGACCTTGGCCCTGGGTTATGTATCTATAAGTGGTACAGCTGGTATTTGAGTCCAAGTCTGTCTGTTACCAAGCCCTGATTCTCTGTTGCCCTGCCCTGATTCACATGTAATCACTTCAACTGACAAACTTATTAGTCATGAACCCAGCAATGTGGATGCTGAGGGACGCAGCCAGGGAAACTCTCAGGAGAATCAGGAACCTGCTGGAGGTGCCTCAGGGATTCCGAAGGATGTCTACCCCTCTAAGATCTCCTCTCCTCTTCCCTGCATTTGAATCCAGGCCCCTCTTGATGCTGTCTCTGGTGACCCTGATGGCTGCATCAGGCCTGCCCTCCAGGAACAAGGTAAAATGCTAAAAAAATGAACCCATTTTCTTCCCCTCCTCTAGTTTCCCGTGACAAGTCCTATTCCCTCAGGGTCACAGAGCACCAGCATACTACAAAGAAGAGACCGTCTATTCTAACCAGAGATGTGACAACAATAGCACAAAAGTTGGGGGTGGAAAAATGGAAGTGTACTTGTGTAAGGTTCTTGAATATACATGAAGTGATATGACATCACTTGAAGGTAGACAGTGATAATTAAAGATGTGTACTATAAAACCTAAAACAACCACTAAATTAATGATACAAAGATTTACACCTAATAAGCCACAGAGGAGATAAAATGGAATCATAAACAGTTCACCAAAGAAGATAAACAAATGGCCAGTACGCACATGAAAAGATGTTCAACATCATTTGTTGCCAGGGAAATGCAAATCAACACCACAGTGAGGTATTGCTTTATACCAACCAGGATAGCTATAGGCAAACAGACAGATATTAACAACTGTTGGAGAGACTGTGGAGAATTTAGAACCTTCATGCATTGCCGGTAGGAACGTAAAATGGGGCAGTCACTTTGGAACAGTCTGGCAGCAACTCAAAAAGTTAAACGCAGAGTTACCATATGACCCAGTAATTCTACATCTAGGAATATACCCAGGAGAAATGAAACATATGTCTACACAAAAACATGATATTCATGGCAGCGTTATCCATGAAGTGTCCATCAACTGATGAATGATAGATAAACAAATGTGGTATATCCATACAGTGGAATTCATTGATAAAAAGGAATGAAGTAGGGATATGTACTATAACATGGATGAACCTTGAAAACACTATGCGAAGTGAAAGAAGCCAGTCACAATAGGCCCATATTATATGATTCCATTTGTATAAAATGTCCAGATTAGGCAAATCTATAGGGGCAGAAAGTAGATTTGTGATTGCTGAGTGCTGGGGGAGGGGTAGGAATGAGAGGATTTGGGGGTGATAGCTAAAGGTATGAGGTTTCTTTTGGGGATGATGTTCTGTAAATATGGTGATGGTTACACAATTCTCTGTATATACTAGAAATCACTGAATTGCACACTTTTTAAATGGGTGAAGTGTATGAGATGTGAATTATATCTCAAAAAAGCTGTTACAAAAAAGTAATCAAAAAAAAAAAAGTAATCAATCCAAAAGTAGGCAGAAAAAGAGAACAAAGGGAAAAAGGAATAAGTGGAACGAAAAGAAAAACAGCGAGATGGTCAATTTAAACCTAACCATATCAAAAATCACATTAAATTTAGATGGTCTCAGTGCTTCGATTTGAAGGCAGAGGTTGAGAGACTGGATGAAAAAGCAAGAACCAACTCTATGCTGCTTACAGGAAACCCACTTTAAATAAAATAAGGTAAATGTAGAATGACAGAAAGGGATGTACCATGGTAACACTAAAAATAACCAAACCAAAACAAACAAACAAACAAAACACCAGAGTGGATATTAATATAAGACAAAGTAGATTTCAGGGCAGAGAATATTGCCAAGGACAAAGAAGTCCATTCCATAATGATAAAATGGTTAATTTGTCAGAGAAGATAACAATCTTAAATATTTATGGGCCTGATAACAGCTTCAAACTACATGAAGCAAAAACTGATAGAACTGCAAGGAGAAATAGAAAGACCCCCAATTATATCCGTTATTTTAATTTAAACACTTGTCATACAATAACTGAGAAGGAGGTTTGGAGATTGTCCAACCCAGTCCACTCATTTTACTGTATGAGGGAAATGGGGCTGAAAGAAGTCCATTGACTTACCCGGGGCCACAGAGCTCACTAGTGTCAGAGCCTGGCCATTAGCCTAAGCGTCACCAGGGCTATTTGGCTCTGTGAGATTCCCTGCATTATAGGGACTCCCAAATACAGCCTAACACTGTGGTGAGAGACTTACCATCATGAAAAGGTGGAGTCTACTAGATAACTACTCATGGTTACTTGTGTGTTAAGAGACTATCCATTCAGCCCCTTTCATAAATATTTATTAAAGCCTAGGCACTGTTGGAGGTGCTTGGGATACAGCAGTGAAGTCCAACTCCCTCCCCTCAAGGAGCTTATATTTTAGCTAGGAAGAGACAGGCAATGAACAAATCTACAAGTGATCAATGCTATTAAGAAAAATAAAGCAGGTTAAGGGGGATCAAGAGCCGGCCAGAGCTTTAGGAAACTGTGTCCGCCTACTATTTCCCCAAGAAAGGCTAGTCCTGTGAAACCTTTCACATAAAATGTCAAACAAGCACCGCCTGTACTGTTTCCTTCTGGAGATTCCCTGTGCCTGTTAGTAAATTGAAGGCTATGAGAAGTCCTGCAATGATGAAACATTTCAATTTCTCTGATCTAGTACTTTCCAACTATGGAGCATGCCTTGAGGAATGTCCATGGTGCCTCTTAGGCTCCCTACAACATCTTTCCTACCTACTTTCTAGAAGCCAAACTTCCAAGTTTTTGTGTCTTTAGCTTATTCCTCAAAAAGATTGTAGTTTCTTCCAGCTCAACTTGCAGTTGAGGCAATTACATCCACCAGAGAGGCAGCATGATGCTAGGGAAGGAGCCCTGCCCCTGGATCCTAGGGGGTGATTCCCAGCAAGTTGCTTGGCCTTTCTAGGCCTCAAAAATAAAATGAGGATCTAGACTTGGTGCTCTCAGATCCCCTCCAGCTCTAAAATTTTATAATTCCTTGGACTGAGATTTTAAGACTGTGGTTGACCTTGGCCATTAAAATAGGTATTCATGTTCCAGGTGCTGATCCTGTCACTTCGGAGGGGAAAAAATGTTCAATCTCATTCGTACTCCAGTCTAAGACCGGCTTAAAGCACTGGTTCCCAAGCTATGCACCGGAGTCATCTGGAGGTTTAACACATACACCGTTTAGGTCCCACCCCCAGAGTTTCTAGTGGGATTGATCTCGGGGAGGGGGGCCTGGGCATTGGCATTTCAGCAAGTGCCCCTGGGGTTCCCATGTGCTACCACGGTTAAGAACCACTGCCTGTAAAACATGATCTTTATACTGCAGCCTTTCTTGAATACATTCAGGGATTATTGCCATATCTGAGCACCATCTGGGCCTGGGGGTGTATGACTGTATATGGAACAGCTGTATCTTTGGCCATAAATAGAAGATACCCAAAAAACATAAACCCCCAAATGGAAAATAAGATAATTACATTTTCGCTTACTACTGGTGCCTATCAAGATTCTGAGCCCGAGATCACCGTTTTCTCCATGGAAAGAGATGAACAAATCTCAGAACGTGTTACGGTCACAGTGGCCCTGAACTGAGAATTTCCCCTCGACACAAAGTGACGGTCAAGAGTAATGAAAAGGGGGCTTCCCTGGTGGCGCAGTGGTTGAGAGTCCGCCTGCCGATGCAGGGGACGCGGGTTCGTGCCCCGGTCTGGGAGGATCCCACATGCCGCGGAGCGGCTGGGCCCGTGAGCCATGGACGCTGGGCCTGCGCGTCCGGAGCCTGTGCTCTGCAGCGGGAGAGGCCACAACAGTGAGAGGCCCGCGTACCGCAAAAAAAAAAAAAAAAAAAAAGAGTAATGAAAAGGGAAAGATTCCCCACTGAGGGGTTCAATCGTAGTTAGTGCTGTGTCTGGGGCCTCCTAAATGTCTATTCCTCACCACCATTGGATTACATTTTAGGAGATGCTCTTTAAGGCCTTCAGGGTCATTTCTTAAGGGAGTCATTCCTGGAAGTAGGGCTATGAGATCAGGGAAGAGATGATCAGGCCTTACTTTTCCAATACTTAGGAGAAATGTGGCTAAGAAAGAACATCAGTGGCAATGGTTAAAGGGGAGAGAAGGCGAGAACCGGAAAAGTGCGCCATGAGGTTGGACTTGGCAGAGTGTGGACGATGGGGACGATGCTGCCAGGTGAGCCTGAAGCGAGAGTCAGAGCAGGGGAGGTCCACCCGCTGCTTGTGTAAGGAGGAGAGCCCCTCAGCTCCAGCCAGCGGCACTTCCGCCTCCGGCCCAGGGGCTGGCTGAAGGAGCCTCCTTCCCCGCTCCCAGAAGTTCAGGGTCCAAGGGCTTGCCTGATTCCCTCTTCTGCCTCTGGAGCATCCTGTGCTAAGCGAAGCCTCCTAATTAGGCACCCAGAAATCAAAGAACTAGGCTCTACCAAGAAGAACGTTCCAGAAACCCTCCAATTTAATAAACAATAAAGAATAAACTGTTCTGTGAAAAAGCGGAGGTCTGAAACTAACTGCAGATGTTGCTTTTAAGAGGAAATGAATAAAGCAAATGGGAGCTAGGGTTCCTAAGTGATAACCATATCGCCTTTAAAAATTAATGAATATTATTTTCTGTAATAATAACAACTCTGGGCATTACCATCAGAAGAAACATAGTACCTCTGACGGTAAATGTTCTCCATTTTGGTACTGTAAATGAAGCCACCTTGTTCTGTTGGGACTTTGCTAGAACAATCTCCAGCCAAATGCTCCATAAGAAATAAAATGCCAGATGTTGGGGGAAATGACAAAAGCCTTCAACTGTCAGCCACGAAATGAAACAATTTATCAGTCAATAGACTATGAGCTTTTTTTCTTTTAAACAATGTCTTTTTTTTTTTTCTGGCTGCATTGGGTCTTTGTTGCTGTGCGCACGTTTTCTCTAGTTGCGGTGAGCGGGGGCTACTCTTGGTTGAGGTGAGCGGGCTTCTCATTGTGATGGCTTCTCTTGTTACAGAGCATGGGCTCTAGGCATGCGGGCTTCAGTAGTTGTGGCACGCGGGCTCAGTAGTTGTGGCTCGCGGGCTCTAGAGCGCAGGCTCAGTAGTTGTGGCGCACAGGCTTAGTTGCTCTGAGGCATGTGGGATCTTCTGGGACCAGGGCCCGGACCCGTGTCCCCTGCATTGGCAGGTGGATTCTTAACCACTGCACCACCAGGGAAACCAGACTATGAGCTTTTAAAGGAGGAATTTGATACAAAGAAACCCGAACTGGTACTGCCAAAATTTCATTCCTGCCTTTCAATCCACTTCCCTGGAATAAGGCCAAGTCCACTGAAGGAAGGAGAAATAACACTTCTGGGTTCCCTGGAAGTTGTGAATTGAGGTGCCTGTTTTTAACTGCTTTTGAGCTCTGTTGTGGGCGCTGATGTGAAGCCATCTAGTAATACCAAAGCAGATGCAGGCTTGCACGTAAGAAGGATTGGGAGCTGCTTCTTCTCAACATCCATGTATCTCATCAGAAAAATAGGTTCTTCTATTTCTAACAGCAGACTGGGACCCCTTGGCACATAAGCTGGCACATCTACAAACAGACAAATGGATTGTAAATGGGGAAAGTTTTTTACAATCCTTTCTATTTACTTTATTGTCATAGAAATGTTTTGATTAATCCACTTTAAAAACTTCATTTCAAAAAAATAAAAGCCTTCCTCAATAGACAATCCGAATAGGTCTGTTATCTATTAAAGAAATTGAATCAGTATTAATACCCTTCCAAAACAGAAAGCACCAGGCCCAGATGAGTTCACTGGTGAATTTTACCAAACACGTAAGGAAGAAATGATACCAATTATCTACAAGTTCTTAGAGAAGATAGAAGCAGAAGGAATACTTCCTTAACTCATTCTATGAGACCAGCATCACCCTAATACCAAAGCCGGACAAAAACATTGCATCATTTTATGCAAAGGAACATTTCTGTATAGTATCATGATGTCAGTTAAGTTATGGCATCATTTGAGACCAATCATTCAGAGGTTAAAGAAAAAAAGAATTGAGTAGTTTAAGTGTAGACATTATGAGCTTTTTAAAAGTCAAAAATTATTATAACTTTTTAAACTAGAAATGAAAAGGCCACTGAAGCATCCTACAGTTTTTAATTTCAAATAAGGTAGATATCAATTGCTATAATCCACATAACAGGAAAGAATTTTTTAACAGGAAAGAATTTTTGAGTCAAAAAAGTGAGAAAAAAATCACTGTATATTATCCCCAGCTGTGATAGGTACATTTCTTGCTATGACCTCATAAGGAGCCATTGTTATGGAATTCCAGGAACCTGGGTCCCTGGCCGGGCCTAGGTTTTTGATCTGTCTAGCCCAGGAAGCTAGCTTTCAGTCATGTGAGGGGTTTTCACCGAAGTTAAATCTTTTCCTCTTTGGCTCTTTGTCTGTTTTGCTTACTACCTTTTCTCCCCCTCCACACTCCCCCATTCTTTCTTTTTTTCTTTTTCTCATTTTTTCTTTATTTTTTCATTTTTGTTTTTCTTTTTAACTTTTCCCTGTTTTCTTATTTTTCTTTATTTTCTTTTTCTTTTTACTTTTTCTCACTTTTTTCTTCTTTCCATTTTTTTCTCATTTTTCTTTCTTTATTCTTTTTTCTTTTTCTCACTTTTTTCTTTATTGTGGGAGTGGGTACTGAGCAGAATACACAGTATTCCCTCCTATGGGATGTTTCATGTGGAATATGAAAACCTGCTCAAGAAACTCCTCATCTTCAGCCCCATCAAGGGAAGCCCTTTAGAGGAAATCATAAAGGATTCATGGATGCACGTGGGCCATGAGGAGGAACTAATGCCTTACACAGAGCTACTAACTGACTACAAGGATCCTGGGCAGACTCAGTTGATGGTGTCCGTGGGCTACTTATGGGAAGGGATCCACGACTTGTAGATGGGCCAGAAGTATGAAGAACTGAAGTGATGGTCACCTATGTGCTCCTGGCTTACAAAAGATCTGACCTGGGGGGCTATATCATTACCCTGAAGCCCGCTCCTTTGGCTAATCTGACCAACAGCTTGCCCTTCTTACCCATCCTGCAAAGTACAGCTAATCCAAAGCAACAGGGTTTCAGTGAGCTTGCCATTCCCACCTTTAATTCTTACTCTGAGAGCAGTCAGAGCAGCAGCACAGAAAATCAGTGGCCTGAGGGGGATCAGGAGTTAGGACGGAGTCCAGCAGCACAGCCAAAGTACCTGCCAGTCCCCTACCTGGATGGAGAAGACAACCCCAGCACGGCCCCCGGCATGGCCCTGTGGTCTCCCCCTGCACCAACACACCATCAGCAGCAGTGGTGGAGTACACCCCGGATGGAACCAACCTCCCCAGGGGGTATCCTGCAAAGAAAACTCCCTCCACACTGGGCGGCTCAGACAGGTGCCTGGCCACCAGAGTTTGCCTGACAGTGCAGCAGCCAGGGGCCAGTGGGAAAGTGAAGGTCCTTCACCTGCATCCACACCTGCGTTTCAGGTCAGCCAGAAAGAACCGGCCTGAAGCTGAAAGCAGAGGGAACCTCAGGTAGTCCAGGCAATGATATAAACAAGAAAGCACATTGGGAGGTCAAGCGTGCTCCCTGCACTTTACGTGGAGTCTGAAGATCATGAGATCCATGGAGCCCAATGAGATGGTGTGGGAGATCGGTCAGATACTGCAAGAAAACAGCTGCGGGTGGTTGCTGGGCTGATGTGGGTACACGGCCCATCCTCGAGAGGACTTTGTGCAGTGGAAGATGGAGGTGTGCAACCTGCCTGGCCTTCACTCATGGGGTTCAAATAAGAGGATATCCGGCACCTCCATGGCCTTCGAAAGCATAGTATAGTCTCCAAGTTAACTGGCAGCTCAAAGGACTGCCATGGGGCCACTAGGGAGACAAGAGGAGAGGACCTTGGCTGGAGACGCAGGCTGGCCCCTCTCCCGCACCGGGGTGAACTTCTGAGGCTAGACTGTTACCCACCGACCCGCCCTGCATTTCTCCTCTTCCCTGCTCTTCTCCATCTTGTCTTCCGTGTTTGTGGGGGAGGGGAAATGGCTCAGTAGAAATAAATGCAATCAAAAAACATATGTGCTAACTTATTGTGTTTAAACACAATCATTTTTAAAAACTACCCTGCTTTATTGCTACAGCTGTCACAAGACACTCATCGATCACTTGGCCAGAGGAAGGCCCTTGCCAAAATTCTCTTGTGACCCAACTGAAAAAAAACAAAAAAAACCACTTTTCTTGGGGGAAATCAAAGTCTGGTGAAACCATCCTAAGAATGAGACAAAGGTCAATGAATTGTAAAGAGGACAACATTTGGAGCTGTGGCATTGGCTTTTCTTGCTGGGAAAACAAGGCCTGAGGATCACACCTATATGATACATATTGCTGTGAGACAACCACTTCAGTATTTATAAGCTTAAATTAAAACAATGACAATGTATTCTCTCTCATGACACCTGCCTTCTGGGTCCCCAATCCTAACTGGGGAAGGTACACTGGTCTCTTCTGTTAGCTCCAGACTCACCTTCTTGGACCCCTTTGTTCCCCTTCGGCTTCCTCCTCTCCACCCCAGGTCACATATCCATCCTCCCTAAAATTACTGTCTTTTTTTTTTTCTTTGCGTTCAAAGAGCACTCCTTTTTTTATTTTTGAAGATTTCCCCCCAGTCTTTATTGAGGTCTAATTGAAGTATACTAAACTGCACATCTTAAAAGAGTACAATTCTATCAGTTTTGACATACATACTCCCGTGAAACCGTGACCCCTCAAACATTTCTATCACCCCCCCAAAGTTTCCTTGTGTCCTTTTTTAATCCATTCCTCCATCATATCCCCAAGCAACTGCTGATCTGCTTTCTCTCTATATAGGTCAGCTTGTATTTTTCCCTGGAATCATACAATATGTTCTCTTTTTTTGCATGGCTTCTTTCATTCAGTATGGTTTTGAGATTCTTCAATATTGTGGGTATTAACAGTTTGTCTTTATTGCTGAGTAGTATTCCATTGTATGGATATACCACAACTTGTTTATCCATTCTCTACTGGTGGATTTGGGTTGTTTCTGGGTTTTGGCTATATACCAAATTTCCTATTAAAATTCCTGCACAAGACTTTGGGTTTTATGCTTTCGTTTCACTTTGGTAAATACCCAGGAATGGAATCGTTGGCTTGTGTGCTAGATGTATGTTGAGCTTTTTAAGAAACTGCCAGACTGATTTCCAAAATCATTGTATCTTCTCACACTCCCACCAGCAATGTATGAGAGTGTCAGTTGCTCCATACCCTCAACAGCATTTGGTATGGTCAGTCATTTAAAATTTAGCCATCCTGTTGTGGTTTTTGTTTTAATGCACAGCAGTTTAGCTTTTGGCTTCATTTCTAAAAGGGGGAACATATGCTTATGTTTCTAGGAAACAAAACCAGATGATGCCTGTTGTGCCAGTGAAGTTAATAGTTCCCATCTTATCCTCCAAAGTGTTCTGGATTAAAAAATAAAATATGTTCCAGCCCAACTAGTAATGCCCCCAGGCTGTCCATCCATAGCCACAAAGGCCCATTAAGGCATTCTGATCAACAAAGATTTCTTCCTCCTCTAAAGATATTTTTCTGTTAAACAACTTTTTTTCCCCCTTATCACAACAGGATTACCGGAGGAAAGGAGTGGCATAATGTAGCCTAGTGCTAGGGTTGGGGAGCAAGTAGAGGAGGTAGAGGGGGTCAGACCAGGTCCTGATGACATCATTTGAGCTGGATGCAGTCACGTGTGACATAGGTAAGATCTATTCCTTAATTTTTCTACACAAGAACCCGGAAATCCCTTAGTTTTATGCCTAAGCTAGTTTGACTTGGATTTCTGTCACTTGCCATTAAGAGTCCCGACCAGTATACACAGTCAGAAAGGCGATAGCATTTTGCCAAGCCTTGGCTGGCTCTCATTTCACATCTGAAGTGCCTCTCCGTTCCCTGAGAATTGGTTTTTGTTGACCTAGCCTGGGAAACTTAAAGCAGAAGCACCGGTCAAAATACAAGCTGACCTATATAGAGAGAAAGCAGATCAGCAGTTGCTTGGAGATATGATGGAGGAATGGATTAAAAAAGGACACAAGGAAACTTTGGGGGGTGATAGAAATGTTTGAGGGGTCATGGTTTCACGGGAGTATGTATGTCAAAACTGATAGAATTGTACTCTTTTAAGATGTGCAGTTTAGTATACTTCAATTAGACCTCAATAAAGACTGGGGGGAAATCTTCAAAAAATAATTGGTTGGGGATGAAACTTCAGAGGTCACTGAATACCCAGGATCAAAGTATTCAACGGTATCACCACACGGTTTGTTTAATCGAGTACTCTAGCTCCGTGTATCCACTGTAATGCTGCAGGTTCTTTAATCTTTAACTAAATTACCATTCAGTGGTATGATCCAAAAACTCTTCTGAATTTTGGGAAGCAGCCTCCATTTCCAACGAGCACGTTCTTCCTCCTTAATAACTAGATTTAATACTTATAGAAAATATCCATATTTACTCAGTGCGCTAAACGGGCAAACGAGCAACGCTATGTGACCTGTGTGAACACATCTCTAATCCGTGGTGCGCGCCCTCTCCTAGTAGCACAGAGTTGCTAGGGCTGTTTGAGGACATCTCTCAGTAAGCAAGGCAAAGGTAATACTCCACAGGAAGAAAAGAGGACGCCGAAAGTGGGGGGCAGAAGTTAAAAAGATCCCATTCAGTCCTCGCTCGAACGTTCTCATACAGAACTGAGGCGAGGCCCCTGACCCGCAGGGGTGCCTCCCCCACTGGGAGTGCCCTCGCCCTGTCCCCACGCCCCAAAGACGGACTGAACTAGGGCTGGCGGCCCGGCAGCTTCTGCCGCGCCCCTGGGTGCAGCCCACCAGAAAGCAGTCGGGCAGGTCTCGCCCTGGGCGAGGCTAAAAAGCCTCCATCCCGCACAACCAGCCCTCGGTCCCCGGTAGCAACCCGGGCTCAGGAGCAGAGGACCCGAACACAGCCTCGCGTTGACCCGCCGCGGTTCCTCAGGCGTCGGCACCGCCTCTTCAGCCTCTAAATTCCGCCTCCGCGGCCCCGGGGCCGCTCCCTCCCGGCAGGGCCCTGCCTCCGCACTCCCGGTGCCATCACCACCCCCACGCGCTCAGGCGAGCCTTCTCCCAGCATTGCCCCGCCTCTCACACTCCTGGGCCCCGCATTCCTCCACCTCGCGTCCTGGCCCCGCCCCCGCGCTCTCGGGTTTGGAGCTCCCAGGTCCGGGCCTAGCGCTCGGGCCCCGCCCCCACGTGCCCCGGAGTCCGGGGGAGGAGTTGGCGCTCGGGAGGAGGCGTGGCCGTGGTGCCAGCGGAGGCGCGGGCGTTGCGACCGGGACTTTGGCTTTGACACGGACGGCGAACGGGAGCAGTGTCTCTGCTGCTGGGGTGTGGACGCGGTTCTTGCGGATCCCGCGTTCGAGTCGGGGGCAGGACTTTTTGTCTGGATCAACGCAACTGCGGCAACGCAGCGAGTCCTGGTGCAGCCGCAAGACTTGGTGCAGCTGCAAGACTTGGTGCAGCTGCGGCGTCCGGATTTCACCGCCGCTGCCGCCTCCGCAAAACCCTGCAGCTCCTGCCGATTCTGGGAGAGAGACTCTTGAGAGTTTTTCCAGCAGAAAGAGCTGGGACGCGCAGCCCGAGGCGGCGTGGGAGGGATCCCGCGGCCCGCCCCTGACCCGCACCCGCGTGGGCCCTGGCACTGAAGGCGGCGGGCCAGCGCTGTCCTGGCCTGGGCTCAGGCCTCGGAGCCGCAGGTGGAAGGAGGAAGCCCTGGAGGAGCGGCTGAGAGGTGGGGCGCCGGAACGGCGGCGGGTCTGGTAGGGGGCGATAAACCCCTTCTCCGTGCCCGCACTAGTGAGGACGGAATTTCAGAGTTGCTGGTGGCGCTGAGTGCCGATGGGGGCTACCGAAGCAGGGGGAGATGGCCCCAGTTCTGGGAGAGTTGAGAGAGGCAGGGACGAGAGGTGTAGGCTGATGGGGATAGGTCCCTTTCCAAGAGAAGCGGCTTATAGCTTTTTTGGACCCCAGTGTGATAAAAATTGGACCTCACCAGAAATCCTCATGGACCAGCCCTCTTGTATGTGTGTTTTCAGATGTTCACAGACAGGCATCAGCCCTGGACTCCTGGCTAAGAACTCCAGTTCTAGGTAGGGAGTGCTAATGCAAACTGATTAACTGACTCGATCGATTTGTATGTTTATTAATTTGTTTTCCAGGTGGCCAAGTGAAAGGTGGTTTGGACACGCTGGGCATGGCTATTTAGTGTTTGTCTGTGGTAACCATTTCATGCCCTGAATCCTGCACCTTCCCTTCTGTGCCTGTGAGCTCTCCTGCGCTTCCTCCCTAGCCAGAGAGTTCTTCTGTGGTGGTGAGGCCTTCCTGGCCCCTTGATCCTGGCCGGCCATGGGGAGCACCCTGGGCTGCCACCGCTCCATCCCCCGGGACCCCTCGGACCTGTCCCATAGCCGCAAGTTCAGCGCGGCCTGCAACTTCAGCAACATCCTGGTGAATCAGGAGCGGCTCAATATCAACACGGCCACGGAGGAGGAGCTGATGACCCTGCCTGGGGTGACACGTGCGGTGGCACGCAGCATCGTGGAGTACCGCGAGTACATCGGTGGCTTCAAGAAGGTGGAGGACCTGGCACTGGTCAGTGGCGTGGGTGCCACCAAGCTGGAGCAGGTCAAGTTTGAGATCTGCGTGAGCAGCAAGGGCAGCTCAGCGCAGCACTCTCCCAGCTCCCTGAGGCGGGACCTGCTGGCAGAGCAGCAGCCTCACCACCTGGCCACCGCCGTGCCTCTCACCCCGCGCGTCAACATCAACACAGCCACCCCGGCTCAGCTCATGAGCGTGCGCGGCCTCACGGAGAAGATGGCCGTCAGCATCGTGGACTACCGCCGCGAGCACGGGCCCTTCCGAAGCGTCGAGGACCTGGTGAGGATGGGCGGGGTCAATGCCGCCTTCCTGGACAGGATACGGCACCAGGTGTTTGCCGAGAGGTCCAGGCCCCCGTCCACCCACACCAACGGGGGCCTGACCTTCACCGCCAAGCCTCACCCCAGCCCCACCTCGCTGAGCTTGCAGAGTGAGGACCTGGACCTGCCCCCAGGGGGGCCTACACAGATCATCTCCACTCGGCCTTCGGTGGAGGCCTTCGGAGGCACAAGGGATGGGCGGCCCGTGCTGAGGCTGGCCACCTGGAACTTGCAGGGCTGTTCAGTGGAGAAGGCCAACAACCCTGGGGTGCGAGAGGTGGTGTGCATGACGCTCCTGGAAAACAGGTGAGGACAAGAACCACCAGCGGTGTTGGGTGTGAAGGCAGCTCTTGCGTGGCCTCATTTGTGCATGCAAATGAGTGGATTTTTTGGGGGTAGGGAGAGGGCAAGATTTTTAAATCAGTGTTCTTGAGGCCCCAGCCAGTATCGTGCAGTATTCTGAGTGGCTGAGCTCTTCTTCTGTTCCAGAATTTTCTGAATACAGCTGTCTGGGCTTGAGGTCTGTATCTTGAACGTGGTATATCTGAGATCGGTTCCTAACTTTGGGGTAAGTGGAGATTGTATTGGTGTTACTGCTTTGGAGAATATAGTTTGGCTTACAAGACTTCATGGGGTTCACACCAGATCAGGCACTCAGAGCCTGGGAACTATTGCAGTTTTGCATGTATGAAAGAGCTACTTGGATTTTTTCTTTCTTGGGAGGCAGAGTCACATTTGTTCCACCAAATATGCCTATTTGTGTGCAGAAAATCATCTTAAAGGCCAGGTATTTGCAAACATATGTGCTATGTATATTTACTGAAATGCTGTGAATGAATCACTCTTCATTCTTTTCCCTTATTTAGCCTGAAGTTGGTTTGTAGGCCCACAGTTGCAGCCTCAAATGTATGTAACCTCTCCTGTCCCAGAGTCAAAAAAGTCCAAGCTGAAGTGTGGTGAATATTGGCCAGATTTTCCCATTTGAACCGTAGAAGATGAGAGTTGTAGGATGGGCTCTTATCACTGAGTGTTTACGTTATTCACAACACTGCTTTCTGTAGGAACTTCCGTTAACCCTCCCTAAAACAAAACAATATTATTGTAGCAGTAACTCCCGCTGTTAGTGCAATAGTGTATTATATAACATAATCAACTTTGGGAAGGAAAGAAATGTTTCTAATGGTCCCTTCCAGGGCAGAAACCCTCTGATCCCGGTCTGGAGGGAATTGGCCGTGCCACCCCCCCAAGACACAGTATGTTTAGGGCCACTCGCTGCTTTCTTTTGCACTGAGCTGTTGGTGAGGCTGGTGAGGTGGCAGTTAGTGATATGAAGTGACTTCTGGGCGGGAAATCACAGTGCATTGCGGCAGAGTATCAGGATAAATGAGTGAGGAGAAAACCAGGTCGCAACGTTTCCCTGGCACCGTCCCACTGGCATGCTCCGTCACTGAGGATCGAGGGACCTTGCACCAGCTCAGGGAATGGGACCTGGGGAACCCCTGAGTGCTCTTCCTGCACCGCCATGTCCTCTGTTTTACAGCATAACTCACTCCTTTTGCAAAATCATCTCGTTCACAGGTGAGAACGGGACTCAGCCTAGGAGGTACTTGTCGGGAATGGCTTGGCAGTTGTTCTCTCCATCCGTGGCTGCATGGGTGTATGTATGGGCAAGGAGAAAGGAGGAGGAGGAGGGCTAGCTATTTAATTCCTATCATGAGTTTTCTTAAGGCTTAGTTTGCGGGGTGGAGGAGGATGAATCAGGATCTGAAGTTGCCCCAATAAGAATGATAGACTGAGTAGCCCTTGCCCACTAACTATGACAGAGTTTTCAAGCGTGGTCTCTGGACCAACATCAGCAACTGACTCAGAAATTCTGGGTTTCTGTGTTTTCACGCACCCTCTGGCTGGTTCTGATATGCACTAAGGTTTGAGCCCCGTTGTACTGTGTATTGGCAGTCAGCTATCCCTGTGGGTTGCCCTGTAAAGCGCCTTCCACTGCACTGGCTTTTCTGACAAGGTCTGTGAGTCCAGGCAGAGCTTTCTAGGTACTGTTTTCTTTGGTTGCTCTGGTCATCCTGTTATTCAACCATATGATGTTCTTTCTGGTCAGAGTTTGAAGGATTTATTCAGATTCTAGAACAGATGAATGTAAAGAGTAGAAAATGGGAGAGTGAGCAAGAAACAGCCGACCTCAGAGTGGGCTCCGATCTGCAGGGCAAACCTGGGGCAGCCAGGGGTACACCGAGGAAGAGCGCTTGCTTGTCCAGCGAGGGATTTGTCCTGGTGTCTCTTGTTTGGATTTCCTCGAGGGGTGATGATTTGTTGAAGGTATTTGACTGCTGTCCTCAGGTGAGAGTGCAGGAAGAGCTTACCGAAACCCAGAAGGGTGTAGAAGGGAGCGTCTGGGAGTGACTTTAAATGTGACTTATGTCCCCATCACATTTCTCACACTTGGCCACATCTGTTGTCCTGTGGGTTGGTGGTTCCTTTTGCCTGTTCACGATGTGTTCAGTATTCTGGGTGCTCCAAGCACCTTGTTAGTCTGGTAAACCTGAAGTAATTGGCTTAGGGCTTGACCCCCTGCAGAACTGGAGTGGGTCCATTTGCCTGTGTGACTGTCCTAGGGCACCAAAAGATGCCTGGCTGTGATCACGTGTCTTCAAAACAGCAGTGCACATTCTCCAAGAGCTGTGTTCATCCTGATTCACAAAAATCTCTCGCATTCTAGTTGATCCTTTTATTAGTAAGAGGAAATACATTTAGTTTGAGCAAGAATGGATGCATGTAATTTTTTGGGTGGCTCTTGATTTTCATACATACATATATATATATGTGCGTATATATATATGTGGTACAGGAGTTACCTGACTTCTGGGTGTGCCTTCATATTTTCCAACAGTTTTCACATTCATTTGATTTCTTCAGTAACTCTGGGAAGTAGGTAATGCATGCTTTTGTTAATGAGTCTCCATCTCTGGGTGAGGAAACTAAAACCAAAGAAGTTAAATGACTTACCTCCATCCCAAAACTCATTAGTGACTCAGCTGGGACTAGGACCCAGAACCTTTTGACTTTAGACTCATGCTCTTCACAGGCGTGATGTTTTGTAAGCACTTCACCTTTATCCTGCCTCTTGTTCAGGCATCCCACACTCTGCCTAACCAAGGGCACTTGCCAAATTGTGTACTAGTCCCATTTTCTTACATTAAATCCATTGTAAAGGAAAAAAATGAAACAAAAAAACCCAAAACGAAAACCCTTGGCTCCACCTCTTAATGTGTTAAACTGATGAAATTCCTTAACCTCTCCAAGTCTCAGTTTTTCCATATGTTAAATGTAGCTAATGGGGGGAACAGCCCACAGAAACACAAACGCTTGGGCACTTCTTTTGCAAAGAGAATAGCTGGCTCTTGTTTTCCTTTCTGTGGGTTTGCTTTAGTAGGTGGGGGACTAAAGCATGCCTGGGTGGGACTCTAACGGGATAGTCTGTTCTGGCCCTGAGATGCTGCTGCATTGGTGGACAAATGTGTATGAGTTACAAGAAATCATGTTTTGCACAGGAAGCCTGAGATAGGACAGCAGAAAGCTCGATAATCACACGATCACCAGGAGCCTTCAGGGACGTCACGCTATGGCACAGAACCGACGGGTTTCATCAGATTCCTTTGCCAAATCTCAGTCTTAGGCAGTGTTTTTCCTTGTTTTCAGTATTTATGGAGCAAGACTAAAAAAGGAATGCTTCTGCTAAATAGTCTTGCAAAATTTGGTGGCAGCCCGCCTATGGAATGAAGATTGTTTCCTTTTTTCTCTTCCAGTTTTACTGAGATATAATTGACATACACGACTGTATAAGGTGTACAGCATAATGATTTGACTTACAGACGTCATGCAGTGATGACCACAATAAATGTAGTGAACATCCATCATCTCATATAGATACAAACTCAAAGAAATAGAAAAAAACATGTGTTTTTCCTTGTGATGAGAACTCTTAGGCTTTACTCGCCTAACAACTTTCATATGTAACACACAGCAGTGTTCATTATATTAATCATTTTATACGTTAGGTCCGTAGTACTTACTCATCTTTTAACTGGCAGTTTGTACTTCTTGACCACCTTCCTCCAATTTCTCCTCCCTCTACACCCCGCCTCTGGTAACCACAAATCTGATCTCTTTTTCTAAGAGTTTGTTTGTGGGAAGTATAACTGACCTACAACACTAGGTTGCTTCCTGATATACATCATAGCTATTTGATATTTCTATATATTTCAAAATGATTACCATGATAAGTCTAGTTATGATCTGTCACTATTCAAAGATGCTACATAATTATTGACTATATTCCCCACACTGTACATTTCATACCCATGACTCATTTATTTTGTAATTTGAAGTTTGTACCTGTTAATCTCCCTCACTTATTTCTCTCCCCCTGGCCCCTTCTGGAAAGCATCTGTTTGTTCTCTGTATCTATGATTCTGTTTCTGTTTAGTTATGTTTGTTAATTTGTTTTCTAGACTCCACATATAAGTGATATCATACAGTATTTGTCTTTCTCTGTCTGACTTATTTCACTTAGCATAATATCCTCCAAGTCCATCCATGTTGTTGCAGATGGCAAAATTTCATTCTTTTTTATGGCTGAGTAATATTCCATTCTGTGTGTGTGTGTGTGTGTGTGTGTGTGTGTGTGTGTGTGTGTGTGTAAACAATATCTATATTCATCTATTAATGGGAACTTAGGTTGCTTCCATATCATGGTTATTGTACATAATGCTGCAGTGAACATAGGAGTGCATATATCTTTCCAAATTAGTGTTTTTGTTTTCTTCAGATCTATACCCAGGAGTGAAATTGCTGGATGATATGGTAGTTCTATTTTTCTTTTTTTTGAGGAACGTCCATACTGTTTTCCATAGTGGCTGCACCAATTTACATTTCCCACCAACAGTGCACGGGGGTTCCTTTTTCTCCACATCCTCTCCAGCATTTGTTATTTGTCGCCTTTTTGATGATAGCCATTCTGACAGGTGTGAGGTAGTATCTCATTGTGGTTTTGATTTGCATCTCCCTAATGATTAGTGATGTTGAGAAGCTTGTTTAATTTTAATTTTTTGTTTTTTGCTGAGGAGTTGTTCTATTTTGGAAAGTCCCTTTGGTTTCTGAAAGCATAAGTCCTGTGGGAGCTGACAGATAATCTCCAAAAGAAATAAGGAGGTTTAGCATCCCACTTGTACATTTTCCCCATGGCCTCCGTCAGAAGGGAACATGAGTCTCAAAGTCTTGAGCCTTTTTACGGTCTGAATCTGTTTTCTTGCCTCGTGTTTGTTTGAGATATCAAAGCACAAGGTGAATTAGTGCCTGGCAGCATGCACTCATTGTGAAAAAAGAGATTTTAGTTGATCAGACTTGGTTAGTAGGCTCAATATAGACACAACCCATCTTGTCGTTTGATTCATTCAATGAAAAACACCTATTGAATGGCTGCTGTGTACATGCATATGCTGAATTCTGGAGTTAGACTGGCCCTGTTTTTAAACCAAGTTAAGCAATGTGAATCAGCTTTTATGGCTCAGCCTCAAAACAGTCTGAAAAATCCATACATTTTATCAAAAGTCACTGAGTAGGACTGATACCTGGTTGAATTTTTCCTTTAAGAATAATGGGCTCGGGGCTTCCTTGGTGGTGCAGTAGTTAAGAATCCGCCTACCAATGCAGGGGACATGGGTTCGAGCCCTGGTCCGGGAAGATCCCACATGCCGCGGAACAACCGAGCCCGCACACCACAACTACTGAGCCCGCGTGCTGCAACTTTTGAAGCCCGTGCGCCTAGAACCCATGCTCCACAACAAGAGAAGCCACTGCAATGAGAAGCCTGCGCACCGCAACGAAGAGTAGACGCCGCTCGCTGCAACTAAAGAAAAGACCGCGCAGCAACAAAGACCCAACACAGCCAAAACAATAAAATAAATAAAATAAATAATTTTATTTTTAAAAAAAAAGAATAATGGGCTCATCCTGCGGGACTGAAAGGTAGATGGATGCAGCCAGACATAACATCTGGGGGCAAAGTGCCCAGCAATCCCCTTAAAGTAGAAATTGTGAAATCTATTTTGACAGCTGTGGAAACGGAGGCTCAGAGAGATTAAATGGCAGCCATGTGGCCTTTAGAGATGGAGATGATGTTGGAATCAGGTTTTGAAGCCAGACGTTTGTTTGATTTCAGAGCAGGGAGTGGAGGTGTCTCTTCCCAAATTCCACGTCCCTTGACTGACCCCCGGCCCACCTGCTCTTTCCTCCCTGTCTTGGGTCTGAGGCTGGCCAGGCATCAGGGCTTTGCCTAGACTCTCGGGACTGTGTCAAGCCGCTGGAGGCCTCTGCTCCCTTCCTGTTTTTGTTCCTCGGAAGGACAGGGCTTTTGGCCAGAGGTAGAGCACTCCAGAGGGCGCCAGGGCCCCTCCACCCGGACCCTCAAATGTGAGTCTGTGACCTTGGCTCCACTCCAAGGCGGAGTTCCGGTTTTCTGAGCCAAGGAGATCTGGATGGTTTCCAGAGAGAAAGGTGGTCAGAAATAGGACTGCTGAGGATTAATAAGGGAAGAGAGTGTGAATGAAGGGAAGGCCTGGGGTGGGCAGATGCAGGGTTCATTTCACCAAAGGGAAAGCTGTTACTTTTGTCTTTCCAGAAGGCTGAGCCCATTTGGGATCTGATTTGGTGGGGGTGGGGCGGGGTTGTGGAAAGTATTGATTCTTCCAGGAGATATTCATTCCTTTATTATTTATTCATTCAACAGAAATCTTTTGAGCTCTCACTAAGTACCAGGCTCTCTGTCAGGCTCTGGTAATAAAGTGTAGGACAAGACAAAGCTGGTGCTCTTATAGAGCTTCCATTTTAGGTAAGAAGATGGACAAGTCAGTACACAGATAAATAATTATGGGTAGTGGCGGAGGCTGAGGGTGATGGAGGCTTGCTGAGTAGATGGGGGTCAAGGAAGCCTCAGCTGAAAGCTAAAGAGTCAGCTGAGGAGCCAGGCATGGAAAAACTTGGGGGAAAGAGTGCTTCACCCGAGGAACCAGCAAGTGCAAAGGCCCTGAGAGTGTTTGTTTTGGAGAGAGTGGAGTCCCGGGAGTGGCAGGTGGCTAGGGCTGCAGGGGGAGGCAGGGCCAGGTGGGTGGGCCCTGCAAGGCTTTTACTTTAACAGCGGGACGAGGCCACAGAGGATTAGAAGCAGAGGTGATGAATTAGCTGTTACCAGGTTGTTCTGGCTGCTGGGGGAGCTGCTTGGAGTGGGTCCTGGGAGTTGAGTAGAGAGGCTGATACAGAATAAAGGCTGAAAAGGATGGTGACCGGGGAGCAGGAGAAGTGGGTGGGGATAAGAGGATCTTTAGAGGCAAAAACTGGAAAGACTTGCCTGTGTTTTGGTTATTGTGGGGATTAACTGGGTAGATTCCTAGAAGACAGGCTCAGAGGCATTTAAGAAATCCCAGGGCTGACTCACATGCCTCTGCATTGTGTCGGCATGAGGCAGTTTGCTGACCTCACCCCTCCATCTGCTGTTGCCTCACTCTGGATAGGTGTGGGATCTTGGTCCATAGTGGATGGAGGAAGAGGCCTTGTGGTCCTCTGTGCAGCCCAGGTGTTGGGCTATACCCCGCAGTCCTCCAAGCCTTATAGTTGTCCAGCCTCGAGACGAAGAAAGAGCCCAGAGACAGTGACAGAGACATCAATGGTTTATTGGACTGGGGAATCTTACACAAAGGGTCCTGGATCTACACCCCGCCTTGTTCGGCAGACGGCGGGCAGGACATGGCAGCAGTCTTTGGTACTTGCTGGAGAAGGAGGCTATCGTTTGTAGGGGGGAATTGACGTCCGGTGTGCTCATCAGTTACTAGGGACTAATTAAGCCCTATAATTAAGAGGATTGGGTAGTCATGTGAGTGAAGCAGGGACTACTCGAGCAGGGGATGTACAGAGAACAAGAAAACAGCCATCTTAAATGGCCTAACCACACACCGGGCATCTGACAAGGCCACTTCTGCTGTTTAGTATCACGTACACGTAGAACAAGGACATATATGGGGAGTTTTAGGTAACTGTTTCTATCAAAAGACATTTCCATAAGTTAAATTCAGCACTGATCGAGCACTTACCTGGTAAGGTCAAAGGCACAGGGAGACCCTGCCCTGGCATCAGGGAGGTCACAGTCTTACAAGGAGACACGTTCGCAGGTACTTACCGGGGTGATGAGTGTTTTGAACGAGGAGGTCAAGCTTAATAAGCACAGGGGTCTGGTACCTGTTTGCTTGGCTCTTGCAGGTGGGTGGAGACCTCAGCACAGAGGAAGGATTGGGGGACAGGACCAAGTCAGGTGGTTGGAGAGGAGTTAGTCCGGAGGGGAGGCCGGGGTCTGAGCGGCTAGGGTCTTGTTGGCGGGCAAGTCGGCCGCTCCCATTGCAGCTGCCTGGTGAGGAGGAAGTCAGAGGCAGCTTCCAACACGCAGGGGTCCAGGCTGGCCCACCGCCTGGGCTCGGCTCTGTAATGCTCAGACTGGGAACGTGGCAGGCTCCCACACACGGTGCCTCACAGGAGAGAAGAGCGTTGAGAGGTAGGTGTTATTTTTATTTCAAAATTACCCTACCTTACAAAAGATTTTATCCTGGAGTTCCTTAATAACAATCTCTGCCAGTAACAGATAAAATCATGCATTTCACTAAAATGTGATGTGTTCATCATGGACACCCTGGTCTATGTGTAGTCATGTGCAGCTTAGTGGAAATTCCACACCAGTGAGTCTTATGTGAACACCCAGGATAGGCCACAAAAATGCCCTGCTCTGCTTGTAGTCCTCAACAAATATTTAGGAACCTCAGAAACTTCCTGAGCCTATTCCTGATGACTGTACACAGGCCTGATCTGGACAGCAATCCTTACTTTAGTGTTTTGATTGACAGCTGCCAAACAGCTGGACTCCAGTGGGTAGAAACCCTGGGGAGATGTGCTCAGAGTAAGCGGTTCATTATAAAGAAATTTTTTAATTTTAAATTTATTATTTATTTATTTATTTTTGGCTGCATTGGGTCTTCATTGCTGTGCGTGGCCTTTCTCTAGTTGCGGCGAGCCGGGGGGCTACCTTTCGTTGCGGTGCGCGGGCTTCTCATCGCGGTGGCTTCTCTCGTTGCGGAGCACGGGCTCTAGGCATGCGGGCTTCAGTAGTTGTGGCACGCAGGCTCAGTAGTTGTGGCTTACGGGCTCTAGAGCGCAGGCTCAGTAGTTGTGGCGCACAGGCTTAGTTGCTTTGCAGCATGTGGGATCTTCCCGGGCCAGGGCTCAAACCTGTGTCCCCTGCATTAGCAGGCAGAATCTTAACCACTGCGCCACCGGGGAAGCCCCTAAAGAAGTCTTGAATCCTTGTACTAAACTACTGGGTAAAGAAACGCTGAGTTTTCTTTACTGAGTACAGCTGCCTACCTCTGCTGCTCAGTTGTTTGTTTCCAACAAGCCCTTGTTTCCTGCGAATTCTATTTTGATTCAGCCATTACCTGATTAAGCTGTTAAACTGGGCCTTCAATTGTTTTATCTAGAAGCTGCTGTAAACTCCTGAAATGTGATGCCAAGAGAATGTTGTTCACGTGGCCACATTGAAGGTTGTGTGCATTTTGGGTGTGGTTTTATTGTGTTCTAGGGATCTGAATCTGGTTTGCTCACCCAAAAGCTGGAGGGTGAAGTCACTACTTCGTGTTTCCCAGCTTATGCTAAAAGCATGGTGTCTTTTAAAGTGGGAGGTCTCAGGTGGATTGTTGTTTTTAAAAATACTTACCCAATTCTCTATGAAAAAAAAAAATTCCCCAGAATGTATTTTCATTAAGCAAATTCGGTCTGACTTAAATATTTTTGCAGTCTCTGCTTTCTTAAATGGGGAAAAAGTAAAAATTTTAGTGGCCTCTAAGTACCAGTGATTAGGCTTGGGACTCACCTGCCGGTAGATTTGGGGCTTTGTCCTTCCTTGCTTGGTGAGCAGCCTCTGCAACTGCAGGTCATTGTGTCATATTACTGGTTAGCTCTTTGCAAAGTGGTTCCCAGTTGTTTTTAATTTGAGGACTCATTTTAAACAGTGAAATACTGTGTGTCCCTCCCCCTCCACATATTATATTTTCAGTGATTATATTTTCAGTGTCCATGACCGTGATGGTAGTAGTAGTTGTACCAAGAACAGAAACAATGATAGTTAACACTGATAATTACTGTGGCTGATGGCTTATACACTGGATACCATCATCAGTCCTCTTACAGATAGAGGAGCGATGACTCAGGGAAGCCGAGTAATTTTCCCCAGGGTCACACAGCTTTTAGGTGATGGAGCTTGGATTATAATCCAAGCAATTAGATTCCAAGGCTTGATGATAAAAAGCTACTGTTAGTTCACTAATGCTTTTCCACAAATTTGTATTTTATTCATCACCCCAGCCTTTTTACTGGACTAGGTGCTCCCTTAACCATCTTGGTTTGAGTTCCCTAGTCGTGATCTTTCATAAGTATGTGGATAACAATATCATTTGGTGTGTGTGTGTGTGTGTGTGTGTGTGTGTGTGTGTGTGTGTGTATCCAGTATTTCTTTATTCAAAGTGGAGCGAGGGTATTTGCAAAGCAATCTGAGCGTGGGATACTATATTTTTATGACTTTCCAGTCTTTTTACAATCATCTTGCCCACACCTATTTTGACAGCAGTCTCTTTAAACAATTTGCTTTCATAGAAGCTTGGCTAACATTCATCTTCCTTTTCTTAGAAACAACTTTTTCTGCTCACATTCCTGTTTCGACAGTCTATGTCACATTTAGGAGACCACAGTAATATATACAACTGACAAAAACAAGTCTGGGGACAGACATAGCTGACCCTGGATGAGCATGTGATGCCCCACTCGAGAGGGGAAGTGCACAGCTCATCCGCCAGGAGAACTCAGCGTGCCACGGGTGCCCAGCTCTCAGCATGTTTTACAAAGGGAGTGGGGACAGTCTGGTGGATCCCTTGAGCAGAGGTTGGTTAGGAGAACCTCTGTTGTGTTTTTAAGAACACTACTACCTGGGCTCAAGTTACATTATTTCTGTAGTCTAGAGACAGCATTTGCTGTGGATGTATATTGCAGACCCCTGGCCGTAACTGTGGGGTGTTACTGATGCACTGTTATTTTTTCTAGAAGATTGACTCAAAAATATAACTAGTTATAAGGTCAGGAGTTCATTGACCCAGTTTCTTCCCCCAAATCTCGTGCAACTTTTAGAAATAAAAGAGGTGAAGGAGTAATGAGCTCTTTAAAAAAATTTTGACCTAATACCTGTACTAGTCAGCATTTTCTTCAGTGCCATAGATGGCCCGCTTATGAAACTCATGAATAACTGTGAGCTGGGAGGGATTTAATAAGCAGGTGGACTGGAGTCGATGGTGTATAAAACACCTTTCCAAGTTTGTAACTCTGTACTGTCTTTTTTAGCCGTTCTGAATTTAATGTTCGAGTTCAATTTTTGTTCATGTTAAATTCATGTTCATACATGTGAAACTGTGTGAGAGACTCCTGTCTCAGTACTCACACACTGGGCTCTGTTAAATGCCAGGCAGGACTGTTTAGAGTAGATTTGTGATCTTGAATTGTATTGGTTTTGATGCTTCCAACATTTACAGTAAAAGTGCAAATAGTTGTTAGATATTGTGAGAGTTTCAACTTAGATATTATGAGAGTTTCAGCTTGGAAATAAAAGTTGCTTCTGTCCTTTAGACTTTTGGGTAAATTGAAGAACATCTGAGACTCTAGATGATTGTTCAGAATGTTACTATTTGCAACTATTTATCTAATCTATGAAAATCAGGAATTTCTTGTTATTGACCTACCAAAGCAAGTTATAGAAATAAACTGGGTGATGAGTGAGAGATAAGACTGCAGGATTACCCCTAACCCCTGATTCCAGATACATATCTGTGTTCATCAAAATAACTGTGGTATTTTTATTGATGGATTATATTGATAAAGGCTATATGTTTAAATGTGTGCAGTTCTTCTGAATCACAAAATCCCTTCCAACCCTTAGGCTTTTTCTACAGAGAGGGAAAATGGTCACTATTTCTACCAAATGCCCTTCAACTCAGAGAAGAAAAAGTATTTGTTTTTACAGGTAAGATTGTATTAGTTTGCTAGGGCTGTCAGAGCATAGACTGGGTGACTTAAACAAAAGATATTTATTTTCTCACAGTTCTGGAGCCTGGAAGTGTAAGATCATGGTGTCGACAGGGTTGGTTTCTTCTGAGGCCTCTCTCCTTGCCTTGTAGATAGCCGTCATCTCCCTGTGTCTTCACATGGTCTTGCCTCGGTACCTGTCTGTGTCCAAATTTCCTCTTCTCATGGGACATCGTCTTATTGGATTGGGGCTACTCTGATGGCATCCAAATACAGTCACATACTAGAGTACTGGGGGTTAGGACTTCAACATATTGGTTTTGGGGGACACGATTCAGCCCATAACAAGATGGTGTAAGAAAAATCGCCCAGGGACTTCCTTTTTGGCTTTTTGTGAGGAGCAGTGATTTTTTGATTTCTTGGTTTTTCCTGGGGCAGTGATGATTTCAAGTACTTGCTTAACAGTTTAAATGCTGGAGAAAGCTGCGTGAGAGTTCCTGGAGTGACAGTCTGCTGGACAAGAGGAACGGCCTTCTGGCCGGGCCACGGCAAGTACACACCAGCAGTTAGGGACTGGGATTTGTTTCCCTTGAACTTCTCTCCTTCCAGCTTGCCAGTCCTTGGTTTTCTCCTGAAATGCCAGCAGTGACCTGAAACCTCCTACCCGCCCCCCGCCAAGGCAGCGGCTCCACTTTGCCAAGTTCTCTGCTTGCCCTTGGCTACAAGTAATGGTGACACATGAGTCTGTCTGCCCTTTAGAATTGTAGTGCCCTTTAGCATTGCCATGGAAAGGTGTGATTCAGAGGGACCACTGTGAAAGCTACTCAACTTCGACTGTCCCTGACTTATTGTTAAGCACCACAGCTACGGGCTCCCCTATTGGCCTGCGTTTCCCCTCCCATAACAGGCATTCTGTTGTCATTGCCTGTGTGATGCCCTCTGTACTCCCAGACTGTACATACAGCCTAGTTTCAGCACCCTAACACTACACTCAGGAATTTGTGGAAAGGAGAAACGACCCCTGACATCTATTGACTATTTACTTTGCCCCATGTGCTGTTGCTCAGCCTTTTATATTCATTAACTAACTTAATGTTTGCACCATCCCAGTGAGGCTGGCAAAGTATTCCCACCTTACGCATAAGGAAACTTAAATAATTTAAGTAAACTTGTCCAAGTCACATGGTTGGTGAGTGTAGAGCAGAAGTTCAAAGCTGGGCAGAATTACTCAGAGCCCAAACACTTTTATATTCAGAGGCAGAGAATCCATAAACCTGGAGATGGAACCAGGAGGTTAAGGAAGGGGACAGTTCTTTCCTAGTCTTTTATATCTAGAAAGTGTGAGAGACAATTTTAAAAGGGAGGTGCTCCCTGGCACAGGGCCCAGCTGGTGCTTGAGGAAGTCATCCAATTCTATCATCCAGTGAGGTCAGGAATGCAGGGCTTTGGGGACACAGGATTTTTTAAAAAGTGAGATATAATTTCCATACCACATAGTTCACCCCTTTAAAATGTACAATTCAGCGGTTTTTAGTGTATTCACAAAGCTGCACAACCCTCACCACTCTTCCAGAACATTTTCATCACCCACAAGGATACTCCATACCCATTAGTAGTCACTGCCCTCCTCCCAGCCCCAGGCAACCACTGATCTATTTTCTGTCTCTGTGGATTTGCCTGTCCTGGACATTTCCTATAAATGAAATTATGTAATATATGGCATTTTGTGTCTGGCTTTTTTTACTTAGGTTCATCCATGTTGTAGCACGTATATTTCTTTTTTATGGCTGAATAATATTCCATTATATGGATATACCTCACTGATGGACATTTGGGTTATTTTTACTTTTTGGCTATTGTGAATAATGCTGCTATGAACTTTCATGTACAAGTTTTTGTATGACATACCTTTTCATATCACTTGGGTGTATACCTAAGAGTGGAGTTGCTGAGTCATATGGTAATTCTATGTTTAACACTTTGAGGAACTGCCAGATTGTTTTCCAGAATGGCTGCACCGTTTTACATTCCCACCAGTGATATATGAGGGCTCCTATTTTCTGCACATCCTCTCCAACGCTTGTTGTCGTTTCTTTTTTTATTTTAGCCATACTAACGGGCATGAAGTGGTATCTCATTAGGGGTTTTAGTTGCATTTCCCTAATGACTATTAGTGATACTGGGCGTCTTCTCAGGTGTTTACTGGCCATTTGTATGTCTTCTTTGGAGAACTGTCTGCATAGCGCTGGGTGGCCTGTTCTCACACCTGTTTCCAAGCTGATAAAGTATATCTTTGTGCTGACTTCCTTTTCACTCCATATTCCTCTCTTCCTTGCCCCTTAGTCACAGGATCATTATACCAGAGACTAACCTAGAATAATTGTTTTCTAATAGGAAAAAATGCCTGCCATCCTACAGAAACAAACCCCCCATCTGGAAAGGAACCTGCAGAATTCCATTTGGTGTGCTTCATTACATATTCTGGCTGGAGCAGTCTGGCTGCACTGGACTTGTAACACTGTCCTTGAGAAGCACTTGGTGTCCTTTGATTTTCACATTTAAATTATGTGTTTTGGATGGAACTTCAGCACTTTTTTACTTTTTTCCAAAGTCAAAATGTAACGTTATCCTATGCCAGGATTTGCAATGAGAGGTAATTTGGAGGTAGTTCGTGACAATATCTGCAAATTCCAGAACCCTGGGCCAGGAAAGAACCTCCCACAGGACTCTGCCTAAGTCACCCCAGACAGATGAACTGTGTATAATGTTTATTTCCTTATTCTTTTGAACCCAGCTGTAGAGCGTTGAATCGTTAGACTTTAAGTTTATGGCACTCTCTCATCCATCAGTGCTAGGCTCCACTTCTGTTTGGTTTTATTTAAAAATTGTCTTCTTCATCCCCCTCCCATAGATTCCCAGTGCACAGTGTTAAATATATGTCCTTAGACATATCTTTGAAAAATATAATGGTTTCATCTACAAAAAACCTTGTGTTTTTATGGTTTCCAGCTAGTTCTTTGCTCCTGACTGCTGCTTAGTCATTGGCCATGTGCAAGGGTAGGCCAGTGTCCATCCCCAGGTGATGGCGAACGAGGCTGCCTCAGGCCTCCTGCTACCAGTGAGGCCACCATGTCCTTCACATACTTTTCTAGCCATTTGGATTTCTCCTCTGGGGGACACCTTTTCTCAGCTTTTGCCCATTTTGTAAAATTTAAAGTTCCTTTTTTTTTTTTTTTTTTTTCCCAGTTGTTTTGAAATGTTCATGCACATTCTAGATGCCAATCCCCTTTTTGGTCTCAGAGATTGCAGAGCTCTTCTCCCACTTTATCACCCTCTGTTAACTTTGTGGTGCCCTGCACACAACAGAAATTCTTAATTTTGCTGTGGTTAAATCTATCAATTCCCTTTTGGATGCTGTTGAACAAATCCATCTCACCCCAAGTTCATTCTTACATTTTCCTCTTAGCTTCTTAGTTGCATAGTTTTATCTTTTGCATTTAAGTTTTCACTCTATCTGGAGTCTACCTTTGAGTAGGTATGAGGTCGGGATCCAGTTTTCTTTTTTTCAATTTTTCTAGTCCCGTCCACAGACAACTTGTTCCTTCCCCACTGATTTGTATGCGCACTTTATCATCCTTTATCATATGTGCATGGCAAATTTAATGTGTGTCAACTCATGCGTTCCGGTGCTGTAACCACACTGTTGTTAATACCATGGCATCTGGTCAGGTAACTCTCCTTCCTTGTTTTTCTGCTTAAAAATTCCCTAACCTGAGAGAAGGGGAGTGGCTGCCTCGACTCCGGCTTCCCCGGGGCGGTGGGTGCCTGCCCTTGACTGCAGGTGGCTGTGAGGTGAGCGCCCGGCCACTGGGCCTGGTGCAGGTGGGTGACGCCGTGGAGACCGCCTTCCCTGGGTCGGGGCCAAGGCCCTGAGGTGTGGCCGGGGCCTTCGTGGGAGGAGACAGTGCCCGGTGCCTGATCCCCATCTGGAATGGACGGGTGGATGTGGTGTGTGGGTGGATGGGTGCCCTGGGAAGGGTGAGAGCGTCTGCCGGGCTGACCCCCCGGGTCAGGCTCTGATTTGAGGGGCGGTGAAGAGCGCTCACTTTTTGTGCCGGCTCCTATTGGTTTCTCCGCCGGTTGGGGCTTCAGCCCTCTTCCGCCGCCGCACAGGCGGGGCCGGGGTGGGGTCTGTCTCGTCCGCCCTCATCCTGCGCAGCGGCTAGTGGCAGGCGCTCCACAACAGGAAGGAGAACATGGGGAGCGGAGCGGGGCGGGGTCTGGAAAGAGCTTTGGAGCCAACTCTGCCAAGGTTCCAAACGTGGCCCCGCCCGTTATTAGCCTGGTGGCCTGGGACAAGCTGCTTAACCAACATTGAACTTTGGCTGCCTCATTTGATAGGGGCTGTCATACTGCAACCTTGCTGGTCAGTCGAGAAGGTCAGAGGTCTATAGAGCACCTAGCACTGGGCTGCACGTGGTAGGTGCTCAGTACGTAGGAGTTGTCATCTGGGTGTTACCTGACAAGAAAGTTCTCCAGTTCATTAAGCATGTCCTGTGCCAGGCTGTGCCAGGTATTGGATGTCCAGAGATGAATGACGTAGCTCCGCCCTTGACAAGCTCACAGTTCAGGGTGAGATAGTAGTAGGTAGGTAGGTAGACAATAGCTAACCCTGAAGCTAAGATCAAGGGTGTAAACTCAAGCTGTGGAGGATGCATCCCTTAGCCCAGGCTAGAGGTCCAAGGGAGGCTTTCTAGGAGAGAAGAAGCCTGAACTGAATCTTGGAAGGTGAATGAAGTTAGCTGAGGGAATAAAAGGCAGAAGGGCATTCCAGGTTGAGTGACTGGCAAGAGCAAAGCATGGAGACAGGGAGCACAGTGAATGCTGGGAAAAAAAAGTCTCTAACCAGACACGTTTTACAATCAGTTTGAGTTTCTCAAATATCCTGTTGGAATTTTGATTGGAAATGCATTGACTTTATACATGAAGTTTGAGACAATTTGACATCATTGAAATGATAAGTCACCTTTTCCTGGAAAATCTACTTTTCTTCATTTATTTGTGCCTTTTGGAACTTTTAATAAAGCTTAACTTATTTTTCCATGAAGGTCTTGTGCATTCTCTGTTAGCTTAGATTTTAGATACTTTGATTCCCTGTTTTTAAAATCCCCAGAGAATAAAGTTCCAAAGTTTTGCACTGTTACTCATTCCAGTATTTAACTGTTCTTATTACCATGATACTCTTCCTTCACTTACTGTACATCCCTTATTTGTAGTTTAGGCCCATTTTTCTAAGTCTTTCCTAGTAGAAGTGAAAACCAGCCAGTCAGAACCTCTCTGAGGCTCTCTCTGTATGTTTGGAGACCTCAGTTCAATCTCCTTCCACCTTATATTCTCACCCTGAATAATTTTAGTTCATTTTGCCTTTCTCCACGATTCATATTTTTCGAGCATAAATCAATTCTTCTTTTTAAATCTCAGATTGCCCTTCTTGTATGAGTAGGTATACAAATATGAGCAGGCCCGGTGGAAGAACCAAAACATGGCTGCTGGCTTTAAACAAAAAAAAAACTAAAAAAAAAAAAAAAAAAAGTAGTGACCATAAGTTATAAATGTTTAAATTTAAAATTAATTTTCTTTGTTCAGGGCAACCCTAGCAGTGAGTCAGACTTTATTTTATGTCAAATTTGAGATCAAAGAACTTGGAATTATCTATTATAGTTCAAACATCATTTATTGAGTCCCATTTTTGCAAATCTTTTTTGCTTCTCACGTGTCCATGGATTCCTGTTTGACCACAGACATATGTCTGTACATGCCTCCACCTACAGAGTGTCTGGGTATGTGTGAGTTATAAATATACCCATCTTTTAAAATAGATCTTTATCTTTACTGTTAATTGCTTCTTTGCTTCTTCCACTTTCTCAGTGAGTAAGTCGAGTTGGGAAGACCTGTATGCAGTTGGCTGTACGCTGCCTTCTAACTAATTATTTGCAGGCCCTCCTCCTTGGTTAGTTTCAGCCAAGCCCAGTGGTACTGGCATCTGATTTCACCTAAAAGCAACCCAGGTGAAAATTAGAAGTTTCTTTTTCTTTAACCAGGTTTCCAAGTGGCCTGGTGGCTGCTCCCATGTCCTTGGTCTTTTGCATAGTGCTAGGCCAAACAATGAAGTTTGTTTTTTGGCATCCAAGTAGGGACCTTTAGTTTTGATATGAAACATTTAAAACATACAAAAAATATAAACAGTACTTGGGCCCTTTTCCCCCTCTTGTCAATGCATTTTACTTTCTGAGGACCCAGAGCCCTTATATTCCCACTGTCATTCTTTTAGGTCCCTCCCACTTTACCCCTTCTGTGCTTAGAAAATTTCTGTCCTTATAAGACTTGATGGGCAGCAGAGTCCACCACCCACTGGGGAAGCTGGAAATGCAAAGGCTCACTTTCCCAGCATCCTTTGCAGCTAGGGCCTGGGCTCTGCAGGTCAGTGTGTCCGTTCTAATCTCTGAGTTGGGAGCCACTGGCACTAACAACTCAGGAACTATGAAGAGTTCACTCTGAATTTATAAAAATGTCAAGTCTCTATGTTGTACACCTGAAACTAATATGATGTTGTAAATCAACTATACTTCAGTTAAAAAAAAAGAAATATTTAAATACATCCACCCAAACTTCAATTTATAGGGACTTTATAAAAAGAAGCAGAGGAAAAGAAAAAAGCTGTTACAATTAAAAAAAAAAAAAAAAAACAACTCACTGTGGCCATAGGGACAGTTTGCACAGGATTGTGTGAGAGAGAGAGTATGGCCGGTGACAGGGAGCGATGTCCAGGGCTGCTTACTGTTAGCTGCACAGGCTGCTACATCAAGGATTTGGCATTGAGACAGTGGGGTCCTTTCTACCATAGTTCTGGGTCATGTTTGCCTCTTGTTCCTGATCGTCCAACCCTAGCTCCTTAATATCCTTTTAATGCAATACTTCTCTGCTTAAATCAGCCAGTGTTGGTTTCTGTTTCTTGCAACTAAGAATCTTAACTGGGGGCTTCCCTGGTGGCGCAGTGGTTAAGAATATGCCTGCCAATGCAGGGAACACGGGTTCGAGCCCTGGTCCAGGAAGATCCCACATGCCACGGAGCAACTAAGCCCGTGCGCCACAACTACTGAGCCTGCTCTCTACAGCCCACGAGCCACAACTCCTGAGCCTGCGAGCCACAACTACTGAGCCGCATGACACAACTACTGAAGCCCGCGCGCCTAGAGCCTGTGCTCCGCAACAAGAGAAGCCACCGCAATGAGAAGCCCGTGCACTGCAGCGAAGAGCAGCCCCCGCTCACCACAACTAGAGAAAAAGCACGCGCACAGCAAGGAAGACCCAACACAGCCAAAAATAAATAAATAAAATAAAATAATAAAATAAACAAATTTTTTAAAAAAGAATCTTAACTGATACACTCTGATATATAGCCCCTGGACCAGTGGTTTTAAAACTCTGTTTAGCCAAGGAAACATTTTTTTTTTTTTTTTTTTTTTTTTTTTTTTTGCGGTACGTGGGCCTCTCACTGTTGTGGCCTCTCCTGTTGCGGAGCACAAGTTCCGGACACGCAGGCTCAGCGGCCATGGCTCACGGGCCCAGCCGCTCCACGGCATGTGGGATCCTCCCAGACCGGGGCACGAAACCATGTCCCCTGCATCGACAGGCGGACTCCCAACCACTGCGCCACCAGGGAAGCCCAACATTTTTTTAAATGCAGTCTCATCTGGAAGTACAACACATAAACCCCGTAAGAGGGGGTCTGCTCTGGGTTAGGGGCCCAGAAGGGGCCTGCACCACACAAAGCCCAGTTGAAACCCACCTGTCCTGGACATTTCCTGATCCAGGATCAGTCACTGCCTCCCTGGCCTTGTGACAGGCCGTTCTCTGCCAGGCGGCCGCTGGACAAATGGAGGGTGGCATTTGCTACTGGTTCTTCATGGTTTGTATTTTCAGGGCTCTTCATGTGCTGCCCGTTCCAAGACCCTGGCCTTCTCTTTGCCTTCTGATCGCTCTTACCAGCTGAATGGTTAATATACCTGGCTCATGTCTGGACCCAGCACAAGTGTGGACACCTGGATCAAAGGACATTTATTACATGTCTCTCTTAAGAGTCCTCTTCAAAACACAAATCCATTTTTAAGATTAAAAAAAACTTAACAGTTGACTAGTCAGTAAGGGCTGAAATTCGCCCTCACATGTCAAGAAGGATGTGTTTTAGAGCAGGGTCTCTCAACCTTGGCAATTTTGAATTTAAAAATTTTTTTCATTTTGAGGTTTTCATAGATTCACATTCTATTGACACTTTGAGCCAGGTAATTCTTGGTTGTGAGGGCTGGCCTGTAGCATGTTTATCGACATCCCTGGCCTCTACTCGCTAGATGCCAGGAGCACCCCCTGCCCCAGGTATGACAACCAAAACTGTCTCCAGATGAGTGTCCCCTGGGAAGCAAACTCATCCCCGGTTAAGAGTCACTGCTCTCGGGCTTCCCTGGTGGCGCAGTGGTTGAGAGTCTGCCTGCTGATGCAGGGGACACGGGTTCGTGCCCCGGTCCGGGAGGATCCCACATGCCGCGGAGCGGCTGGGCCCATGAGCCATGGCCGCTGGGCCT
>NC_041218.1:42601786-42603742 GCF_002837175.3 Physeter macrocephalus
CCGGCCCGGGAGGACCCCACATGCCGCGGAGCGGCTGGGCCCATGAGCCATGGCCGCTGGGCCTGCGCGTCCGGAGCCTGTGCTCCGCAACGGGAAAGGCCACAACAGTGAGAGGCCTGTGTACCGCGAAAAAAAGAGTCACTGCTCTCGAGCTATTCATAAGAGAGGCGTCAAGAGCAGTGTGACCACTGTGGGGACCGGGGCCCAGCCTGACCTGGTGGCTTTTCTTTGGCTTCATAGAAGTGCCTGACCTTGGGGCCCAGGCTGGACACGGAAAGAGGGGAGCCAGAGGGGCTGAGAGGCAGACCACCCTGTGCCAGCAAGGTTGAAGAAGTGTGGGTGACTCTTTGCAGCTGGAGGGCTGGCGGGGGGGGATTGGAGTCTGGGACGTGTACAGTTTCAGCCATGGAGTGAGTGGCGTGGATGGAGCTGGTGGGATGTGTGTGGAGTAGAAAGCAAGGCTGAGGAGGTGAGGCCCAGGGACCGCTCTGCACCTGTGCCCCTCGCTGGGACTTCCAGGTAAAGCAGGAACTTGGGAACTACAGACGGATCCACCTCCCTGGTGATGAGGGTGAGCCCAGGATGGGGCAGGGCTGGGGCTGTGGGAAGGGCAGGGAAGCTAAGCAAAGGCCCCACGGAAGGAAGTGTCCTAAAGAGGGTAAAGAGGATAAAGCAAGGCCTTCCCAGGGAAGGTCGATGCACTTGCTTGAGGGCAAACCATTTGAAGAATGGCCTGGAGAAGACTCCCTCCTTCACACAGCCCAGAACAGAGCAGAAATTTGGAAGAAGGAGAGAAGAGGTAGGACTACTTTTCCCTGGCCCTTGTTTTTTTTTTTTTTGTGGTATGCAGGCCTCCCCCTGCTGCGGCCTCTCCCGTTGCGGAGCACAGGCTCTGGACGCACCGGCCCAGCGGCCATGGCCCACGGGCCCAGCCGCTCCACGGCATGCGGGATCCCCCAAGACCGGGGCGCGAACCCGGTTCCCCTGCATCGGCAGGTGGACGCGCAACCACTGCGCCACCAGGGAAGCCCCCGGGCCTTGTTTTATGGTAGAAAAATTGGGTCTCATGAGAGCCCAGTAAATTCAGCAAGTTCTCTTATGCGATGGCTATTTGAATAAAATTTGTTCAGATTACAGAATGGAAAAATTATTTCTGTTCAGATGCTGGGAGGTACCACTGTTACAGTTGTGAACAGGTAGGAAAAAATATTAGCAGGGTTTGACTTACTCAAGTATTAGTGTTTGTATTTCTGTGGGAGATGTTATAATTTTTCCGTAGTAATGACCCCCTTAAAATAAAAATGAGCACTTGAAATAAAACATTATTTTTGTGTACAGAGAAACATCTCACATTAAAGAGATAATTGTATTTGACTCTAGATTGTGCTAGCTTGATATGTGCTTGACTCTATTATAAATATACTTGGAAACAAACTGCTAATGCCAGAAAGCAGAGTAAATCATTTTCAGTGAGGAACAAAGAGGTGGGAGGGAAATAGCATATGGTATAAAATTGTACAACCTAAAAATAAAGCTGCCTGATTCTCCTC
Source organism: Physeter macrocephalus (assembly GCF_002837175.3). Classification (NCBI taxonomy): domain Eukaryota; kingdom Metazoa; phylum Chordata; class Mammalia; order Artiodactyla; family Physeteridae; genus Physeter; species Physeter macrocephalus. The sequence continues at coordinate 42,603,337 of NC_041218.1, forward strand.
AAGTAGCTCTTAGGTACTTTGAATGTCTTCAGTGGAAGGAAAAATAATAAATCCCCAAATGATTCAATATATTTTGACTTAAAATGTTACTGCATACATTTTTAGAGACAGAAAGTGGATTTGGTGGTCGGGTCCGGGGGTGGGAATAACGATTGACTGCAAATGGGCACAAGGAGACTTTTTGGAGGATCTAAGTGTTCTAAAACTGGATTGTGGTGATGACTGCACAACTATAGATTTACTAAAAATCATTGAATTGTACACTTAGTGATTTCATGGTATGTAAATTTTATCCCACTAAAGCAATCACAGAGTTACTGCTCTAGGCTTTAGATGGCATCTGTTTTTTTTTTTTTTTTTTTTTTTGCGATACGCGGGCCTCTCACTGTTGTGGCCTCTCCCGTTG
>NC_041218.1:42603784-42667900 GCF_002837175.3 Physeter macrocephalus
TGGGATCTTCCCGGACCGGGGCACGAACCCGTGTCCCCTGCATCGGCAGGCGGACTCTCAACCACTGCGCCACCAGGGCAGCCCTAGATGACATCTTATTTGACTTCTCAGCCGTTGTCATGTCTGTTTCATTGGTCCTTTCAATGAGTGCCTGACTTAAGGTAAGTCATTTAAGCTCCCTGTGCCTCATTTTGTCCCAGAAAAGGGGGTGATGGTGGACCTCCCCAGAGGTTGTTGGGACAAATAATTGAATTAACAGGTGTAAAGCACTGACAACAGCCCCTGGTTCCCAGTATCATCGTCACCATGACCATCATCTGTGTCATTATTTGTGGCTACGGTTGTTTTCTCCTCTCTCTGGCTGAGGCCTGACTCTGGTCCAGGCCTCCTGCAGAGCCTCCCATCCGCTCCACTCCACACCCTGCAATCAGAGTATGACTTCTAAAAGGGAGACCTAACCTTTCTGAAGATGCTAGTGTGGTGGATCCCCACGGGGCTTTTACATAGATTCCACACTCGCCGTGCTCACAGGGAGCCCCCCCCCGCCACACTCACACTGTCACCCCTTCTTTGTCCCTTGTCTCATCTCGACTTCTCCAGCCGTCTCTCAGCCCTTGATGTTCCTGCCAGTCAGGAATTCTTCCAGTTCCCATCTGGGCTCTGCCTGGGACCATCTTCCCACCCTTTCTCTTCCTGTTGATGCCAGCACAGGGCCCCTGTGAGGCTCTCTTAATTTGGGGCCCCAGTTTTGGGCTCATGGTGGGTACATGAGTAATTATTGAAATTGCAACTCCGGAGGATTTGAAATTACTGTAATTACTCATGTACCCACCATGAGCCCTGCAAGGTAGGGCGTGCCCTGCTCCTTGCTGGTCGTAGCTTCCTGCACAGTGCCTGGCACTTGGTCAGCAGCCCTTGAAGATCAGCTGTGTCTCTGAGGTGCTGACTTGCCTCCCTGTTTAATTGCCCCAGGGAAGTAACATGATCCCAGTGTGTGTTCTGTGTGTTCTGTTCATCTGAGGAAGCCTTAGGTCTAGAACCCTTTCTCTCTGTGCCTTTGTTCAAGAGAAAACTCCTGTTTGTTTTCCAGAGGTTTAACTTAAACTGGAAAAGAGGTTAGAGCCTTGGCATCTTGCCCGATGGTACTTTTCTAAGGGGAAGATCCTTCTTCCATCTGATCTCCTGGGATCTTAAAACTCTAAATTAGAAATGCCTTCTTTGCATGAAATAAAAGAGCTTACCCATTAACCATCTGTTCACCTGCAAACCAGCTTTTTCCTGTGGAGAGCCTCTATTTTCTCCACACATGCATTTTCAAAATATATTTAAGCAGAGCAATGTTCCGGGGCTTTAATCTGAGAGACTGAGTGGTTTACCTCCCACCCTGGTAATCAGCCTTTCCCTCCCCCCACCACTGCTGGGCCAATGGGGACTGGTGATCCCCTGAACTTCTATTTATGTGAATTTTATCTCATCTTTTTAATATTTCTATTTTAGCTGTACTTTATAATGTACATACTGTTAAATTTCTACTTCTGTATAGTTTACCAGTAAGTAATATATAAGTAGGCTACATGCTGAGAATTACTGAGAGTGCTGTAAGGATGGTTGAGGTAGTGATGCCTTATTTTAAAATTAGGAACGGGGACTTCCCTGGCAGTCCAGTGGTTAAGACTCCGTGTTTCCAATGCAGGGGCCGCGGGTTCGATCCCTGGTAGGGGAACTAGGATCCCGCATGCTGTGCGGCACAACCCCCAAAATAAAAATAAATAAATAAATAAATAAATAATTTTAAAAAATAGAATTAGGAACGCGTTTACGATTATATAGAAAGGCACAACCCCCAAAATAAAAATAAATAAATAAATAATTTTTAAAAATAGAATTAGGAACGCGGTTACGATTATATAGAAACTTACCTATATACAGTGGTTTGCAGGCTTTAAAAATCAGCAGAAGCTTTCCTCGAGGGAAACTGTAGGTAGAACTCCAGAATGTACCAGTACGCACACAGACGGAAGTGCCGCGGGCTGGAGCCGGGAGTCTCACCCACTTCACTTCCCCGGAAAGTGTGCTCAGCCCTCCTCGTGCGTCACAATCACCCGAGATGCTCTGAAGACATTCCTATGCCCGTTTCCACTGAGATGCCCCTCTGCCGGCCTGGGGAGGCAGGCACGGCTGTGCCCCTCAGAGCTCACGCTGATTCTGGGAGCGGAGGGTTGAGAACGCTTCTCCCCAGCCCAGTGAGCAATGGCTTCTCTCGAGATTCCAGCCCCGGGCACCTGGATATTGGAACTTCAGTGGCACAGGGAAGACGCCAAGAAGACTCTTTTTCCACCAACAACAAATTCATAGACGAAGGACTCAGGTAATCGGCAGGGCGCAGGATGCTTAGGAGAATTCTGCAACACCTGGAGGAAGTGATGTGAGGTCATTCCCCACCTGTGCAGTATGTGTTCCCCCTTGTCTTGTCACTACCAGGTGTCACGTTGCACTGTACCCTTTTCTATTTGGGGTTGACAGGAGAGGGCAAAGGTCACAGGGCAGCAGCTCTTTTCTTCCTTCTCTCCTTTCTGCCCACTCACTCATTCGCCCTTCTAAGTACATGGGGGTTTGGAGGAAAAGCGTCCAGAAAGGCTGCAGGATCTCCCCTTCTATACCCTTCCAGAAACCAGGGCCATGGTGCCTCTCTCTGGCACTGCTGTTGGAATATTGGGGATTCTGTGACTGTACCCATAGCTGTAGCTTGTCATAGACCAGGGTGGTAGGCAGGAGAAACTTTAATAGACGTGCACAGGGCACACACAGTGTGGCTTTGTGGCATCCCCAGGAGGTTTGGACATATACCTACCTTAGAATGCTGGCTGTGAATTTCAGGAGCCTACATGCACCTGCCTGGGTATCTCACTAATGCCAGCTCATCCTCAGATCCCAACTTAAAAATCCCTTCCTCTGGGAAGCTGGCCTCCACCCTGGGCAGATCGGGCTCCTCCCCTGCTCTGTGCCTGTTTGGACAGTGGGCATCAGTTATAAGTCCATTCACTTCTACCCTAACTCTGTCTTCTGCTGTCTAAGCCCATGCCATCAGCCCCATCATCATGTACCTCGCCTTGTGCAGCATCGTCCCCCTTACTGGTCTCCTGGCCTCCCACCTCCTCGTAACTTGCCAGCTCCAGAGTAACCTGGGTGGTTAAGGCCTGCCTGTCACGCTACACCTCCATTGCCTTCAGCAGCATTTCCTGAAGTCAGGTTGGATAATCTGCAGAATTACTCAGAGTGATTTTTTTGTTGTGGATTCCTGAACCCACTTCATACCTACCAGATCTGACCTCTGTGGATTGCGCCTGGGAAACGTGCATTTGACAAGCTCCCCGGTGATGTTGGCGCAGGCAGAAGTTTGAGCACCACTGAGCAGGGGCTGCCAGGTGGTCAGCAGTTATCTGTCCACATGCCTTCTTCACCTTCTGTTCCTACCTCTCGCCCCTCCACAGTCTGCCACCACATCCTGCTGCCCTAAACTCCACCCGCTGCCTCTGTTCCCTTCCACTTGGAAACTCTACAGTCAGTGCAGCACAAGTGGGCCAGGTAACCCCTCCTTGCTGAGGCTCTCTTCTCGTGTCCTGTGCTCATCTCTGTATTTTGGCAACTATCGAACTGCCCATCCCAGGGTTGACGTTTTGTAGGTTTCTCAAGGTGAGAGATCATGGGTCTTCCCTGGCGGTCCAGTGGTTGAGACTCCGAGCTTCCACTGCAGGGGGCACAGGATTGATCCCTGGTCGGGGAACTAAGATCCCGCATGCTGTGGGGTGCAGCCAAAAAAAAAAAAAGAAGGATGAGAGATCGTATCTTTGCACTCCTAACATCTCACACAACCTGACATGAAAGGAATAAAAAGAAGTTTTGAGTTGAATTTCCTAGTTGAGTGTGGCCAGGGTAAGAAGCACCTTGAGTTTGGCTTGTGTCTCACAGATCCTTCATGCTCCCAGCCCTCAGCCACCCCTACTCATTTGAGAGGGGAAAGCGGGTACATGTGGAAATACGTTGGTGTAGGAGATAAATAAATATGACAACAGAGTTAGGAAACACCTGGAGTTTCTCTTGGTGTCCCCAACCTCAGAACCACAGACCAGCAGGGCAGTAGGGCTCAAGGCTTCCCTTTTCATAGACTTGTTAAGAGCATTTATTTCTCTATCCCATATGTTCAGCTATTCTTTTTTCAGCTCCTTATTTGTCAGTGTTAATAAGGAGGAGGAGAGGAAGGCACAGGACCACGGGACAGTCTTGGCACACACTATTATTCTTTCTCTAACATTGCCAACCGAAAAAAGGATTCCAAGACTTTTGCTACCCCAGTTCCCATCTCTTGCGTTTCTCCTCAGTGACTAAAGCCATTGACAAAAATAAACATGATTTATAAAATAGTAGCCTGGGGGGAAGGGGAATTAAAATGTCTGATATGCTTCTGGAATTTATGTTGCAAACAAACCTGCACACAGAGAGTGAACTCCAGTTAAGGTTGCACGTTGCACATTTTTCTGTGACAGCAGAGCCTGGAAACAGCCTGTGTGTCCACTGTAGCACATGGGGTCCAGCCACACAGGGGGACACTCTGCAGCTGTAACAGAGGAGAGAGAGGGCCCATGTGGAAAGATCTCCATTCTATATTGTTAGGGGAAAGAGTAAGGTAGAGAACAGCATATACATTTGTGCGTAAGAAAGGGAGAGAAAAATAAGGCCGTGTATTCGTATTTATTTGTGAACTCATTAAGATAAGCTGCATGAACACCAAAGATCCGATAAAATGGTCATCTATGGTGGGGGGATGCATGGGGGACGGGGTGGGAGCTAGATTTCTCAGTGTGTCTCTCCAAAGCATCTTGATTTTTTTGAACTATGTGAATGTATTACCTTCCAAAATTATATACAAATAAATCATTTAAAATATTTTATATAAATGTACTGATTATTCTTTTATAATTACATTCATCTCCCTGTATCCATGGGTTCCACAACCTTGGATCAAAAATATTTGGGGGGGGGGAAATTCCAGAAAGTTCCAAAAAGCAAAACTTGAATTTGCTGTGTGCCAGCAACTATCTACATAGCATTTACATTGTATAATAATAATTATGTTACAAATTATTATAATCTAGAAATGATCTAAAGTATACAGGAGGATGTGCATAGGTTATATGCAAATACTGTGCCAGTTTATAAAAGGGATTTGAGCATCCTCAGATTTTGGTATCAGAGGGCGTGTTAGAACCTATCTCCTGTGGAGACCTTGGGACGGCCGTAAAACCAAACTGGTCTCAGCAGCTTTTGCCCTGGCTAAGTTCCCACCGAGCTTTCAGAGCAGGATCAGAACTCCTCATCCCCAGCTCGGGGCTCCATCTGTGCTGTTGTGCAATAGAAGCAGAGGCTCTTTCCCGTCAACAGATGGACACGGGACCAACATGCAGAGGTAGGCACTAAAACGGCACCCTCGAGGTTAAATCCAGCATCTTGTACCTTTTCACCTTTTTAAAGTTTTGCTTCATGTGTGTAGATGCTCTTTTGGGTGTTCACAACCTGTTAGCCTCTACTCTTCATGTCATGCTGACCTTTGACCTTTTGCCTCTTCCTTCCTCTGTGGACAGTCATTGCCATGGCAACCCTAAAGCTCCAGTGTGGGGTGAGTCAGGGCTTCTAGATGGACTGGGTCAGGCAGACCTTGGAGAGAAGGCCCAGAGGGATGGTAATCCCTGTTTCTAAGCCCCCGCTCCTGAGCCAGTTCACATGCCCAACAGTCATAGCTGTTCTCCCCGAGCTTGAGCAGCTGACTGTGGGCTGTTCTGAGTGTCTTAGGATGTGCACATGGCACACACATTTCATCGTGCTCTCCACGGGTACCAAAACGTGGCTTGCTTGGCGCAGGTTTTATATTTGGCAGATGCACAGTCTAGTGTGCTCCTGGCAGAAGATGATACTGGAGGCCCAGTAAGCCTGAGCATGGTCTCTTTTTGATAAAATGCGGTCACATCTACTTAGTAGACCCGCCTGACAGAGGGCTCCACAGAATTGCCACTTTCCTGTTGTGCTGTTGAATAGTATAGTCGGCTCGGGTCGCAGGGAGCTGTCTCGGGGGAAGTGTTGTCAGGACATCACACTGGATGGCTTCACACTTGATGGGAGAACAGCTTTGCTCCGAATAACTGTTATGTTTTTGTTTGTTTTCCTCAGACTACGTGACTTTTTCCACAATGGTATACCTTTCTGCTTTGTCTGCTCAGAACACAGATTGGTATTCCAGTGTTGATAGTTGTGTAGATCTCATGCCCTGGATGGTCTTTCTGTCTGGGCCTGTCTCCCCATTCTAGCCAGAATATTTCTTGTTTTTTAAATTTATACTATAGTTTATTATATAGTCTCATAAGCAGTCATATATTTTATATGAAATGAGGTCCAGTATAAGCACAGAAGCAAATTTTGTGTCTTAGGTTCTGTACCTGACCTGATTTATTTCTTAAACTTTTCTCTAGGACAAGGGAGGCAAGTTTTTTTCTGCAAAGGGTCAGATAGTAAATACTTTAGGCAGTTACTCCATTTTCTGTTGTAGCATGAAAGCAGCCACAGATGAATGAATGTGGTTGTGGTCCAATAAAACTTTATGGACACTGGGACCTCCCTGGTGGCACAGTGGTAAAGAATCCGCCTTCCAATGCAGGGGACACGGGTTCGATCCCTGGTCAGGGAACTAAGAGCCCACATGCCGCGGAGCAACTAAGCCCGCGCGCCACAACTACTGAGCTCACATGCCTCAACTAGAGAGCCTGCATGCCACAAACTACAGAGTCCACGCGCCCTGGAACCTGTGTGCCACAGCTAGAGAAGAGAAAAAACCTGCATGCCACAACTAGAGAGAAGCCCGCACGCCACGACGAAAGATCCCGCGTGCCACAACTAAGATCCAAAGCAGCCAAAAATAGATAATAATTTAAAAAAATCTAAAAAAAAAACTTTATGGACACTGACATTTGAATTTCATATAATTTTCTCATGTTGTAAAATTTTATTCTTCTTTTGATATTTTTCAACCATTTAAAAAAAAAGTCAAAACCATCCTTAGTTTTACAGGTAGCACAAAAACAGCTGTCAGGCCGAGTATGGCCCATGCGTTTGCAGTTTGCTGACGCCTGCCCCAGCCCAGCGATGTGTTTTGGTCACTTCTAAGAAAGAGGAGGGATTATGTACACTCAGCAGCCCCCAGACCATCTTTTTTTTTTTTTTTTTTTTTTTTTTTGTGGTACGCGGGCCTCTCACTGCTGTGGCCTCTCCCGTTGAGGAGCACAGGCTCCGGACGCGCAGGCTCAGCGGCCATGGCTCAGGGGCCCAGCCGCTCCGCGGCATGTGGGATCTTCCCGGACCGGGGCATGAACCCGTGTCCCCTGCATCGGCAGGCAGACTCTCAACCACTGCGCCACCAGGGAAGCCCCCCCAGACCATCTTTAACTGAGACTTCATCTTATCTGAGTGACAGTCACAGAATCAAGAGTCAGGTGTGCCCTGGGAATATCAGACCTTGGACTGTGTGAGGTCAGGAGAAAGCTCTGGAATGACAACCCTTTGTTTTTGCCTTCCCCTGAACATTTGCAATCCCTTCAGTTTGAGGCATGAATGATTCTATAGTTGTCTCTCATAATCAGGCAGCTTTTTAAAACAGTATTTTTGGAGCCCCATTGGAAGACATTCTGTATGTTCTACTTTCTTCCTGTTTTAAGGGAATATCCTTGTAATAAAGAGTCTGAGTCCAAAAATAAATAAATAAATAAATAAAAATAGTATTTTTATAAAATGCATTACTACAAAAACTTTCACAACATACATGTAAGATATAAAGAATTAATGATTCCAGGAATGCTCAAATGCCTACCACCCAAGAAAGAGAACACCGTTATTTTGAAGTTCCCTTTGTGCCCTCCCCACACAGAGATCACTGCTTGCTGGAAATTTCATCATTGTTCATTTCTTTGCTTTTCTGTGGAGAGTTTTACCACATATGTTTATATCCATAAACAGACGTATCATTGGGCTTCATATACATTGAGTAACATGCCGTGTATTTGTCTGCAGCTCACTTTCGTTCCACTCAACCTTATGCTCCTGAGATCATCCGTGCGGATGCATGTAGCGGTGATCTGTTCGTTTCCCTGAAGTACCTTCCACTTTGTGGGCAGTGGGTGCACCACAGTTGACTTATCCATTCTACTGGTGGTGGACATTTAGATTGTTTCCAGTTTTTGGTTATCACAAACTGTACTGCTGCAAACATTCTGGTGTGTGTCTCTTGGTGCATGTGGGCAAGAATTTCTCTTGGGAATAGATTAGAGTGGCCAGCTTTTGGTGTCTGATTAAGGAATTTTTATTACATTGATCACACCATCATCAAGTATCCCTGTGCCAGACATGATGTAACAATGGTGAGCGCGTGGATTCCCAGATAACCTTGCCCTAAGTCCCATGGGCTGTGGTCCATCACATTGCTACCCTAGAAAGATGCTGCCCTCTCCAACTCATGGAGGTCACTGGTAAGATATGAGCTTTCTGAGTTAGGGATGGCTCCTGTCAGGGAAAGAAAATCATGCCTCTGTGTCTGTTCACGGTTCCTAAGCAGCTTTGATGTTTTACTTTGTGCCCTTTGTGTTGGTGGCAGCCTGTTTGTTTCTCATGTCATTAGACTTTGCAGGGATCGTGTATTCTATATCAGGTTATTTTAAGCTCCATAGAGAGCCTTTACCTTGATGTAAAAGTGTGCGGCATAAATCAGAATATCCCTTTACCAACTGGCAAAAGGGACCATTTAACATTGGAACAAGTATAACTGGCTGTTATGTTATAAATATAGATACTTGAAGTACATTTACCTTCACTTTTTCCTTTCTAGAGATGTGTTTATTTTGCTTGGTGGGTTGGATTCTTCCTGGCATATGCAGAAAACCAGCAGCATGTAATTGGGGCTCTGCATACCCCAGGGACCCAGAGGCCAAATGGCCAACACTTTGTTGGCATCCTGGCCTCACTCCAGCACCTCTCGGAGCCCTCCCCTTCCCTGCTATTTTCCTTCCTTCTGTCTTTCACCCTCTTCTTCCTCAAAAGTATAGTCTCTTATTTCCTTAGGGTTCACAGTGATGGGTGATAATGGCCACTGAGCAAAGGACTTTGGGGCAGGTTGGCTCTCTGACCCCCAGAAAGTTTATCCCAAGTGGGAGCAGTCTGAAATTCCGAGTGTGATTCCCAGAAGGAGAAGCAGGGTCTGTGCCCCTGGCACCAATTCCAGACCTTCAACGGGAATCCATTGGGTTCAGTGGGGAACCCAAAGACGGTTCTGTAGCCTCATTTAAAGACAGCAAAAATGCGTTACCACATTCTCCTGTTGGATTGTGAAATAGCGGCAGCCTACTGGAAGGACCCAATAATTGTCTGTTTTTCCCTTTATGACTGAATTAAAATGTCTGCATTGATCTGAGGGAAGTAGAGTGATTCAAGGCAAGCAATTAAAAGTAACTCAAGATAAAATTTTAAAAAATAAATAAATGAAATGGATTGAAGACGTTCAACTAAAAAAAGTAATTCAAAATAAATGTACAGGTAAGGATGCATGAGTATATACGTGTGTGGGTGGAGGTGTAGGCAAGGTCATTGCTGTGGCTGGGGTAGATTTAAAATTTGGGCTGATTACAATTTAGTAAGCTCACCATTCTTTCAGTAGTCTTCAGGAAGTATTATTGGAAATGTTAAATACCAAACGTTTTAGCTACAACATGTATTTCTGTAACACAGGTTAGCTCGTATGCTATTGTGATTATAAGTATGGGAATGACGTCAGTGTAATGTGGAAGTCAGTTGTTCCCAGCATATTAATATTTTACAACAGTACACAAATCCAGCAGAACTCCACAAGGCAAGGGAGAACACAGAACCCATTCACCTTGTTCTTGGTTCGTTTTGGCTGCGTGATCTGTTCAAGAAGTGATTTTGCACGGCTCTCTCTGAGCTGTGTGCATTTTGCCCTTGTCATTACAACTCAGCAGCCTCAGTTCCTCTGTCCCTCCTCTTCAGTCAAGGCACCTTTACCTTTTAAGATTTTAAGTGAAGTCTTCTTTCTTTTTTTTTCTTTTTTAAAATTGTGGTAAAATATACGTAATAGACAATTTACCATTTTAGTCATTTTTAAGTATATTGGCATCAAGAACATTCACATTGCTGTGCAGCCATCACCACCATGCATCTCTAGAACTTTTCTCATCTTCCCAGATTGAAACCACATACTCATTAAACACTAACTCCTCACTCCCTTTTCTCCCCACAGCTCCTGACAACAACTATTCTACTTTCTGTCTCTATGAATTTGACTACTCTTAAGTACCTCCTATAAGTGGAATTATACAGCATTTGTCCTTTTGTGACTGGCTTATTTCACTTAACATAATGTCCTCAAGTTTCATCCGTGTTGTAGCATCTGTCCAAATTTCCTTTCTTTTTAAGACTGAATAATATTTCTATGTGTGTATACACCACATTTTGTTTATCTATTCATCTGTCTGTAGACACTTGAGTCATTTCCACCTTTTGGCTATTGTATGAATAATGCTGCTATGAACATGGGTGTATAAATATTATCTGCTTGTCCTGTTTACTTATTCATAATTAGTTTTTAACTGTGCTGGTAATTTTTAACTTGTAATTGTTGCTTGCTTTGTTAATTCTCTGGGTACAAATTTGCATCAGTCTTGAACGGTCTCTTTTTTTTTTTTTTTCATAAGCTCCATTATATTTACTATAGGATTTTTAGAGCACGTACTTTTTTTTGATAATTGATATAGCAAAAATGATTATATTTGAGGACGAGGCCAGAAATGAATAGAAAAGGCACTTCCGGGCTTCCCTGGTGGCGCAGCGGTTGCGCGTCCGCCTGCCGATGCAGGGGAACCGGGTTCGCGCCCCAGTCTGGGAGGATCCCGCATGCCGCGGAGCGGCTGGGCCCGTGAGCCATGGCCGCTGAGCCTGCGCGTCCGGAGCCTGCGCGTCCGGAGCCTGTGCTCCGCAACGGGAGAGGCCACAGCAGAAGGAGGCCCGCATACCACAAAAAAAAAAAAAAAGAAAAAGAAAAGACACTTCCTTTTCTCCCTGCCGTCTGTCAGTTATAATGATGCCATTTTTTTTTTTTTTTTTTTTTTTGCGGTACGCGGGCCTCTCGCTGTTGTGGCCTCTCCCGTTGCGGAGCACGGGCTCCGGATGCGCAGGCTCAGCGGCCACAGCTCACGGGCCCAGCCGCTGCGGCATGTGGGATCTTCCTGGACCGGGGCACGAACCCGTGTCCCTGCATCGGCAGGCGGACTCTCAACCACTGCGCCACCAGGGAAGCCCATGATGCCATTTTATCCATCATTTCGTGTGTCTGGCACCTGCCGGCACTGTGCTGGGGTCAGTCTCAATGGTGTAGTAATGGCCTTTGCTTCCCACGACACTCTATTGAGAGGTAGGATGCTGCAGCCAGCAGCATTGTGACTGCAGCTGAGACAGGTAGGCTGGGTGGCTATCATCTGGGTCCTGCAGGGAAGGAGGGCCCTGTGATCCCATGGCTATGTATCAATAATCAGCTTCAATAAAAAGCAAAATTTCCATCAGGGCCTTTCCTTTGCTCAGATGAGATCTCCAGTAAATAGGTGGTGAGAGTTAATTCTGCATCCTTTTCCTCCTGTCCTGCTTCCTAGTCATCTGCCAAAATGAGTGGTTTGCATTAAAAAAAAAAATTAGCTCTGAAATGTATAGATAGCTATTTATAGGCATTTATTTTAAAATATGTTTGAAAAGCAAGTAGATGAATGCTTTTGAGACCCATTGGTTACTTCTGATGTTTCATTATGAAAATGCTAAATGTTAATAAGGATTTATATAATTTCATATTTAGAAATGCTTTACAACAATCTATTATCAAATATTGATTTCTACATTATAAAATATCAGTTTAATGCATGACAAGCTGAGTGTCATTCAGTGGGTTTGATTTGACAGATGCTGTGGATCTTCAGTAGTCTGAGGTAGTGACCAGTGCCATTGAGAAATTCCTGTCCTTCACCCTGGCCTCTGCAGTGGGTGTTAGCGGGTGTCAGACCATTCCCACTCCCCCAGCCGTCACAGCGTGTGAGATCCAGTGAATAGCGCACTGCAGGGGCCGTGAGGGAGGGGCCTAGAGCACTGCCTGGCACAGTATGGTCCTCCAAAATATATTTGCTAATTGATTAACCCAGTTTATAGAAATTTCAGTATGAGTCCTAATCTTAATTTTGAAGGCTGGAACATTTTTCTCGTTGAAAAACAGGGATTTTTTAAAATGCCAAGTCCTAGGGAAAAAAATCCATGAATAGTTTTATTTAGTCTTGAAATATTAATACTGATGTTATTATTAAATGTGCAGATAACTATGGTATAACATTGAACTTCTTTACATTATCAGTGGACATTAATTTCCCTAAATCCTTTTGAAGTGCTTTGGCTGTATTAACTTTTGGAGGTAGACTTGCTGAATGTGAGAATCTTGAAATCTAGGCAGTCGGTCTTTACTGAGGTAAGAGCTCCAGTTGGCACAGGTGCTTTGGGAATAAAAGAATGTGCATACCCTCCACTTACCATGTTGACAGAGAAGGAAGGCTTCCCAGAAATTACTTATGCACATGGCCTTGCTGAGGTTATTTAATACTGCAGATAGGAGCAGAGGTCTGCAATTAGACTTGGTTCACATCCTGTGCCCCAGGCTAGCTGTGTCTGACAGGTTGGGCAAATTACATAATATTTCTGTGCCTCAGTTTCCCCATCCATAAAATAAAAGCAACAGGCACCCCTTTGGTTTTGATGACGTGAAGATGAGAGGTGCACACAGGAAACCTGCAGTCAGAGCTGACCACTGTTTTTAGCTTGGGTGACTCTTTTTTTTTTTTTTTTTTAACATCTTTATTAGAGTAAAATTGCTTTACAATGGTGTGTTAGTTTCTGCTTTATAACAAAGTGAATCAGCTATACATATACATATATCCCCATATCTCCTCCCTCTTGTGTCTCCCTCCCACCCTCCCTATCCCACCCCTCTAGGTGGTCACAAAGCACCGAGCTGATCTCCCTGTGCTATGTGGCTGCTTCCCACTAGCTGTCTATTTTACATTTGGTAGTGTATATATGTCCGTGTCACTCTCTTACTTTGTCCCAGCTACCCTTCCCCCTCCCCCTGTCCTCAAGTCCATTCTGTATGTCTGCGTCTTTATTCCTGTCCCGCTCCTAGGTTCTTCAGAACCATTTTTTTTTTACATTCCATATATATGTGTTAGCATACGGTGTTTGTTTTTCTCTTTCTGACTTACTTCACTCTGTATGACAGACTCTAGGTCCACCCACCTCACTACAAATAACTCAATTTCATTTCTTTTTATGGCTGAGTAATATTCCATTGTGTATATGTGCCACATCTTCTTTATCCATTCATCTGTCTATGGACACTTAGGTTGCTTCCATGTCCTGGCTATTGTAAATAGTAGCTCGTGTGACTCTTGATTTGGCTTCTGTGTCCATCCTCCACTCTCAATTCCTGTGACATAATCAGACAAAAATCAGTCTGATCCTGACCGAGAAATGATTCTTGCTTGACTTTTCAAAGGCTGTGCATCATTTCATCCTTAAGCACGGGATTACTTTTGAAGGTGACACAGTGAGAGCAGCAACCAGCACACAGGGTGACCTTGGCAGGCTAGCAGAGGGGAAAACATCTGGCCTCTTCCACCGGCTTCCTTTGTTCCTTCAGGTTTATTTTAGTCCTGAGTCTGATACCTAATGAAAGCCTGGAACATAAAAATAACACTCAACCGAGTACAGATGTAAAACAACCCGCTCTTTGAAAGTGGGAGAGTGGGGGATGAAGCCTGCAGCTTCATTATCCCCGTTATTTTTACAGAGAAGCCCACCCTCAAGTAATCACACATCCTTCCTGGCCTCTGCCTCCTGGGGTTGATCCGGGCTGGCTGAGAGCATGACCTGCACCTGCCACACCCCGAGTGCTTCGACTTCCTCATTTTGGTCTCATGCCAGCCGTCTTCCCCTAAGTCATTCCCGGTCATTGACCTCTTCCCCAGAAGAATGCTCAAGAGGTTTCAGAACTTGAAACGATATCCACATTCGCTTTTATGCAGGAGCTTTAGCGTTCCCTTGTTTGGGCTAGGTGGTCTAAAACCAGACCTCCCTAGGAAACAGCCATGGCGGTACCAAGTTACGAAGTGCCCATGGTTTCTGTCCAGGAAACATTCTCCTGAGAAGAGTTGGTTTATGCCAGACCTCATTACCTTGGGCAGCTGGGTTGCTGGTCCTCAAATGAAGCGCGTGCTTGGACTGACAAGAGTGAGTTAATAGGATGAGGAGACGGGGCCCCAAGGTCAACCAGTCTGAGACGGCTTTGATTTAGAACCTAAAATCCGCTGTTTCAGCCTCGAGCCCTTGCTGCGGGTGAAACCTTTCTGGCACAGCTGTAGGTAAGCGTGGGAGAGGGTGTGTGCCGCACACCAGGGAGACGGGGAGAGGCGGAGGCACCGGAGTAGCCTGGCGTGCTGAGTCCCCCTGCCCCTGTTATAGCCGAGACGAAGGTGGCACTGGCAGTGGCTAGCTATCGTTTACTTTCCACAGTGAGACTCGAGTCCACACTGAAGGAGAGAGACGGGCACTCAGACTGGGAACGATTAATGACGTGTTCAGCTGCCTGGTCAAGTGCGAGCCATCCTGGGAGGTGTACATCTGGGCACTTCTGATTAAAACCATCCCAGATGCCAACGGGGGTCTCTGACCAGATGCACTACATTTTGTGACTCAAGGTTGCTCTTTTTTGTTAGTCTGAGGGAGCTTATCCTGGGGACAGTTTGTTACCAGAGACCACAGCCTTTGCTGGTTTAGGAGTCTGGGATCCTGAGGCTGTTTGTGACCCCTGCCCCATGCCCTTGAGAATGCATGGGTGGGTTTGGGAGGTCAAGGTTTGGGGCACCAAGACTCTTCCAGGTTATCAGAACCTTGCAGGTTAAAAGGCCTCATCTTTACAAGTCCCGCACAGGCACATAGGAGCTGAGACGCATTTACAAGAAGGTGCTGGGCACCCAAAGTCTCTCACCCTCTTCTAAAAGCAGAGCCCGTGAGCTTTGCATTGCAGATGTGATTTTTATTTTTAAACGCCGGGAGTGATGGTGTGCGAGCAGTGACGCATCCCCTGCCAGCTAATCTGTATTGTGTAAAAACACACAAACCGCAAATTATTTTTAAAGGGGAAGAAAGCAAAAGAACAGATGCAGCAAACTCCTCTTGTCACGTGAATCGAGGGAAGAAACTCTGCAAGAGGCGTTTGTGGGCAGCAGCAGAGGGAAGCCCCGTGTGACTGGAATGAACAGGCAGCAGATTCCGCCCACTTGTCTTCTCTGCGGAGCTGACACCTTTCTTTGTCTCTGATTTTCAGGGCGCTGATGATGTCCTTTCCTATGTGCACGTGTTCCTTCTTTCTCTTTCCTTAACAGGAATTGGAATAATATTCTTGTGCCTAGTGAAAAATATAGAAGTCGGGAGTGTACAGCTTGTAGTATCATCACAAAGTGGACAAATGTGGGACTTGAGTGGGAGAATTTTACCAGCCCTGCATCTCTGCACTGGGTAATACCGGGCAGACCTGGTTTACTGAAGGCAGAGACTATCATATAACCCAGCTCCCCTTATAGTAAAAAAAAAAAAAAAAATTAGTATTAAAATCTAAGAGTAGAAATGATACTCCTTGGGCCACCAGTAGAACTAAACTGTGTTTCCATGAATGAAATTAGAGGCCTTTTGCATCAGAACTGAAAAGTATCAGCGTGGGGGAGGAATTCCTCTTCCCTCTCCCGAGTTCAGGGGCCGGCTGGGCTGTGCATTCTCCCTGAAGACCAGCGATGCCCTGATGCCCCTGGGCAGGAATGGAAGGCCGTGGCACAGGACCCCTTGTGTCCCTCAGTCTCCCGTGTGGGGCTCAGGTTGCTGGAGGCAGGGGGCCTGGGGAGGGACTCCCCCTCTCCAGATAGCCTCAGCCCGGCTCTGCCGGGCCCTGACCCTGTGCCTGCTCTGAAGAAACTCCTGGTCCAGTGCTTGAGGCAAGCAGGGCACAGAGTTCGAAGTTAGCAGCGTGGATGCTAACTGAATCTCGGGGTGAGTGGGGTGTCAAGAAAGGGTCCCGGAAGAGCTGATGATGAACGCCAAGCTCCGAAGCGCCCACCAGGAGAAGTTAAACGAAGAAGGCGCCCAGAGAACAGAGGTCCCGAGAGGGAGAAAGTGAAGAGGTTTAGAGTATGAAGGCAAAGTATAGCTGGAGTACGGAAAGGAAGCCTTAGGGGGAAATATGGAGCAATGAGGCTGGGCAGGAAGGAAGGGACCCCTTCGAGTAGGCCTTGAGAGGCCGTTCAGAGGCGCAGGGTTACCCCGAGGGCGGAGGGAAGCGTGGAAAGAACATAGGAGGGGCAGGAAGACCAGTGAAGCTCTGGATTTTTCATTAAGTATTGATGGAGTCATGCCCTGAGGTGGCCAGATTCCCTCTCCTTGTAGAGAAAAAATCTGGAAAAGCTCCAGGGACCACAGCTTCTAGAAGGCCCTTCCTTTGGACACTGTGGGGTGTTGTTTCATGTTTTATGAGGGGCGGTCTTGTTTAACATGTGCCCAGGGCTGTGTTTTCTGGCAGGAATTCAGGAATCCAGGCCATCAGTTGCCACCGTAAGTGGGTGACCAGTAGCGGCAGTCTCATCCTGGTACACTGTTCTTAAGGGTTTTTCTAGAATAATCATCATCTCCCTCTGAGGTGCCCTTTGGGGCCATATCACAGCGCTAGGTAGAGCTGACAGCAAAATTTAGCCTCGGACACAGCGTGAGGGGTTTGGAGAGTTTTGCCTGGAGCCTCTGTCTCCACCTGAGTCCTCAGGGCCAAGCAGCCTCCACCAGTCCTGAGACTCACCAGTCCTGGGTTTATTTTGTGTGGCCTTTGAACTTCATGTTTTGAGTCCTTTTTGTTCCAGAAGAACCGTGGCTATTTGTGTCGTGAGGTCAAGAAAAGACCTGAGCTCATATATGAGGGACCCTTCGGGTTTCTGGTTCCACATGGGGAAGATGATGCTGTCTGCAGTGGATGTGGTCCATTGGGCCTGATTTCCGGGCCCTGAGGTCCTCCTTGGGAACAGCTTGGGTATATGTGGAGCCAAATTCATGCTTTAGGGTCCGATCCTGGTCCAGGCATGTTAAGTACATGCTGAAGGAAAAAATCCTGGAACGGTGAATGAATGAGTGAATGCATCAATGGATGAATGCCAGTTCCAACCAGAGGCACAATTTTCAAGGTGGTGATTTTCATCCCAGTAGTTCTTTTGGCGTCCCTCCCTGTCCATTCCTTGTGGCCCCCTCCAAGGTGAGTATCCCCTGGGGCAGGGGAACCTCACAGGACTTCTCCAGGCCTGGCGCCTACTGCTGCCACCTTCTTTCTGCATCTTGTTACCTCTCACTTCCCTCGCATCAGAATGTAAGTCTTCTGAATCACATCCCCCAGAGCTTGTAACTCCTCGGCTAAGATCCTGTTCTCATGGGAAAAGCCCCCGTCTGGCTTTCCAGGGATACTACTCTAGTCCAGGTATGGCAAATGGGACAGACTCTAAGTGATTGCTAGTTCTTGCTAGGGCAGTGGTCCACAGTGTCCCTCTACCGAAGGTTCACCTGGACATCCTTTTAGATGCGGATTCCCTGGTCCCAATCCCAGAGAGTCTGACCCAGCATGGGATGCAAGCCGGTGGTCATAATCCTTCTAACAGAATCCCAGGTGCTTCTGGGGTGGGTGGACAGTACACGTCGTGCTGGGTGGCAGGGTCCCAGGCTACATCTGGACTGGTCTGGGAAGAATGGTGAAGTTGCTCTGGGGGCTCCCCCAGGAGAGGTGTGGATGGGAGAGGCGGCACTGGGTCCTAAATCAGCCTTCCTCATCCTCCCTTGCCTAACCCTTTAGCTTAGAAGTACACATTTTTTAAAATGTGGGCACGTGATCAGAAATCCACGTTCCCTGTGTGCACCAGGATTTGTTAGTTGATTCCAGTGGTGATCTGGGTGTGTCTTCTTCACCTGGTCTCCAGTTACCAGAAGCGAATACTTGTGCCCCTGGAGACGACTAAAGTCTTTCTTTTTGAAGCTAATCCCTCCTAATGCCCCAGTTAGGGCTCCTGATGCAATCTGTTTCTGACTCATTTCTTCTTTTTGTCCGTTTCTGTATTCCTTTAGTGATCAGGTATTATTGGTTGCCCGCCCTGCAGAGACCTGGCTGGGTCCTGGTGATACAGTAAAGCTTGAGGGGCAGGGCCCCCCCTTCCGAGTGCCACAAGCAGTCGCCCTATTAGTGTGAAAGGTGGGGCTGAGAGGGCTGGCAGGGCTGGCTTCTTGGAGGGATACTGAGGCCTGACAGACTCCGCGGTAAGAGGAGGGTAAGGGGAAACATGTCTGATATGCTCAAGGGAGATAAGAGGAGACTCAGAGCTGCCCTGACCCAGTGAGCCCGGGTCAGAGCCAGGCCCAGCGCACGGCTTCCCTGATGGGATGCTTCTGACCGTGAGATCAGGGGTGGGTCTGAAAAATGTTTCCCCTCTTAATGATTCGTAAAAGAAGCTGAGAACGCCATCCCGTAAGGCCTTACGCCTTTATGAACTGAGTTTGTAGCGTCTTTTCCAATCTTAGTTAAAGAGCTCTGACAAAATGTGCAGTGGTGAGCAGGAAACTCTCTAGGTCTGCACGCAAAGTGTAAAGCACTTGAATGCTGGAATATCAAGGCCCTTCTTCCCTGAAGATAAGAAGGAAGCTTTACAAGATTAGACCCTCTGCATTCCTTGTGTGTGGGAACAAGTTGGATGCTGTGTTCAATCAAGGCGTGGCTGAAGGTTGATGGGTGCTCTGGTCGTGACTGTCCCCTCCCCAGAGGCCCCAGCCAGAGCTGTCTTCCTGACAGCTCCCTGCTGGCTGTGCTGGGAGCTCTCTCCATGAGGGGAAGGACCACAGGGAGAGCCTTCTTGCTGCTTCTCCAAAGCAGAAGAGCGCCTTACACATTGCCGGGAGCCTCAGGATTTCATGCTCACCCAGCCAGCCCCGTCAGGACACACCAGTCTCACGTAATGCCTTTGACTGGCATCCCGGCCCAGAAATTTTCTAGGAAGGGGGGGTGTTTATCATTGTTATCGTAATTATTAAAAGCTCATTATCCCCTACCTTTAGAATTTTAGCTTCCCTAATTACTGGCCTGGCCCTCGGAAGGAAGCGGGGGAGGATGGGGACTTGCTGAGAGATGGCAGGGCACAGTGTTTATGGGAAATGAGGCCTCATGCCTGGAATTAATAATAAGTAATAATTAACAGTAATGTTTGGGATTAATAAGTCTATGACTTCTGAAACTTCCAGGACTCCCTGGACCAGTCTTGCAGAGCCTTTGGGGGAAAAAAATGAGGTAGAGAGACAGCCTGCCATTGGATAGGCCTGGTTCAGATTCCCGTTCTCCCTCTCCTGGCTGGGTGATGGCATCCTCTCTGAGTCTCAGCTGCTGCTTCCCTAAAACGGGAATTATACCCTCTCTCCAGAAGCCGTGGTGCCCCCAGCATCTAGAAAGGGGAGGGACACTTCCCTGGGGGAAGGGAGCTAGCTGCAAGCATCAGAACCTTCAGAACGCAGGGGCTTTGGGGACTGTGATGAACCCCCCCCCTCCCCTGTATAGGATTGTCACAAGGACCGGCCCCGACACATGACACACACAGCACCCGGCCCTTCGTAGTCATTTATGAACGGTCGCCATTATTTATCACCTTGTAAATCTTGAGTTCTTACTGCTCTTTTCTAAGATTTGTGGGTACTTTCTCCAGCATTATATTTCTTTAAGCATGCCCAGTTTTGCTCTAGAATTAGAGCTCAGTTCTAGAAAGCAGTGCTCACTTTCGAGGAATCATTACCTGCACATTCCAGTTTTCTAGCTTGGATGCCGTGAGTGCTGGATTTGCCCTTCAGAACATTCCTGCTGGGAGGTTGACACCGAGGGTGTTTTGAGTTTGTGTTTTGGGGTTGTTTTGTTATTGTTGTTGAGATTACCAAATTTCCCAGGCCGATTCATGCCCGAGGCTGAGGCTGGAGATTTGCTGGGGTTTTCGGCAGCTTGTCTGTTGTGCCAGCTAGTGGTCAAACATGTACCCAGGTTTCTCTCCTGGGTACATGAGTTCTGGTTCTCCTCACTGCTCCTCCAGCCCTGTGGCCCTTGAACTTGAGCCCACACCAGAATCACCTGTTCAGACATTTGGGCGGTCTCCAAGTAACTCCACATGGGATGGTTATTAGTTGCAAAGGGAAAAGTGGTAACTTCTCAGTGGAGACACCTGCGGACCCTACCATGCGGGACATAGCAACCTCAATTATCTTCTGATATGATACCCCCAGAAGAGTACAACCTCATTTCTGTGGCATCTTTGCCAAAATGTGTGATCTGAATTTAATCACAAGGAAACAACAAACAGACCCAAATCAAGAGACATTCTACAGTTAACTGGCCAGTACTCTTAACTTTGTCAGGGTCACGAAAGACAAAGATGATGGAACTGTCCCAGACTGGAGGGGACCAAGGGGGCATGGTAGTGAAATACATTGTGAGGTCCTGGACTGGATCCTGGAGCAGGAAGGAACCTTAGTGGACACTTGGCAAAATGTGAATATAGTCTGTAGAATATTACATTTGAGAGTTAATATTATTTTGTCACCGTTAGTGCTCTGATTTAGGTAATGAAGCTGTGTTTTGTAAGATGTTAACTTTGGGGGAAGCTGGGTGAAAGGTCCCAGCATCTTTTCCACACCAGGGTGTGGATGGAGTAAAGTACTTGGATTTTGGAGCCGGAAAGGCCTGGTCTGGCTTCACATCCTGACTCTGATAACCGTTAGCCGAGTGACACAAGGTAAGTCGCATTACCTGTCCAAGCCTCCGTTTCCTCATCTGCCCACCACCTGGAGTGGCTGTGAGGATAAACGAGGCGCCGTGTGCAACCCACAGTGTGTAACATTCCCTTCCCCAGTGATAAAGGAGGGATTTGTCTTCTTTCCTACCTTCCAGCCTTTCCCTGACCTGCCCTTTATCTCCTTCAGTCTCTCCAAGTGAGAGAGTGCCCCTCTTTCAGTCTCCGCCGTGCACCCTGTCACGTGGTATTTTCAGAAACCTGCATGTACATTTACGCCCAAGGTCTAGAAAGCAGGTTCTATAGGTGAGAAACTCTCTGACTGGCTCTTGCTGGATGAAGCCTGAGATAGGATTGAGTCCCGGCGCATCCTGCCTCAGCTGCCCTTTTGCCAGCTCAGGCATCCTCTAGGATTCTTGTTCAAAGCCCTCTGGCCCTTACTGCTCCCGGGCCAGCAGCACGGGCGTCACCTGAGAGCTTGTTGTAAACACAGAGTTCCAGGCCCCACCCCAGACCCAGAGACTCAGAATCTGCATTTCACCCGGTGATAGGAGATTCAAAAAGTCCTCTACTCAAGGACTGGACATAGAAGAGGACTCCAAACCGGGAGAGCAGTTTCGTTGTGCATCTCTACAGTGGGGGGCTAGATGAGAGTCGATACGAGAGCTGAGAAATGTGAGCTCAGGATAGAAAAGTCTTTAGGACGCATCGCTCAGGCCCGGCCCCGTGTGGAATTCTCTCCCCCGGAGAGAATTTAGAGGCCTGAGGTCCTGCTGACAGCCTGGAATTCCAGCCGGGGCCTCTACATGGGGTTGCCTGTCCAGGGTCTTGCCTGGGAGGGGTTGTTTATTTTCCGTGGGACTTGGGTTTCTCACCCTGTGTGCTCGTTCGTGCCAAGCAGGCCTGGGGCCTCCATACAGAGGCTGGTGGCATCCTGCTGCTGAGGGTGCCCACAGGAAATGGACACAGCAGCACAGGCCGCTGCTAGGTGACAGAGGCTTTGTGGCAGGCCTAATCGCTCTCAGCTGGACTCAGGTGCTGTGCAGGTTGTCTTTTAAACTAAGCTAACCTTTCTCGGATGATCCAGCTTTAAGTGCCTTTAAGTTAAACCATCACTAGGACTCTGTGAGGTGGGACCACCACTAACCCCATTTTACAGCCTTGGACTCCAGGACTTAGAAAGGCTAACAGGGGCCTAAGGCTACGTAGCTTGTAAGTGGAGCTGGGGTTCGAACCCAGAGCTTCCTTCAAGCCCAGCTCTTGAGCCCTATGTTGTACTGGCCCAGGTTCCCTTCCGGTGTCTAAAGCAGGATGGCCACCCCAGTGCCCTCATACACAGAGGGGAGGCAGTGACCCTGCAGTGTCCTTCCTGCCTTTCTGTGCTTGCCCTGGGTGGACCACCTGCCAGGCCCTCTGGCCCTGCCCTCTGGTGGGGCTCGACCTGCTGGCGGTCACTCTTGGCATGCTGGGGACAGGTGTTGGGTTCTGGGTGTAGATCTTCAATTCCAGAAGAAGGCAGAATGGCAGGCCGGTAGACCAGGCAGAACGTAGGGCGGTCGATGCTTGTCATGGTGCAGCTCCTGGTGGCCGGGCTGGGCCAGGCTCCAGTTTCCACACAGTGGCTTTGAAGTGTGGCCACTTTGACAGGGTCTGGGGCAGTCATGGGGTGGGCTACACCTGGGCAGGAAGCAGCTCAGGAAAGCACCGCAGGTCGAGGCCGCGTTGTGCGGTCGCTCTTCCCGTTCCGCAGTCATTTTCCTTCCTTTGCTTTCTCCTTTCTTACAGATGAGCATAGGGAAGTGGAAAACCACCAGCAACTCTAAATTAATACCCAGCCCGTGTGGCTCATCCTTTTCCCACAACTCCAATGAGGGAGAAGCTGGTGTTTTAAAAACTCTGGTTCTCTTTCAGACTCAACTGAAAGGCTCAGAGGTAATTAGCTATTCTAGAAAGACTGTATCATCACCTTAAAAAGCTGTCTCGGTTCCCTGGTGGCGCAGTGATTGAGAGTCCGCCTGCCGATGCAGGGGACACGAGTTCGTGCCCCGGTCCGGGAAGATCCCACATGTCGCGGGGCGGCTGGGCCCGTGAGCCATGGCCGCTGAGCCTGCGGGTCCGGAGCCTGTGCTCCGCAACGGGAGAGGCCACAACAGTGAGAGGCCCGTGTACCGCAAAAAAAAGAAAAAAAATAGCTGTCTCGTGGGAGTAACCATTATCTGTAGTGGGATGGGAACACGGCAATAAAAATAGACCCTGGACCCTCGTCTGCAGGAGCTGAAGGAAACCAGCCAATTGGTTTAATGAAAATTAGGCAGTGGACCAAAAGTTGCCACTCTCTCGCTTTTTAATTTGAAAAAAATCTCATTAAAAGAATACATTTTACTATGAAAATTTAGAGGAGTCAGAAAAGCACAAATAATAAAGAAAAATCACCCTTAATACCACCATTTGGGTGAATTGCTCTCAGCATCTTGGCAAATACACCTCCAGTCTCCATTTCCTTTGTTCATGAATAAATGTTGATTTATACAAAATTGGGATCATGCTGACGTATAGTTTTATAAATCACTTTTTTCACTCAGTAATATCTGTCTTTTCCTCATGTCATTACATGCTCTTTTTACTGGTGAAATGGCTGCATTAGGTAAAGGCATCGTAGTTCATCTAAGGACAGCAGCAACAAGGATGGAGATGACGACGAGTAGGTTTTGTCTAGACGTTGCTTGGTGCCAGGCACTGTTCTAAGCTCTATCGGTAAACTCACTTTATCATCACACAGTGCTGTGAGATAGGTACTCTTGTTATTCCCATTTAGTCTTTGATGTTTGAGATTTAAGCCTTTCCTTTTAAAAAAATATGTATTTTAAACAACTCTGTACTAAGCATACATGTTTAAACACATTCTTAGTTTCCCATAGGTTGCTGCTGGGTCAAAGGGTCTGCATATTTTAAAGCTTTGATGCCCGTTCCCCATCATCCTAGAATGAGTCTCCACTCCCTGTCCCTTTTCCTCTTTCCACTTTTTGGTCTGGAGGTGGCCTCACAGGGGGCCTGTGAGGTGAGAGCAGGTGATTCTTCGGTGTCTGCTGTATGTTGGACCTTGTGACTGAGGGGTCTGGAGAGGGAGCAAGTCTTTGGTCCTGGTTCTTTAGGACCAGTCGCCTAGACCCCTTGTTTGTTCTTTGTTGCCTCGTATTGTTGGTTAAGTCCAGTCTCTTGATTTGGTGCCTCCCAGTCAGACTGAAAAGTTCTTGCGAGCAGAACCATTTCCCATGTGTCTTCTCGTAGCTTGGCATGCTACACAGGGGACGTGTTCTGTAAACATGGGCCGATTGAGCAGAGAGGAGAACAGTGTTAGTAAATATGGGTAGACTTTACTAGTGGCTGAAACAGATTTTGGAGGAGGTGAGATCTGACCACCCCGAAGGCCAGATCTGTGGCGAGCAGGCCTCCTGCATAAGCCCATTGGGTTGCATGGGTGTGGGTCATTTGTCCATCTGAGTAAGGTGACCTTGACTCATGGCACCCCCATGAGACTCAGGGCTGTCTGGTCCTCGGGGATTTGCGGCTGCCCCAGAACGGACGGAGTGAAGTCAAGGTATCGGAGCCTGGCAAACATGTGGGACCACCTGGGCTGCAGAGACTGGGGCTGCCACATTCCTGTGTGCACCTCCCCTGTCCCCGTATTCTGGAGAGCCTCCATGGAGTTCCTGAAGTGGCTGGACATTACTGTGTGACAGTGGTTTTTAAAAGGTGTGCCCTGGGACAGTGTAGCAAATGTCTATTGATTCCTTCCTAGGTGCCAGATCCCGTGCTGTACACTGGGGGTGTAGGGACGTATAAATCGTGGCTCTTTCCCTCTAGGAACTGGTGGAAAGGCCATCTTGTAATGGTTATAAGACAGGGTGAAAGGTTAGCTGTAAATAAAGCCGGGAACAGGGGTCCAAGCTCATTTCTGTTCCCACCAGTGGCCTGTGCACACAGGTCACCCCCCTGGGATCTTAACTATGCTGATTCTCAGCAGGGAAAGGGTTAGCTGTGCCTGGAGGCCTGGCCCTCAAGGCAGTGCAAGGTGCATGGGGGGAGAGGGCTGGCAGCTGAATGTGACAAACAGACGTCATGTTTCATCAGAAACAAAAGCTAAGAATAGGGTAAAGGTGGCAGTGGTGTGAGCTTTCTGTCACTCACTTCTGTGCTCTTGGGATTTTTTTTTTTTTTTTACAATGAGAATGCAGCCATGTTTATTGTGTTTGTATAAATAAAATAATTTAGAAGATAAACAATAAGAAAAAATTAATTAGTCTTGGACTCCAAACTCTTCAAGGACTCCTCTCCTTTCAAAACTGTATCGTAGTAAGTCACTGCCCCACGATTATTTTGCGATGAGGAAGACATGTCCCGTATTTCACATGGGAGAGGAGGGAGTGACCTGCAGAATATTTCTGGCCTCTCGAGCTTTGCAAGGGGTTTCAAGTTTCACTGCCAAAGTGGCCCTTCAGTTCTGGGTCCCAGCGCTGTGTGGGGAAGAGTGAAAGCGTTTTGTCTCTAGTGTAATTTAGAGAACTGAGCTGCAGGTGAAAAGCATGGAGTGTGAGTCTTTTCCCCCAAATGAGGTGGCTTTAGATTTTGTATTGCATGTTTCACTTTTGAAAATGGTTAACAGATTCCCAAAGTGAGCAGGCCATTTTATCAGGATGGTGGAGTGAGTAGCACTCAGAAACCAGAGCTCTAGCTATTTTTTTTTTTTTAAAGGTTTATCACCTCTGCAAAGTGGCATTTTCTGCAAAGAGGGAACAAGGATAGCAAAGAGTGTCGAAGACAAAACCCCATAGAAACTCTCTCTCGGACTCTGGGGTAATGGGGCCACTGACCTAAATAAGGGCAGAAATCCTCCAGTACAATGAGCTCACACTGCCAGGACGGGCTGAATTGAGGCCGCGACGTCCTCCACTCACACTCCAGCCCCATGTGCATTCAAGCCCCAGACGACATGCAGGCCGCGGTCCAGAGACAGCCAGACCGCTGCAGACCCTCCCCAAAAGGGTTTCCTGACTCCAGGCACCTGGTTGAAGGCTGGGTGATAACAAGGCTGAATCCCTGGGCGGAGACACTAACTAAGGAATAGGGTTTTATCATAAGAATCCCAAGAAATGAGCAGATCTCGTCGGGCTCCAGGGCTGGGTCAGAGAGAACAGTTCTTGGTAGACCATCCAAGAACAGCGCTGAGGCAAAATACAACGTGAGCCACATGTGCAATTTTCAGTTTTCTGAAAGCACAGTTTAAAAAGGTAAGACAGAATAGGTGGCATTAATTTTAATTTAACCCAATATATCCAAAATAGTCACATTCAACATGTATGCACAGAATCAGTATAAGAATTACTAATGAAATGCTTTACCTCCTTTTAGTGTGCTCTTCAAAATCCAGTGTGTGTTTTACCCTTAGCAGCATATCTCACTTCAAAGCCATCACATTTCAAGTGCCCAGGAGCCATATGTGGCTCATGGCTGCTGTCTTGGACAGTGCAGGTCTAGAAGCTGTATCACTCAACGTCTTACAGAGTGAGGCTGAAAGGCTGCCGAGGTGCTGTCTGGACCTGTGGGATCACTGTAACTTTGGGTGTAGGGTCCTCATAGCATTCTTCTGCTATTAAAAAGAAGCTTTCAACCTTAATAAGTTATAGATAATAATACTTTATATTTTCATAGGACTTTTCTATTACAAGATACTTTAGTATGCTCTCCTTTGCACCGCTAAAACTGTGAGAGAGGCCAGGCAGGTACCATTCCTTTGGAAAATGTTTATTAAGGGTCTGTTGGGTGCTAGGTCCTGATTGGTAGACAGCTCCTGCCTTCTTGGAGCTCCGATTCCAGTGGAGGAGAAAAGCAATTCATGTGTGACTGTAGTTAGAACCGTAGTGGGTATGAGGAGGGGCTATGGAAACACAAGAGAAACACTTCTAATTCTGCCCAAGACGTCAGGGGAAGCACTTCAGAGGAGAGATATTTGAGTAGAAAGATGGAGAATGACACCTTTGCTAGGCAGATAAATGGAGGGTGAAGGGGAAACGCGTTCTAAACATGATACATTCGGGTTAGAACTTCTGAACCTGGTATGTCCATTTTACAGCCCAGACAGTTCAGGTCTGGCTGCTCAGAATCGTACTGGGTGTTCATAGGAGATGGATCCCAGAGGAGTTTGAGTTAGCTAGGCCTAGAGCAGCTATTCACCTGGGAAAAGTGTACCTGGGCACGATCTTTAGGAAGGGAATAAGTGGTGGGAAGAGCCCTACCCTGAAACTTAATGATCAGGTGACCTCACTTCCAGGGTCCTTGCCTGCTGGCAGCTACCATTTTTTGTTTTGAGATCTGACTTAAGAATATTTTGCATACAATTCTGTATTGTCGTTCAGTTAAAGTTCAGTAAGGATGCATGCTTTCAGTGCTGTTTTCAGTGTTTCTGTTATTGTTACTGGGGAGTCTTGGGGGAGACATCACCATTTCTGGAGGTTTCCAGTCCCAGGTGAACTGACTGCCCATCTGGAATTTCAGTGCAAGGATTTTAACCCAGACAGGGAGCTGGGCTCTTGCCTTTTGTACATACAAGGCCATTGGCCACCACTAGGGCAGGACAGAGCGCCCACATGCCTGCCTGAGGCCTGCTGCCCTCCAGGAATGGTGAGCTTCCTCTGCACTCAGCAGTTTTTATTTTTATCTCATCAGCGTGTTCCTGCTTTTAAAGTGTGAATCCTAGTGACCCGAATGAGCTGTCTGCCTGGGCCTGGGCCAGCGGGACCAGGTTACTCCAGTTCAGAGGCAGCCCTGGGCTGGGGTGGCAGGGATGGGGGTTCCCTGTGTGACTGGATGAAGTGGGGCAGGGAGCCAGAGTGGCCTGCCAGACTGACAAGCTCTCAAACTGGGAAAAGGTTACGCTTAAAGTAAAGCGCGCCCTGTATTCCTCCCTCCCTCATCCCCTTCATAGTAGCCCTTTGAAAAGAACAAGCACAGTTTACAAAATTCTGATGCTAATATTTAGAAGCATGAAATCAAGTGTGTGTACCTCTCCAAGTTTGGCTGTAGATGGAATTCAGGCCTGTTGGCTTTGGCGTTCACACACGTGAGGCTGTGTGTGGCAGGGATGGGGGTTCCCTGTGTGACTGGATGAAGTGGGGCAGGGAGCCAGAGTGGCCTGCCAGACTGACAAGCTCTCAAACTGGGAAAAGGTTACGCTTAAAGTAAAGCGCGCCCTGTATTCCTCCCTCCCTCATCCCCTTCATAGTAGCCCTTTGAAAAGAACAAGCACAGTTTACAAAATTCTGATGCTAATATTTAGAAGCATGAAATCAAGTGTGTGTACCTCTCCAAGTTTGGCTGTAGATGGAATTCAGGCCTGTTGGCTTTGGCGTTCACACACGTGAGGCTGTGTGTGTGTGTGTGTGTGTGTGTGTGCGCGTGCGTGCGTGCGTGCGTGCGTGCGCGCGCGCGCGCTCTTTCCCTGGGATTGAGGGGCAGCTGCCCCAGGCTCTCAGGGGAAGGATAGGGTAGAGTTTTAGAAACAGGAAGGCAGATGGCCTTCCCCACCCCACTGCTGGCTCAGGAAATTGGCACGAATCAGAGGGAAGAAATATAATATTTGTGGGCCCCCTATGCTGTACCAGGAACTGTGTTAAGTACTTTTCCTCTGTAGGCCCATGAGTCCCACACAGCTGCTCTGTGGGCTTATCATTATAGAGGCAGTTTTCCTTCCATAGGGCAGTGGTTCTCCAAGTGTGGTACGCAGAGCAGCAGTATCACCTGGGAACTTGTTAGAAATGCAGGTTCTCAGGCCGCGCCCGCGCTCTCCAGACTGAGGACTCTGGGGAGGGGCCGAGCTATCTGTGTTTTAACAAGCCCTCCAGGCAACCCTGAGGCACTCCAAAGCTGGGGAACCCCTACCCCAGAGGTGAGAAACGCAGACCCAGAGCTAATCTGGGCTCAAACCTCAGGCGTGTGGCTTCGGGCAAGTTGGGCAACCACTCTGCACCTCAGTGTCCTCATTTGTAGATTGGGGGTGTGAATAGTAACCTGCTTCATGGGGCTGTGTGGAACTGCATTAGGGAATATATGGTAAAACTAGAGCGGTGCTGGCACGTGGTGAGCAGGCCCTAAGTGTTTGCTCTCACTCACTCAGAGTCAGCCAGCTTTGATCCCAGGTCTGCTGGACCTCAAAGCCATCTACTTAGAAACCTAATTGTACCAGCTGTCCCTTAGAAACCTAACTCAATTAGCTGTCACCACATTGCATTCTGCAAAAAATGTAGGCTGCTCTGTAGGCCTAGACTAGCCAGGGGTTCTCCTCTCTCTCTGCCTGCTCCAGTTCCTTAGTAGGAGATGCTTGGAACACAGAGAGAAGGATTTTAAGGCCAAGGCCAAGTTTAGCATATGTGTGCCTTTACTGATTAGTGTGTCTGTCTTGGATGCACAAGGGGTTGTTTTCTCCTGCTGTTGCTGGTTGTCAGGCAGCTTAGTGGGCATTTCTGATCCTTTCCTGTTACCGGGTTTTAATGGAAGGCTGTTAGGAGTCACCGCTCAGTGCAGTAGGCCAGAGGACTGTGTGGGCCGCACACGTTCAGGGCGGGGCGGCCGGAGGCTGCGTGTGGCTCGTGGGCCTTGCCTGGCCCGGGAATTAACGTGCTCCTTGGCCTGGTGCTGTCTCTTTTGAGACTTGGGGAGGTGCTGTGGCCACAGGAAAGGGCTGGTTGAGAACCGGGATGTTCTGAATCCTGGCCAAATGTCTTTCCGCTTTACCATGATTAACAGGCGCTTTTAGCCCCATTTTGCAGCTATGGGAAGGGCTGCCATAACAATGTACCACAGACTGGGCAACTTGAACAATGGAAATTTATTTCCTCGTGGTTCTGGGGACTAAAAGTCTGAGATCAAAGTGTCAGTAGAGTTGACTTCCGAGGCCCCTCTCTGTGGCTTGTAGATGACTGTCCTCTCTTCCTGTGTTTTCACATGGTCTTGCCTCTGCACCTAGCTGTGTCTAAATTTCCTCTTCTTTTAAGGACACCCATCATATTGTATCAGGGCCACCCTACTGGCCTCATTTTAACTTAACTACCTCTTTAAAGACCATTCTCTGATTACAGTCACATTCTGAAGTCCTGGGGGTTAAGACTTCAACATATGGATTTGGGTAGAGATGGGACACAATTCAACCCATGACGCCCGGCCTCGGACTGTCCACGTGGGTCTTTCAGAAGAGGGAATCCTGTGTGGCAGGTTGGCCCTGAGGTCACTGAGTTCACTGAGGGCAGAGAGGAGGGAGGCGGGGAGGGGGGTCGGACATCCGGTGGGCAGTGAAGGTTTCTCAAGCAGAGAGGTAGCTGGAGGTGGAGAGGCGGGGTGGGGTGTGAGGGGAGTGCGGGGAAGGAGGACCCCAGTTTCAGGAGGTGGTTGCTTGTAATAGTGCAGGCAAGTGACAGCGAGGGTCCAGAAATACACGCTGGATCTTCCGGAAGAAAATTTTCCACATTTTTACTGGTAGAGTTTTGAATGACTTGAATACGAGGAAAGGTAGACCAGTTTCTTGGATGAGAATACTGCATTTTGCAAAGATGACAGTTCTTCCAGAGTCAGTGCCTAGAGTATTTAATGATTCCAGTTAAATCCCAGTGGGCTTTTGGGAACACGACAGAATGATTCTAAGAGTCTTTTGAAAGAATAAAGAGCTGAAAATAGTCCAGACAGTTTTTCATGAGGGAGGGTAATGGTGTCTCCTCGAGTTTGTTGCCCACACCCCGTCCCGAGTGACCTTTTAAAAACATGAGTCAGGTCCCATCTGATGGTGTCATCCTGTCGCACAGAACAGAATCCACCTTCTTTACCGGGACCTGCAGGCCCTCTCGCCCGTCGAGGTCCAGCTACTCGGGCTTCCTCCTCGGCCTGGAGAACCCCCGGGCTCGTGGCCGTCCTCACACTCGCTGCTGCCTCTGCACAGAATTGTTCTCTCTGGTCCAGACTGTCTCCTGCCTCACTCGTTCTTGTGATTCAGGTCTCTGCTCAAAAGGCAGCTCAAAGCCTTCCTCGAACACCCTGTCTACACCACACTCTCTCCTGCCATTTACTCTCCGCTGCTTTTCTCTGGATTATACGCTTCACTTACAGCGAGGTGGGCTCCGACCCACACTGCCTGGATTCATTGTCCGGCTTTGCCCCTTACTACTGTGTGGCTACCTGGGCGTCGGTTTTCCTCGTCTGTAAAATGGGAATGACACTGCCTATGTTATGGGCTGTTGCGAGGATTAAATTGGACACGTAAAGTGCCCAACAGATCCTGGCACACAGAGTAGGCGTTCAATAAATGTTGTTGTTATTACTTGTTCAACGTTCATTCCCCCACTAGAAAGGGAAGCAGACAGAGGAATTCTTTGCCTGCTTCACTGGTGTGTCCTCAGTGCCCGGAACTGTGCCTCGTACACAGTAGGGGCTTGGTAGATATTTGTTGAGTGAATACATGAAAGCATGACGGTAAAACATATAAAGGCACTGTAATTAAAGTAGTGATTGGTGTATGAGTAGAGGTGCAGATAAAAGGAACAGAATAGTACCTCAAAAGCCAACCCTAGCTTTTCTGAGAATTTAAAATAGGATGATGGAGCATCAGAAATCAGTGGGGAGAAGGGATGGATTATTTATTAAGTGACCAATGCAAAATAATTACATCCTCTCTCGCAGCATACACCAAAATAAATTCCAATTTGACATTTCAAGTCAAACCATAAAAAAAAGGAAATATATGGGAATATCTTATTTTCTAGGGAAGGGTTGGCTTTCTAAGCACGAAGCACTGGGGAAAATAAGAATAAAGAGCAGTGGATTGGACTGTCTTTACAAATTAACTTCTGTATATCATAAGCATTAGAAACAAAGTTTATAGTCAATGTAGAAGAATTGCCACATGTAACGGAAAAAAAGTCCTTTACTGTATAAATTGTTGCTTATGTAAATCTGTAAGGAAAAACCATTAATAGCTCAATAGAAAAATTAGCCAAAGGGAAGATATAGACTGTGCACAAAAGAAATACAAGCAGCCAAGTAATATGGGGGAAAATGTTTAACTTATTGGTAATCAAAGAAATGCAAAGTAAAATGAGATATCATTTTTTTCCTATCAGGTTACCCAGCAGGGGTTACGTTGAGAAAGGCACTTTCCTAAATAGCTGGTGGGAGTATAGCTTGATAAAGCTTTTCCAGATTTATCACAGTTTGAAGAGGCTTAACTATATACATACCTTTTGACCTAGTAAAGCCAACTCTAAAAATGTAGCCTAAGGAAGTAGGTAGAAATGCATCTGATATATGTGCAAAGATATTCATTATTCATAAATAATAAAAATGTGGAAAAAATCTGCACATCCAGCAATAGAGGAAATAGTGAGTTGTGGTACATATACACAGGAAATATCATCCGGCCTTTAAAATTAATTTTTCTAAGATTATTGAATGTATCAGTTGTTAACCAGGGCCTTTTATTTGCATCATGATCACTAATGTCCCGTTGGCCAAAGCAAGTCACGTGACCAAACCCTGACTCGGGGGAGCAGATCACAAAGTGGTGACTACTGATGCCCACCAGGGTAACAGTCTACCATGTATATTCATTATATGCTTGCAGTTCCTAAACACAAGACACACAAAGACACATGCATATATGGAAATATGACAGAATGTTATCAGTGGTTATTCTCTAAAAATTTCTTATTCTGTGTATTTTCAAAAGTTCCCATAATAAGTATATATTTTTATCATCATAAACAAAAGATATGTATTGAATTAAGAAAGTATGGACTTCCCTGGTGGCACAGTGGTTCGGAATCCGCCTGCCCATGCAGGGGACACAGGTTCGAGCCCTGGTCCGTGAAGATCCCACATGCCGCGGAGCATCTAAGCCTGTGCGCCGCAACTACTGAGCCTGCGTCCTAGAGCCCGCGAGCTACAGCTACTGAAGCCCCATGCCTAGAGCCCGTGCTCCACAACAAGAGAAGCCACCGCAATGAGAAGCCCGCGCACCACGACGAAGAGTAGCCCCTGCTGGCCACAGCTAGAGACAGCCCGCGCGCAGCAACGAAGACCCAATGCAGCCATAAATAAATAAATAAATAAAATTTTTAAAAATTTCTAAAAAAAGAAGGTATGGCTCTGGGTTTGGAGAACTTAATATATGATAAAGGACAGATTCAGGAGATGGTTGGATGGGTAGAATTAATTGGTGTTCGTGGCCTTTTATATGATACATGAGGCTGGGAGCAGGCGGGTTCAAGAGTAACGTGGCTCAGGCCTTGACTGGATGGTGTCCAAGATGCAGGAAGGGGATGGGGGGCAGATTTCCTTTAACATGTTGAGTTTGAGATCCCTCCGCAGCATTGTAGTTAGAATCCAGCAGCTAGTGGAAATACAGAGCTGGAGTTCAGAAGAGAAGTCGGGGCTGGAGAAGGAAATAGTTTTTGAATCACTGGTGGTCATTGTGAGAGAGAAAATATGATTGGATCCTTGAGTTCACCAACCTTTAAGGTCCTGGCAGAAGAAGTGCCAGGTCCCTTCCAAGCCCTGACACTGCTTCACTGTAGCTTCACTCAGTGCCTTCCCTGACCCAGACCCGACACCACCACCCCCGCCCCATCATACGCACTCTCAGCACCTTGTGCTTCTCTTTTGGAGCGCTTGACATGTTTGCAATTAAGTGACCCCGTGTATAATTAATTGATCTGCGGAGGTGCCCCCCACTGGATTGTCAGCTGTGTGAGAGCAGGGCAGGGTCTGTCTCGTCCACTGTTGTTAATCAGGGTTGTCTGGCACAGGTTTTCCAGGAGGGCGAGTGAATGAAAGCACGTAGCAAGTAAACCAGAGAGGTAAACGGATAAGAAGGATTCAGAGAAGGTGTTGGGGGGCCCAGGAGAGTTTCAGGAGAAGATTTTCAAGGAGAGAGCAGGCACCAGTGCCAGACAGAGGTGAGAGGTCGAGAAAGATCAATGGAGAAAGTTTTAGAGTAGGGGTGCAAGCAGGTCCTGGGGGAAGGGAATGTGATCAGTTGCTCAAGAGCAAAGGTGGGCCGTTTGGTCTTGGAAAAGGGGATTGGAAGGTCTTCTGAGTGGAAGGATAATAAAGAGGGTGGGACAAACATGGTGGTCCCTCGGTATCCAGGGGGCATTGGTTCCAGGAGCGCCGTGGACACCAACATTCAGGGGTGCTCAGGTCTCTTATTAAATGGACTAGCACGGTAAATACAGTTGGCCCTCTGTATCCACAGACACCAGCATTCTCCAAAGAGCCCTCCTCACCAAGTCTGGTCAGGGAAATCTTAGATGCGTACCACGTATAGTTGGCTGTGTTGAAATCTTCACGAAAGTGGCATTCTTAGCTGTCATACCCTAATTCAGTGGTTCTCAAAGTATGGTTCCCAGTCTGGCAGCAGCTGCCTCTCTTGGGAACGTGTTAGAAATGCAAATTCCTATTTAAATAGAGGACCCTGGGGTGGGGCTCAGCAATCTGTTCTAACAGCACTCCAGGTGATGTTCACTAAAGCTCGAGAACCACTGCCCTAACTCCAAAAACACAAGCAAGTGTTTGTTGGAAATAAACTTGCTCCCCTGACATTTATGCAGGAGCCTCCAAGAGCAGGGATGTCTGTTTTCTTACCGCCTGCTTCCTGGAAGAGGTTTTGAAGTTGTCAACTCCAAACCTCCTTTGGAATTCCCTGAGGTTGGAGAACTGGGCTGATAAAGTTAGAGACCCCTGTCTTGCGGTCAGCAGTTTTTGTTGGGATCCCGGGCAGCTTTCCTGGACTGACTCTGAACAAGAGTTTCTGAGCCAGCGGTTCAGGGAGTGGGGCCCAGGCGCCTCCTGGGCCTCCCTGAATTCGCTATTTTAAATTGAAGACAGTGAATGACCCGAGGGGTTACAGACTGGAGGATAAGGTTTCACACATGGCAGCTGGAATTCATAGCTGTGGTGTCTGGGGCCTGTAGCTTTGAAAACTTGGTGAGATGCTGTTGCTTAACAAAAACCAGCCCCGGCCCACCCTCCATCCTGACCTCGACTCGGCACCATGCTGGGTCACCAAGCTTCTAGTGCACCTTGGGGTTCCCTGGAGATGAAAGCTTGGTGGCCCTGACTGCTGCTGTTACTTTAAAGAAGATTGACTTAGCTGCAGCTCACAGTATGGACACCCAGCAGCAAATGTTAATGGCTGGAGAGGTAGAGTGGGTTTTCTCCTCTTCGTAATTCAGAGGGACAGATATCCAGAGACCAGCCAGATCCCCACACATTAGAAGCTGACCCCAGAAACCAGGGGTAAAAATTTCCCAGATAACCAAGGCTGTCAGCAAAGAGGAAGTGCCCATTTGCCCCTGCAGTGGGGTGCTCACTGGCCTTCTAAAAGCCTGTCGACACGATGTCTGGGGGGCCTTGCTGCCTGGGATTTGTGTTCCAGACCGTTCTGCGTTGTTGAACAGTGTTGCGGGTAGATTCTGGGGAGCTGGGACCGGCCCCGTCCCCTGTTGGGGCTATTCCTGGGTGAGAGGCCACAGCAGGTAAGTGCCTGCACTGTCCCTGGGGGTTCCCTCTCCCTATCTGGAAAACCTCTGGGCTTCCCTGCAGACCACAGACTTGTGTCCAGTCTAACTAAGCTCCTTCTCATCTTGCACACTTGTGAAGGTAAATCTTCCTCTGCTTTCAAAACCACAGGGAAGATGGGAGCCCTTGGTTCTGGTTCTAGTTTATTCACATGATTTTGAGCCAATGACTAAATCTTTCCAAATACTCTTTTTTTTTCTCTCTCTCCCATGAGAGGGCTTTAATCATACTATTTCCAGCCAGTGGGCCTCTACGTAAAACTTTTGGGACAAAATACTGAAAGTAGTTATTTACCAAGAATATTTGGGAATCTAAAATTTCTGTATACACTGTTCTGGTGTCTCCAGAGAATATCCAGTTAACAAAGGAGAGGAGGGAGAGAGATGGTTCCAGAACTTCAGCTAAGTTACAGAGGTCTGGTTGTTTACTGATTACCCTGTACAGGGCTGCTAAAGCTCTTGTGGGCCTTCCTGTGTGACTCATAGGTGCTGGAAGCCATTCCCCAGGACTGTCCCTGACCCCCGCACCATCATTCACTAGTTCCGATGAAAGAAGAGTTAAAAATGCCAATAGGGCTTCCCTGGTGGCGCAGTGGTTGAGAGTCCGCCTGCCGATGCAGGGGACGCGGGTTCGTGCCCCGGTCCGGGAAGATCCCACATGCCGCGGAGCGGCGGGGCCCGTGAGCCATGGCCGCTGAGCCTGCGCGTCCGGAGCCTGTGCTCCGCAACGGGAGAGGCCCACGTACAGTGGAAAAAAAAAAAAAAAAGAAAAGAAAAGAAAATGCCAATAAAATGTTCCATTTCTCTAGTGGTCAAATAAATGTAAACTTGAATAGCATACTAACAACTTTTCCACCTATTGGATGAGGGAGGATTTACAGAAATTAACTCAGGGCAAGGGAGTAGGTTGTATAACTGCTGGTGGAAGTCTAAATCTGCAAAGCAGTTTTGCAGAATTTTTTAAGTCTTAAAAATGCACATAGCCATTGACCTCCTGGAAATTTTTTGTTTGAAACAAAGTTATGCAGAAAGTAGTATGTTCAAAGTTTTTCACCAAAATGATAATTAGAACAGTGAAAAATTAGAAACAGCCTTGATGTCCAACAAGGATTATTAATTATAGCATACATCTATAGCTGTATCTATATCTATCTTCATTAAAATTACATAATAATGACATGGAGTCATGTCAATTAATAATAATGACAATAATTTATAACTTAGTGGCAGTTTAAAAATAATAGAAACAGCATAAACATTATGATTCCAATTTTATAAACTATATGTATTCACTTTTTTAAGTCTAAAAGGGTATAAATCAAGATGATAATGGTAATTCCTAGGTAGCAGAATTATGGTTAATGTTACTTTTCTCTCTCTCTTTTTTTTTTTTGGTATTTTCTAAAATTTCTGCAATAAATATGTGCTTTGTAAATTACTTCTTTTAAAACAATAAATAAAAGATTCCTGTGAAATATACCCCCATAATTGCTGCTTTAAACAACTTCCTTCCCAGAACATCTAACTGGCTGGTTTGCATTACAAGAAGGGATGAACGTTTTCTTTTTACTGATTAATGAGGAGGCCATTGCCTCTGACAAAGCCCAGAAGTGAACTTCATCTGGCCTAAAAGGAAGAGAAGCCTTGGCAAGAGGTGAAAGGTCAGAACTGAAAGCCAGATAAAGAATTTTGGCTGCAGTATTAAGTTGGAATCACAGACCCTGTATTGTGTCAGATAACTTTCTAATTTCCAGTATTTTCTGAGAGTGGAAATTTTTTTTTCTCTTGCACATTCAGTTAATCATTCTTGCTCTATCCCAGAAAAATGAAACTAGTAACTAAGTTCTGAAGACGGTGGCAATGGCAGTTGAAAGCAGCAGTAGTAAGCCTCACTGGGCACAAATGACACTCTGCCTGTTCCTAAGAGTCGGGTGATGGGCTCGAGGGGTCAAGAGCAGAGCTGGTCTCATTTCCTTTGGTAGTGCACCCGGAGAGATCATTTATACCGAGAACTGTGTGCAAATACCATTCTTCTTGGCAGAAAATATGTGATCAAATGCAAAGCTCAGCTTTAGAAATATTCACTTCACGGTGGCTCAGCACGCTTAGGATGGAAACATTAGACGGTGGGAGAGGAGGGGGTGAGGGTGAATGGCGACTTCGTCCAGGTTAGGAGGGGCTAAAGAAAGCGTTAAGGAAGAGCCAGAGAGGAAGGCCCTGGAAGAGAAGCATTGATCCGGGTCTGCAGTAGAGCTGCGGGGTGGAGTTTCACACTGGGACCTGGACTCTGCAGGGAGCGGGTCAGTTGAAAATGAGAATTACTCTGAGGCCAGCCTTTGTGTGAAATATCAGAAACCAAACCACTGGGCTGCAGCATTACTTTGAAATGCATCAGTAACAAACAAAAAAACAAACAAGATAGATTGGTGGACGGTTAGGAAAAATGTGTGAGAAAGCAAATACGGGAAAATGCTAACGGTTGTGGAATGTGGGTGGTCGGTGTGCGGGGGGGTGTTCACTGCACAGTTCTCTAAACTCTCCGGAAGGTTTGAAAAAAAAAAAATCATAGTTAAAATATTGGGAACAAAAAGAGCAACTAGATGGCAAAACCTAAACTTGTGACATTTACACAGAAAACAGGTAACATGGAATCCCACAGGAATCCCCAAATACAAAAAGGTGGGGAACCAAAACCACCCCCCAGAACCCTTAATTATTGACCTGAGAGCT
The DNA here is from genome assembly GCF_002837175.3 of Physeter macrocephalus. Taxonomy (NCBI): domain Eukaryota; kingdom Metazoa; phylum Chordata; class Mammalia; order Artiodactyla; family Physeteridae; genus Physeter; species Physeter macrocephalus. The sequence goes on from NC_041218.1 coordinate 42,642,153, forward strand.
GGCCAGCATGCATGGAAAGTAATGTGTGTGTGTGTGTGTGTGTGTTTGTGTGTGTGTTGCCTCCATTCCCACAGGATTTGATACACATAGAGAAACACCTACAAATGCAAAAGATGAAAATATTGGAAGGAAGCCTAGTGAGTGACAAGGGAAGATAGGGAACTAAGACAAGATCACCCCTGGAGACACACCCCACATGGTTCTGAATGAGTTGCTACAGGAAGACCACAGGAAAGCAAAGTGCAGAAGGGAACAGGGTCAGCTACAGTCCTCACCTTTTGCCAGGTGAGGTCATTCAGGAGGGGGACACAGTCCCCACTGTAGATACAAAAGTGCTTTTTTTTTTTTTTTTTTTTTTTGCGGTACGTGGGCCTCTCACTGTTGTGGCCTCTCCCGTTGCGGAGCATAGGCTCCGGACGCATAGGCTCAGCGGCCATGGCTCACGGGCCTAGCCGCTCCGCCGCATGTGGGATCCTCCCGGACCGGGGCACGAACCCGCGTCCCCTGCATCGGCAGGCGGACTCTCAACCACTGCGCCACCAGGGAAGCCCCAAAAGTGCATTTGATTGGGTTGTTTCTTATACCTCCCTCAGTGAAAGCCAAGGAATACTGTAACCAAAAGTGGTTCAGGAAAAGCAGTTGGGGGAGGGTGGTGAAAAGTATTTCTTCCTGCAGGAAAAATTATCTTCTGATGATATTTGCAGCGTTTTCTGATTGTATTAGCCAGATGTCTCCTTCTTGTGTAAACATGTGTTGAAAAAAATTGAGGGGGAAGGCTCAAGTTCCAAGAAGTCCCCAATTCACTTGGATTAGAGAGGTGAATGGTACCAACTTGAAAGCCCCCTTGGTTTAGGGACGTCTGGACCTATGTCATCATAACCACTTGGATTAAAAATGATCAACAAGAACCTCATCCAAGGTCTAAGGCTTCATCTCTTACCAGTTGGATGTGACACTGGGGAGGAAGTTTGGAATGGAATCAGGAGGTACCAGCCAGAACCCTGAGCCCGGCTTTGAATGACCACTTTGCTTTTGCTTAGTGAGAGTAAAGATTTTGTTTTGTTCATTGCTCTATCTCTGGTGGCCAGAACCATGCCTGGCACACAGTGAGTACTCAGTAAATATTTGTTGAATGAATAAAAAGCAGTGAGTCCTTTTAAATCGTACAGACCAGGGTTCAGTTCCCTCAATTCCTAGCTCTTGTGTGGGCCTTGCACAAGCCACAAAATCACTCTGAAGCTGTAAAATAGGAGTTGAAATCCATGCCTCTTCAGTTGAGAATAAAATATCCCAAAGCCAGGAGTAAGAAAAACTAATTTTGTAGCATCCAAATTCCTGAGTGCTCTTTAGCTTTGGAATCTGCAGGTTTTTACAGCTGTGTCAGGGAGGAAAAACTTTGAGGTGTACGAGTGAAATAACAAGGCCTTAGCAGAGCACCCGACATCTGGAAAACACTTAGTTAACAGCGTCCTCTCTCTCCCCTTCATTGGTTCTGTCCACATTTCTGTCTGTTCCTGTGTCTTTTCTTCCAAATTTCCCAGGACTAAAACCACCCAGTCGACTATAGTTTTCTCTCCTGCAGTTAAACCATGCTGTTAACTTCCTAATGGGCTTTCCTGTGGGGCCTCAGACCTTAGATTAGGCCAAATGTTTTAGCCTTTTTAAAAGTGGCATGAAATAGGCAGTTTGCTGCTGAAAAAGATCACTGTGGGTTAAAAAAGCCTTTCCCAGTCTCCACCAGGAGCCACCCTCCCCTCCACTGTCCGGCTGTCTGCCATTGGGTCTGATCATCTTCAGCTGTTTTTCAGTTCAAGTCAAGGCTTCCTCACCTCTGGCAATTCCAGTGGTTTGTGCTTGGGGAGATTTCCAGAGGGCGCTGTCCTGATTCCACACAGAGGGGCTTCCTGAGAGCAGAGGATCTGGGATGCCTGCCAGGTAACTCATGAGCCTGGAGGCCTGAAGCTCCGAAGGTTGAGGAGCCAGACCTGCCTCAGGGAAACACATTCCCTTTGGGAAACTTTTCCTCACATGCAGGGTGCAGAGCCCTGCAGTTTGAAGGGGAGCCAGTCTTTCCATCTGCTGAACAAGCCAGTTGCTAAAAACAGGAGACCAGACATCATCCTGCCCTGCAGAGACACTGTCTCTGGAAGCATCTGGTTGTTCTGAAACCGTCTTCCTGTTCATCAGAAAGACACAGGCTCCACCCTGGGTCCAGGTGCCGTGTGGCTTGCAGTTCCTCCTGATTCCTTCCTGATACACCTATGATGACACAGAAAAGTAACAACAGGCTGCCAAAAACCAAGAAGGATTGACAAATGCCAGGATCTTGGAAGCATCAGCTGATGGCAGTGAGAAGACAGAGCTGGACTGCGGGGCTCTGTCCAGGATGTAGCTCATGCTGTGAAGGTTCATGGAGAGGAACCACACCCCACACCCCTGAGAAAAGTCAGAAGGTAGTATAGTTTATATCTTCTCTATTGTTTGGTTCCTGACTCTTGTACTTGAAGCAAACTCCAGCTGATGGGCCTCTTTTTTTTTTTTTTTCCTACTCTCAGCTACAGGCCTCAGAGGTGGGCTTTTGTAAATCCATCTCTCTCTCTCTTTTCCCCCCTGTATCCATGTAGAGAAAGAAAACATGGGAATAAAATCAGATGGGAAATAGGGGAAACTGGCATGATTTCAGTGCATCCCAGTAAGTCTACTCCCCCAAAGCAAAGTGCTTTAAGGAGGGTGCTCTGGGAGCTGTGCATGCTGGAAAATCGAGCACTTTCTGTCTTGAGTTGATTCAGTCTCTGAAGAGGAGATGAACTTTGCCAGAGCAAGGGTTCTGAATCACTGGCGGCTGTGCCTTTGCCCTGTCCCCTCGCCTAGCGGGTACAAGAAGGAGATACATCCTTTATGAAGGTGGACAGAAAATGGAACCACTGCCAATCTACTCATAACGTCTGTTGAAATTTCATCATTGGTCTGGGCAAACTTTTTCCTTATTCAAGGATGAATAGGGGGCTTCCCTGGTGGCGCAGTGGTTGCGCGTCCGCCTGCCGATGCAGGGGAACCGGGTTCGCGCCCCGGTCCGGGAAGATCCCACATGCCGCGGAGCAGCTGGGCCCGTGAGCCATGGCCGCTGAGCCTGCGCGTCCGGAGCCTGTGCTCCGCAACGGGAGAGGCCGCAGCAGAGGGAGGCCCGCATACCACTGAAAAAAAAAAAAAACGAAAAAAAAAAACAAAAACAAACAAACAAACAAAAAAAGGATGAATAAAGACAAGAAAAGACTGCGTGGAAAAGTCCTGCAAGACAAGGTAAAGGCAATAGCTTCTAAAGACCCAGAAGCAGTGTCTACTTTTAGAAAATCACCTACAACAGTCTACAGAGGAGAATTTTGGGGAAATGTGTGGCATCCTCAGTATACTACAAAAAGACATGGCCTCCCTGGAACAGGAACAGAAGAACGTAAGGAAAAGTTGGGTTGATATGAAAAGGCAACAGAAAGAAAAAAAGATATGGATTAAATGAAGAAAGGTTTTGAGGAAATAAAATCCAGCAGCAGAGCTCAAATCCAAATTAGCAGGAGTATAGAAGAGTATTAATGTGTGGGAAGCTGAATAATGCCCCCACCCACAAAGATATCCGTATCCTAATCTCTGGAATCTGTGAACACTACTTTACATGGCAAAAAACAACTTTGCAGATGTGATTAAGTCGAGGATCTTGAGAGACGGAGAGGTTATCCTGGATTATCCACGTAGACCCTAAATGCAATCACAAGTGTTCTTGTGAGAGATATAGGCAGAGGGAAGTTTGATGATAAAAGAGAAGGCACTGTGACCACAGAGGCAGAGATTGGAACCATGGGACCGCAAGCCAAGGAATGCTGGCAGCCACCAGAAGCTGGAAGAGGCAGAGAATGGATTCTCCTCTAGAGCCTCCAGAAGGAGTACGGTTGTTCTGATAACTTCATTTTGGCCCAGTGATACTGATTTTAGACTTCAGGCCTCCAGAACTGTGAGAGAATAAATTTCTGTGGTGGGAAGTCACAGAGTTTGTGATAATTTACTAGAGCAGTCACAGAATACTAATACAAATGCTATGGAAAATCAAACCAGTGATGTGGGTTCAGGAAAAAGAAACTTGAGAAACTATTCTGGAAAACACAAGAAAGAGAAAGAGAGACAAGGTTTAGATGTGGAAGACGGAACTGACAGCCCACATTCAGCTTGTCGGTGTTGGTAATTATTGGGATCGGTGCCCAGGCATCAGATACTTCCCTGAGCTGATGAGAGACTGTGTATAAATGTAAAGAGCTCACTAACCATATTCTAAACAAACTCAGGGGAAAGAGGCTCACATCGGGGCATACCCGGGGGAGAATACAGAATAACAAGGATAAAGGGGAGAAAAAAAAAAAAACATTTCACAAGTGCCCAAACAGAGAAAAGAATAATAAAAATCAAGCTGACTTTAGATCTCTTCTCTATAGCAAAGAGTCTGTGTCTACTGAACCTGTCAGATTAGGCCACAAGGGGGTTTTTGTTTGTTTGTTTGTTTGTTTTTAAGTTCAGATATATTCATGCCTATCTGGGTTGGGAATCTGAAACATTAAAAGTTCTTTTGATTATCAAGTAAGTTTGCAAACCATCTATAGAGTTTTGGGGATTATGTTGTAACCCAACTACTTTATACTTGACTGAGATGTCTTCTGTGTATGAAGCCCATCAGAAAGACATTCTCAGACATGCAAGGGCTTGGGGAAAATAAGCATGTTCCTTTCTTTAAAATGTAAAGATATGTTGCAGAAGCCGAAGTGGTAAAGCAGAATAGAGCTCAAGAATAAGTAGCATAGGCGCTGTAATCAGTAAACCTAGAGAGCAGTTTAAATTATTATTATTATAAGTCTGGTGATCAAACAAATACAAATGTCAGAAATTGTTCTTAAAATAAGCTACAGAGTGGAAAGACAACAGTATGCCTGTGTTCTGGGTCTACACCCTGGAGTGTTGTTAACAGAGATCAAAAAGGGAAGAGGAGGTAAAGGTTTGTTACGTTGCTTGTCTGAAATAGTGTTGGTAACAAAAAAAGTTATTTCCTTTATTATTCTAATCTCCAGAGAAGTGTTAATGGCTAAAGAAGGACTCTGAATAGTATTGATACCAATATCTGCCATTTTTGGAGGTTTACTCTGAGCTAACCAACATGCTAAAAACTTTACCTTCATCATCTCTACTCAAGGCCCCAGGTGTAGATGCCAGATCCTTTCCCTCCCACCCACTGTTCTTAAGGTTCCTTAAGATCCTGCACCAGGAGGTGGTACAGCCTGAACCCCAGGCCGACCGACTCCAGAGCTCTTCCCTATCCCCTAATATGAAAAACTTACAGATAAACACTGGGAGATCCAAAAACAAGTTCTGGAACTACCCAAACACTGGGGAATAGAAAAGGAAAACTCATCATAAAGTAGACCCAAAAAAGTGTATCAGTAGTTTGTTTGTTTGTTTGTTGTTGGCTGTGTTGTGTCTTCGCTGCTGTGCACAGGCTTTCTCTAGTTATGGCGAGCAGGGGCCACTCTTTGTTGCGGTGTGCGGGCTTCTTAATGCAGTGGCTTCTCTTGTTGCGGAACACGGGCTCTAGGCGCGCAGGCTTCAGTAGTTGTGGCACATGGGCTTCAGTAGTTGTGGCTCGCAGGCTCTAGAGTGCAGGCTTAGTAGTTGTGGCGCCTGGGCTTAGTTGCTCCGCAGCATGTGGGATCTCCCTGGACCAGGGCTCGAACCCATGTCCCCTGCATTGGCAGGCGGACTCTCAACCACTGTGCCACCAGGGCAGTCCCTGAATAGATTTTTAAAAGCAGGAAAGGTACAGGGTACTTTCTCTAACACAGTGGACTTAGAATTAGAAAATACAAAATTATAAAATTTAAAACCCAAATACTTAGAGAAAAGCACAATCCAAATATTGTGGAGTCCAGTAAGAGACCAAATCTGCAACTGCAGACTAGATGGAGAGTAACAAGAAGGCTAAATAAGGAAATTTGAAGCAAGGACAAATACTTACCTAGAGAAAAATTCATGGCTTTATATATAAGAAATCATTTAAATAAATGAATATGCAACTTAAGAAGGCAAGCAGAGAGGCTAACGAAAACAGTGGGAAGTTGGAGAAAGGAATTAATGAAGATAAATGTTGACCTGTATTAATTAGAAAAAAAATGGTAGGTTTGATAAATACTGTTGCTGATTTTCTCAGAAGACCATCAAAGTAGACTGATTTCTCACAAATCTAATTTTTTAAATGAGGAAAAATAACTATACACATTAATGAGGAAGGGGGCATGACTGCAGAAGCAGAAGTTGTTTTTAAGTTAAAAATGATTACTAGTACAATTCTGTGCTCAAAATTAGAAAATCTGAATGGATTGGACGATCTTCTAAGAAATTTCTAAGAAATGGAAATTACTGTAATTGATTCAAGCAGTTGAAAACCTGAGTAGAACAAAAACCACGGGACTGTCATCAGAGAAGTTTCCTGCCCACTGTTTTGCAGACTAGTTCTTGCAAACCTGCCAAGAAGAGTTACCCAAGCTAAATTCTATGTAGACTGTTCTGGTGCTAATGTAATAATTCAGCACTTGGCTTTGGAGAGGAACAATGAGATGCAAGCATGTTTGGCAGGGATGGGATGAAATGCTGTAGAGGACGCATGTGAGAAGAACCCTGCCTTCCCTGGGAGCCGGTCCTTTCTTCCCAGGTGTGCGCCCACCTGCGTCCAGAGTCTGATGCCCCGCTATGTTTTCCCAACCCTGAGCCAGTGGTGGAAGACAATAAAGCCTTAGGGGAAATGAGTCTGAACCTAACACCCATGGCATCTTCTAAAATTTGGTGATCAAAAGAGAGAAGTCTTCCTTACTTTGCTCAGGGGAAGGTAATGTGCAGCCTTCCTTGAGAAAGAGACGTGTTCAGACAACTGGATTGACACGGTTGCTGAATTTGAATTTTGTGAAATTTCGTAAGTCCCCCCACCCAGGGGCACGTGAGTAGAGAGTAGCCATTGCCGGTGGCCACTGGCCCCGCCTTCAATTCTACCCTCTCTCCTTTCTCTCCTCTTGGCCCGCTTTTTCCTTGTTGGAAGGCTGCCTGTCCCACTCCCCCAGTTTTATCCTGTTGTCGCTAACTCTAGTCTCCTGCTGAAGGTGCACGTGGAAACCCTGCTCCCTTCACTGGCCTGGCTGCCAGGCCTGGGGACAGTTTGGGCTCGTGCACTGGGCACAGAGCTTGTGTCCCCAATAATTTCACTCTCCTTCCCCTCTTTTCCTTCAGAAGAGGTTGTGGAAATATTGTATTACAAAACAAAATCACCCCGGCATCGTTTGGGACTTTCTTGACCTTTACTTTTCCCCAAATCATTGCAAATGGTGATTATGCTCTTGGAAAAAAAGCTGGATCCTCTGATGGCACCGTTTGGGGAGGGGAAAGGGAGAGGAGAGGAGGGGAGGGGAGGGGTGGTGGGAGGGAAGAAGGAGAAGCCTTGAGAGGGGTCTTGTCTGCACTTTAATAATTCCACGCACTTGATAAGATGAGGACCTCTCGGCTTTGCCTTCTGCCCCTGGGCATCCAGCTGGGGGACTTGCCACCCTACCTCTTCTACCTCGAGTTTAATCTCATTATTTCCCCTTCCCCGCCTCTCATCCGTCCGCTCCTCACCCACTGAAACCTGCCTTCTCTCTACCACTTCCTGAAACTTCTCTCTCCCAGAACACCAGCCCCAGCTTCCCTGGCGTTCCTCAGAATCAGAGCCATTGCCCCCCTCCCCCCACCCGACTTCTTGCATCGCCCTCTCCCCTTGGCTCCTGGGCCACGTGCTCTGGGTTTTCCCTCCACCTTCCTGGCGGTTCCTTCTCTGTTTCCCTGACAGGCTCTGTTCCTCTGCCTGCCTCTTTAGAGAGTAAAAATTTTTTTTAAATAAATTTATTTATTTTTGGCTGCGTTGGGTCTTCGTTGCTGCGTGCGGGCTTTCTCTAGTTGCGGCGAGCGGGGGCCACTCTTTGTTGCGGTGCGTGGGCTTCTCATTGGGGTGGCTTCTCTTGTTGCGGAGCACGGGCTCTAGGCGCACGGGCTTCAGTAGTTGTGGCACATGGGCTCAGTAGTTGTGGCTCGCAGGCTCTAGAACTCAGGCTCAGCAGTTGTGGCGCATGGGCTTAGTTGCTACGCGGCATGTGGGATCTTCCCGGACCAGGGCTCGAACCCGTGTCCCCTGTACTGGCAGGCAGATTCTTAACCACTGTGCCACCAGGGAGGTCCTCTGCCTGCCTCTTAAGCGGCAGTGGCCCTTGGTCTTCTGTTCCTCTGCACAGTCTCCTGGGCTCTGGATGTGGAGGAGCCCCGTCCTTGTGCTCCTGGTGTCCACACCCAGAGCCCAGAACTTGCTGAGGGACAGCCAGCTGCTGTTCACACCCCACTGAGAGATCCCACAGGCCCCAAAGTCAGTGTGTCCAAGACATAATTCTCCATCAGCAACCCAAGTAGATGGTCCCTTCAGCACCCAGTTTCACAGGCTGGGAGCTGTGAGGATATTTCCCTCACATCCCCCATATCTGTTTCTTCATCAGGTCCTGCCAGCTCCCGATCTGTCTGGAATCAGCTCAGTGCCTTTTCCCTGCACCAGCCTCCATCATCTCTTCCCGGGACCCATCTCAGGTCTTGCTGCCTCCAGTCTTGTCCCCCATGCCTCCCCACCCCCATCCCTTCTCCACATCAGAGCCATTTTTATACCTTTACTGGGCATCTTCTGTGTCCCGGGCCCTCTACCACACCACAGCCCTAAATCATCGGTGGCCACTCCTTGCCCCCAAAGTACAGGCCAAACTCCTTAATATGGCTTAACAAACCCTCTAAGAGGCCTGGCCCTGCTTGCTTCTGCAGAATAATCTTTCAGCACCTGCACCACGCCCCAGGCACCCTGTGTTCCCTGGTCAGCGTGCAGTCCCTGCAGGGGCCGTGCCTGACCTCCCACCTCGTTCCTTTGCTCATGCTAATTCCTGCCACCCCACCTCTCTGCCTTGTAAGCCGGAAGGTGTCAGCTTAGCAGTCACTTCCCAGGAAGCCTCCCAGCTTTATTATGCTCTTGCAAAGGGCCTCAAAGCACCCCGAGTTTGCCTCTAGAGAGCGCTGGCTGAGTAATACAACATGTGGCTGATGTATTACTTACCTGGTTCCGCCCTTACACTCAGAAGTTTGAAGGCAGAGGCTGCGTTGTATCATTGTATCGTTGTACATCATTGTATCCTCAGCATCCAATAGCGCCTGGTACATAATACATATCCCTTAAATATCTTATCTGTGCAGTGAATGTGTGGCTCCATTGTATCACACCCTTTCTGCATTTATTGAAATCTGCTGTATCTCATGCACTATACTATAATAAATGCAGTGGAAACTCAAAGTACCAGAATCCTCAGAGAAAGGGAGCGAGAGTGAATTCTTGATTCTGGTGCCCTGTAGCTCACAAGCTGTTCTGGAAGCGTGAGTTTCTGTGTAGTTGGGAGTTTACCCTTTAAGTGCTTTTGCTACACCAAAAGAGTGACATTTTATCCACTTTTTCAGGGGTCACTGAGGATCATTCAGTCTGCAGCTCTAAGGCTGCAGGGGTGCCCTCCGTCTTCTGTCTCTTTAACTTTGCTGCTTTTCTCCCCTGCTGTCAGTGTCTGCCTGGCACCTTCCCCATCACCACTTCAAATTCCGTTACAGACCTCACTGTGCCAGCCACTATCCAGCTGAATAAGACATCTGCCCTCAAGCGCCTCACCTCCTTGTAGCTTACTTAGCAAACATTAATTGCATGCATTCTAGGTCCTTCTAAGTGTTGCCCATCTTGACTTCAGAACTTGGCCTTGAAATGGCCCTTTTTCCAAATAAATCATGGCTGTCAGCTGCTTTTGTGTGATTTGCCTCTCTTCTCAAAGTCAACTGTGAAAAAGAAATTGCAGCTCCCATCTGATGGGAGCCCTTCTGTTTTCAGAGGATGCTGACCAGGCACCAGGCCACCCGAGAGACATGCCCTGCTTAGCTCAGCTCTGCTGGTCCACGTTGAGCCCAGGAGAGTCTCAGAGAGACATAGCTCCCTGGGCTTGTGCCCTAGCAGCATCCTAGCCCCTGTGAGCCCTTTGAGGGCAGGGACCGCACTGCATTCATCTTTGTTTTCCTGGTGCCTGGTGCCAGTATATATTTGTGGAATTAGCAAAAGGACAGAAAGAGGGAAGGAAGGAGGGAGAAATGGAGAAAGGAAGGGAGGGAAGGGGGAGAAAAGTCGAAACCGAGAGATGAGATTCCCTTCCAGGCTAAGAAGTTAGAGGTGTCGAATGGAGGATTTGGTAAATGGGCTCATTGCGTCTTCGTGTGTGTGAAATTTCCTCCCAGGGAGTATCTGATGTGCTAGAAGAACCTGATACCATCAATACTGAAATAAATCCTCCAGACTTGAAGAGTTTCCAATAAGGTAAGAACTAACAGTAGGATAGCTGTATGACAGGAAACATCTCGAATACTCTGAAAGATTATAGCTCTAAGGAGGAAAAAACACAACTTCCTGAAGAAATCCAATGTTATGCGCAGCTGTTGCAGTAACTTCTGATTCACATGTATTGTTTCCATTTTGAAACTCAAACCATCTAGATTTGAGTGTCCTATCCTCTTTTCTCCATCTTTTCTCCTTTGTGTTGCTGGGTTTTAGTAGTGTGAAAAGGTTTCTATTTTTTTTCTGCCCCTACCCAATACATGAATCCTATTTGGTATTGGTTTGAGAGCAGAAGTTAAATTGGTTTAATCTCACATGTCAACTTCAGTAGATTGGTTGTGGTTCACTGGAGAGTTCAGAAAGATTCTGAAGCTGTATCTAAGTTAAAAGGGGGTGAGTTCCGTGGAAAGAGGTGAAGAGGATTGGAGAGTGTACATGCCAAGTATTTGCCACTCCCGTTCAAGAGGAAAGTAACTGGTGAGAGCAGGACTAACATCCTTCAGGTTTTGACTAAGAAGAGTCAACTGAAGTTGTTTTCATTTCCTCTTCATTCAGAGCCTCAAACTGTTGGTTTTCAGTTCATGTTCTACAGTGGTTTGAATGTAGTATTTTTGTGAATAGGGAGAAGAAGAGAGTTGAGTGTATTAACAGTGTTTAAACCTTTTCTCGAACCTGTCGATATCTGATATCTGATCCTAAACTGGACTTCATGACCATAAGAGAAGGGCAGGAATGAGAGACTATTTTAAAAATTCCTCCAGTAAAAATATTCTCCAGTGGTTATTTCAGAAGTAGTTTAAGCTTCTGAAACTTGATCTACAACTGGAGTCTCCTTAGCCTATAACTTGCCATCCACATTGATAACCTGGAATCCAGAGGTGTGCATTGGGAATCAGAGTGCACTGAGAAGTAGCCAATAGCTTTGACCTGCCACCAGACACATCCTGGCAGACATTTCTACAAATGCACGTAGCACCGTTCACCCTGGGGAAAACACACACAGTCATCTCATTGGAGGCCTTCCTTTTCAGGTGGAGAAACTGAGGCTTGCCAGTGATTTTAGCTGTTCACACTGATAACGACTTGGCCTCTAAGCCCCTGGGCCCTGCCTGGTGGCCAGTAAATATTCCTGACTGTCCTTCCTGTGTCAGTTATAGACACTGCAGATGTAGTGAGAAGACCCTTGAGCTCCCAGCGTCAAAGAGCTTCCAGTGCTGGTTGGGAGGAAACAGACAAAAGCACCCTAACAAATGTTTTAAGGTACCTGTAAGCGCACTGAAAAAAAAAAAAAAACAACAACCAGAAACGAACCTGGTGACCAGGGATGCTGCTTGGAAGAGACAGCATTTGCACTTAGACTGAAATGATGCAATGGGATGCAGTCGGTGTTGTCAAGATCTTGGGGAAGACTGTTCCAAGCCAGAGAAACAACAAAAGCAAACCCGTCCAAGAGACGAAGGAAAGTCAGTGATTGGAGCGGAGGGAACGTCCAGGGTCCTGTCCATTAGCCCTGATGCCTGCTAAATTGTTGTTGGTAGTGGTGGTGGTTTCTTGTAGGCCTTGAAAACCTTTATTGCACTTGCTGAAGTTGCTTTAAAGTAAACCTTTGCATTTGGTTGGACAGTGCTTGCTCAGCTGTGCAGAGAGATTATGAAGAATTCTGTAGATGGAGGTGAATCTTATCATGGGCATAACCCCTTTTGATGGAGGTGTGTGGTACAGATGGGGCCCATTTATGCTCCAGAGAACCTGTGCAGGTTGGTGGGGACACAGTGGCCAGCGACCACAAGCAGATTATCTGGGTGGGGAAGTAGCACGATGACACCATCAACAGCTGACCCACCCCTAAACAGTCTCGCTGAGCTCCTGCTTCCTCCTGCGTGCTGGCCTGTCCAGCCTTGGCCGCCTGCTCACTGCGTCCACAAACACTTCAAAAGCAACTTGTCACAAAAGGGAAAATACCTCCCCTGTACAACCTGCTCCCACGTCTGAATTCCCTCACTTCAGCTGCTGGCTGCAGTCTGGACTCTGGCCCCTAAACTGGAAACTGATGAGTTGTGTACACTCGAGCCCTTTCTCTCCCCTTGGTGCCTTTGCCCCCGCTGTCTCCCTGCGGGTCACCTTTCTCCCCAGTCCCCTCCCCTGGCAAGGCTAACCCGGTCCCTCCTGCAGGAAGCCACCTCTGACCTTGGCCGAGCTGGGCTCCCCTCTGTGCCCCAGACAGTCTACTCGGCACCCTACTGGTCCTCTTCTGCTCTGACTGTGGCCTCCGAGAGGCCGTGAGCTCCTCGTGGGCAGGGAGCAGGTCGTAGCCGTCAGGTGCCCTCGACTACCTGCACACAGTAGGGCTCAATCCATGTACGGTAACAAATGAGCAGCTGATCAGGCCCTCTTCATAAGGAGTGATTTTAGCTGTTTGTTTGTTCTCATCAAAGGGACATCAAGGGAAGATTAATGCTGAACACGGGCAACTATTTTCTTCTTTATATTCCTCTGAATTTATTCAGGTTGCTTACATAAGCAACTATCAATTACTTTTAGAAATTTTGGTGGTGAAATGGACATGACATAAAATTTACTATTTCAACCATTAGTAAGTATACAAATCAGTGACATTAAGTACATTCACATTGTTGTGCCACCATCACCACCATCTACAGAATTTTTTCCCAAACAGAAACTCCATACCCGTTAAATAATAACTCCCCATTCCTCCCTCCCACAGCCCCTGACAACCACTATTCTACTGTCTGTCTCTTTGGGTTTGACTCGTCTAGGGACTTCATATAAGTGGCCTCATATAATATTTGTCCTTCTGTGTCTGGCTTATTTCATTTAGCATAATGCCTTCAAGGTTCCTCTGTGTCTTAGCATGTGCCAGAAGTTCCTTCTTTTTAAGGCTGAATAATATTTCATCCTATATAAAATGTGTACCATATTTTGTTTATCCATTCATCCGTTGATGGACATTTAAGTTGTTTTCACCTTTTGGCTATTGTGAACAACGCTGCCATGAACATGGGTGTGCAAGTCACTGTTTGGTCCCTGTTTTCAACTCTTCTGGGTATATGCCCGGAAGTGGAATTGCTGGATCACATGGTAAAATCACTTTTACAACTTAGAAACATTTTTAATAGCTCTGAAATGGTCATTTCAGTTCAAACCAAAGGTTACCTTGAGGTGGGAGGTGATGCAGAAATGCAGGCTAAAATTTCAGACTTTTGTTCCTGTGACTTGTCTGATGCTTGGCGATATAAAATGTTTTGTTTTCAAGTGTGGTTTTAATTTTTTCTTACAGCATCAAGCTGCTAGCTGTGCAAGAACTACTTGACAGAGAGGCCCTGGAAAAGGTAAATATTTTGTTCCTCTTTCCCCAGATTTACACACTTAGAGCAGAGTGCCACACACAGGAAAAACTCAACTCCCCGTCACCAGAGACAGCACTTATAGCAGAGTTGGTCTGTTATTTTGTGTTCTTAACAGTCAGTGAACCTTGCAAAATTTTAATCAGAACGCCCCACATTGCTCATAGGCAAATGAGTTCACCTCTTCCTTGCTTGGCTCTTTCAGAGTTGAGTGAAAGCAGAGGCTCGCCCTGCTGTGGGCCAAGCTCTGGAGCAGGCTTTCTGTGCCTGGAAATACCGCACACCGGACGCCGCCCACATGCCAGATGCTGTGCTTCCCTCCGTCTCTGCTCGTGTGTGTTCTTATCTGGGCTTATGGGTGGTAGAATTGAGGCAGCGAGGTTAGGGAACTTGCCAGAGGAAAATTACCTAAGTGGCAGAGTCAGGATTTGAGCCCCATAGTTTCATTTCCAAAACCAATGCCTTTTCTGTTTAATAGGCTAGTTCATGAGTTTGAGCCCCCGTGGGGACTACTTCTGAGGACTGGGAAACTCCCTCCCACCTAAGTCCTGGAAGGAGCCATCCAGTGTGTCTCGGTTTTCTACGTTCAAGTCAAGTGCTCAGCTGGGGATCTTTTGCCAGTTTTGGGTTCAAGTTCTGTGTGGTGGGCTCCAAAAACCAGGCTGGGCGGGTGCCGAGGAGGCCCAAGTGCCACCCCACGGGCCTCCCAACTCATACCAAGCGGCTCCCCTGGGTGGCTCAGGACTCTTCCCCAGTTATGTGGCTATGGGCGTTAATTCGAATCTGTAAGGTTAACGTAGAAGAAAATGGTTAGAGAGATAAGAACCTAAACAATATATCTTATTTATAGAATTTAAAATGTTTGGATCAGTGGTCCATCTGCTGGTTGGCACTAAAGCAGATAAAGTCTTTAAGCACCAAGCAGTGGTGGGGGGGGAGGGGGAGGTGTCTGAGCTCTGGCTCTGAATTTAACGTCGCTCCAGCCTCACTGGTAACACAGATAGAACAAGGGTGGGGCTGCCTGCCTGCCCTCAGAGAGGTGACGTGAGAACCAAATGAGTCGGTGCGGTGGATGGGCTTTCTAAATGCCAAAGCACTCCACTCATATTAATTCTTAATTACTCATTGTAATTCTTGAATCCAGCCATGAAACCATACTAAGTCCAGGTTATTATATATGAAGATTCTTTGTATGTTTTTGAAACTTTTCAAAAGTTACTCCTCCAAAACCAATTCTCTTCTCAGTGTTCACTACAGGTAATTGTTTTACTCCTCGATTCTCATCCACCCTGATGAGTTAAAGAACCACAAGGAAAGATCTCTGTAGACCGTAGAGCTTTGCTACTCAAAGTGTGGTCTGCAGACCAGTAGCATCGTAAGCTTGTTAGAAACGCAGAATCTCAGGCCCTACCCAGACCCCCGATTCAGTTTGCATTCTCACAAGACCCCAGGTGATTCTTGTGCACCAAAGTCCAAGAAGTTCTCCCTGAGGAGTAACATTTACCATCACCATCACTGCTGTTGACTAGTCCATCTTCACAGAGAACCTCTGAGGTATCAGCTTTTTGCTTTTGTGGCCAATCAAGCTCCTTTTTTCACCAAAATCAAGCTCCTTTTTTTCACACCAAAAGTGAAGCAAACACCATAAATCTATTTGTAAGAACCCAGTTTTTTTGTTTTCTTGGGTTTTTTTTTGGTTTTTTCCATTTTTTAAAAACAAACACCATAAATCTATTTGTAAGAACCCAGTTTTTTTGTTTTCTTGGGTTTTTTTTGTTTTTTTCCATTTTTTAAAATAATTGAAGTATAGTTGACTTACAGTGTTGTGTTAGTTTCAGGTGTACAGTAAAATGATTCAGTTATTCATATATATATACCTCTTCTTTTTCAGACTTTTCCATTATAGGTTATACAAGATATTGAATATAGTTCCCTGTGCTATACAGTAGGTCCTTGTTGATTATCTATTTTATATATAGTAGTGTGTATCTGTTAATCCCAAACTCCTAATTTATCCATCCCCCTCTTCCGCTTTGGTAACCATATGTCTGTGAGTCTGTTTCTGTTTTATAAATAAGTTAATTTGTATCATTTTTTAGATTCCACATATAAGTGAATACCATATGATATTTGGTAAGAACCCAGATTTTATCTTTAGTTTGCCTGCTTCTTCCTTTCATTAAGAAAATAGTCTCATTTAATTTAATAGGTAGAGCCAGCAAGAATGACCTCAGTTAAACACATATCCTGCAAACCTCACACCTCTTTTTTTTAAAATTAATTAATTTATTTATTTATTTTTGGCTGCGTTGGGTCTTCGTTTCTGCGTGAGGGCCCCCTCCAGCTGTGGCAAGCGGGGGCCACTCTTCATCGCGGTGTGCGGGCCCCCCACTGTCGCGGCCTCTCCTGTTGCAGAGCACAGGCTCCAGACACGCAGGCTCAGCAATTGTGGCTCACGGGCCCAGCCGCCACGCGGCATGTGGGATCCTCCCAGACCAGGACTCGAACCCGCGTCCCCTGCATTGGCAGGCAGACTCTCAACCACTGCACCACCAGGGAAGCCCAACCTCACACCTCTTTAACTGTCTTTGCAGCTGGACTTCAAATGGCACCGTGCTTTTGGGTTTTGCAATTACTGAACTCCTGAGGTCCCACCACGGTAGGTCTGGTCACTTCTAGACAGATGGTCTTTCTCTTATAAGAGGGAAGGTATTCTGAAGAGGTCATTTCCCTCACAGCTACTTGCAGGTTAAACCTGACCAGTAAAATATTTAAATTATTTAAAACATAATATAAAAGGCTAAAAAGCAGCAGCAGTGTTTTGGAGTCTCCTAGACAATAAGACTTTTAGTGCTTTTTCTCCCTAATATTAGACATTGTTATTATGATCTTAGCATTTTAGTTAAAAATTACCAGCCATTTGCCTGACTTGTACTTTCCTTGGCTTTAGGTAGAGAGCCTGTCCATTTTTGGAAGTGCCAAGGCTTTCTGGGTTTCTGCAGTGCACAGAGTCTGTTGTAGAAGAGCCAGTGTCCCCTCCCAACCCCGCCTCTGTTTGGCTGTTGGACCTGGCAGAGGGCCTTCCTCGGAGGCCTGGGCCCCTTTTGTTAACCCATAAAACTGCTTTCTATTCCTTCTGTGGTGCCTTCCTCTAAAAGTCTCTAAAAGTCTTGGGTTTCACAATTGATCCTTGATCACACTGTGAAGAGGGGAAAATTCTCCTTTTCATGCTCTGTTTTCTAGATTTTTCTCTGCTCCTTGCTCCAGTGATCCTTACTGGTTTGGGGGTTTCTGTGTTTCACCTGCAGGGAGAGGAGAGTGGTGAACACCTGCCCAGTGAACCCCATACATAGATCAGTAGAGTCCCAGTTTTTACCTCTTCAAATGCTTTGTTTTAATTCAGGTGCCATTGACTGGGGTGGAGACTGGGGACACCTGGGAGGTCAAGTCTCTGAATTTCTCTTCTCCACCAACACCACATAAAGCCATTTCCCAGACAAGTGACAGTGATTTGTCATTTACTTAAAAAATGTTATAAACCATACAATTTATAATTGCTTCTTCTTCTAAAAATCTGTTAGAACCTTGAGAAGATGGCTTATGATGCATAAATGTCAGGATATGTAACATTTCCTTGAAAAAGTGTTTTGGATTTGATGTGCTTTTTTGATCAGCTATCCATTAGACACCAAGAGCAAAGGCTTGCTCTGAGACAGATGCATGCCATC
Source organism: Physeter macrocephalus (assembly GCF_002837175.3). NCBI lineage: Eukaryota > Metazoa > Chordata > Mammalia > Artiodactyla > Physeteridae > Physeter > Physeter macrocephalus. The sequence continues at coordinate 42,659,747 of NC_041218.1, forward strand.
CTACTCTCTCTGTTCTCTGTGCTTTAAGAGCAGGACGCTTTTGTTTTTCTGAACTTAAGTCACATAGGCTTGTTTCCCAGGCTTTATAAACAGACCCCATCTAATGCCTTTAAACACAGCATTGCATGAAAGGAAATAAAAATATTGGTACAGCTTGATTTAGTAAGATCATTTTTTCAATGACCCTTTCAAACAGCTTCCTGCAAAGCTGCAAACAATAGTTTGGCCGTTCCCTCCAGCTGGAGGTCACCCTCTCCCTGGAAGGGCCAGAGGGCAGAGCACCGACTGACCCCACCCGAGACCCAAGCCTGCCTGAAGAGCTGCCTGTGTGAGCCGGGCCTCCTAGAGGCTCAGGACGCCCAACTCATGGCCATCGCCAGTCCTACCCCTACCTCTACCCACACCCCATTTGCAAAACTGTCTAGGACAAAATGCCTGTAGGTCTTCATGCCTGCTGCTGCTAGATAGTTTTCCTAGAATCTCAGCGTTGAAGTCCCACTCTTAGTCTAGTTTTCCTAACAGCTGGAACAGATGATCTCTAAGACCTCTTGGTGCTTTCGCGTGAGATAAAGCATATACATTTCAGCAGCGAGCCTGAGACTAGGAAAATTGCACTTGACGTTTGCACATGGTGGCTAGTCAGGGACTCTTCCAGCTGAACCCTAGTGGTAGGCAACATTGGAATTAGAAGTTAGTAGCTTCCTGGGGATTTTCAGAAGGAAATAGGAGGTAAATAATTGTCACATAGAAGTGCATGAATAACCTAAGGATGCCAAGTGCTTGTATCTGTAACTGGTGGTGGTATGTTCTAAACATACACACATGCACATACATAAGCTCTAGCTCTGTTATTACACACTTTTGGAGTGTTTTTCACTGTGATTTGGACGTCATGTTAATTTAGTGTGTGCAACAACTGAGCGCTTATGCCGTCCTAAATCACACTACATACCAAAGGAGATAAAGTTATAAAAATACATTTGGGGCTTCCCTGGTGGCGCAGTGGTTAAGAAATCGCCTGCCAATGGAGGGGACACGGGTTTGATCCATGGTCTGGGAAGATCCCACATGCTGCGGAGCAACTAAGCCCGTGCGCCACAACTACTGAACCTGCGCTCTAGAGCCCGCGAGCCACAACTACTGAGCCCATGTGCCACAACTACTGAAGCCTGCGTGCCTAGAGCCCGTGCTCCGCAACAAGGGAAGCCACCGCAATGAGAAGACCGCGCACCACAACGGAGAGTAGCCCCCGCTCGCCACAACTAGAGAAAGCCTGTGGGCAGCAACGAAGACCCAATGCAGCAAAAAATTAATTAATTAAATTTATTTTTAAAAATGCATTTGAATGGCATATGTGGAATACCAGAATGTCAGAGCTCAGGGAATCCAACCCTGTCATTTGTCATTTTGCAGACAGGACACAGAGACCAGAGGTGTTGAAGTGTCCTCCTCGTCCAGGGCCCATAACAGTTGTGTTGGTAGTCTACCATCAACCCTGGAGGACTCAGCTCCATTCCAGGGCTCCCTTCAGTACAGCTGCTGCCTGTCTTCCATGGTCTCGTTTATCCTGGGCGTCAGCTTTAGCAAACTTTGCTGGTGCTTCTGTCGCTGCATATTTCAGGGCTGGGAGCAGATGCAGAGGTTTGGTCCCTGGCCCAGGTGATGGAGAACTGAAACCCAGGTCTTCTAATCCTTGTGGCGAAACAGACATAGGCTTGCGGTGTTTGTCTCCATGAGCTCCCCTTGGCCCAGCAGGGGAGACAGAGAACGTGGGCTGGGGGTTAGAGGAGGAGGGCAGTCAGAGGTTCAGGGCTCGGGATGTGGACACTGTCAGGGAGCATCTGAGAGCAGAGGACCTCTCGGAGGTGTGAGGGCGGCAGAGGGTCCAGGGGCCTGGGGAGGAAGGTGATGAGAAACGTGCAGGAGGGTAGAGAACACGCAGCAGACTCGCCCTTTGTAGGCTCTGTGTCAAAATGAATTGCTTCAAGAATCTTAACATAAAATACACCTTTTACAAAACAGTACTCTGTTTTGATTTTTAAATATCAGAATGAAATTCTTCAGCTCCCTGGGTTTATTTTTCTCCCAGGCCTAGTCCTTCACATAGAGCTTAATTTGAATGCCATCTTGAGTGGTCAGTATTCATGTATCTGTTAGATTTTTTTTTAGGTGGATTGAGCCAGATCTGTGTCTAATCATGATTAAATTCATTGTAGTCATGTTCCTGGCTAAATCCCTTCCAGCAGGCAGCTTGCTACCTTCCTTGAAGGGCTAGTGAGCAGAAATGGGGGCCCCTGTGGAGCTCAGGCTCCCCCCGTTTGCTGTGTGGAGTCTGGCTGAGGCCCGCAGGGGCCCCCACAGCCAGCCGCTCACCAGCTCCGCTTTGCAAATTGCACACTTGGGCCCTGACCCCGTTCTGGAAAGGGCTCTCGGCTGGGCTACACCGCAAGCACCTCAGCTGTCAGAAAATGGAGCATCTTGGTGAATTATGGGCTAGGCTTCACAGTTCATTTTCAGAAAGGGAACAAGATGCATTTTCTCCTATTCTTTTAAAACCATCACAAGATACCATGTATATTGAGGGGCTCCTGGTACCTTTCTCCGATTATGAAACGCTTTTATTTGAAGTGAGCAAAAAGTGGAGTCTCAAAATAGGACTTTTTAATTCCTTTTAGCTTTATTAGCTATCAAAGATCAGCAAATTAAACAATGAGGGATCATTTTAAATGTACTATTATGTTGGCAAAGGTTTCTAAACAATGATATGTAATGTTGAAGTTGTGATAAGACCAGTGTCCCCATTCATTGGGGAGGGTAGTGACAAGGCACTGTCCTTTTGAAGCTCTGGGGTGGTGTATTTCATTAGCCTTTGAGATGCCCCTACCCTGTGACCAAGGTCGATTCCTAGGAGTATATTTAAGGAATGATCCATAAATATGTGGAAAAGGCATTTTACAGCATGCTTTATAATTATGAATCATTGCAGGCAGTTCACTGCTCAGTAGGAAGGGTGGGTTTAAACTGTCTGTGGTAGGTCTGCCCCATGGTCTGGTATGTGGCCATTAAAAATGATAATCATTTAGCCTTGTAGAAATTCGATATAATGTTTACAAAAAGGAGGATAAGCAGTTGTACCTGCTGTGATTACAACTATGTAAAAATATATGTATTCATTCTTTCAACCAATATTTATTAAGTACTTGTGTCAGGCTTTGTACTAGGCTGGGAGACACATACAGCTGTGACCAAGATGATTATCTTTCCTACCCTCATGTAGCTCACATAATTGGTGAGGAAAATGTTAACAAGTACACAAATACTTATTTAAATACAATAGTGATAAGCAATGCCCCCCAAAACACCAAAACAAAATCAGGTCATGGTTGGGGGCACCTAAAGTTCTCGTAGCATCCAAGGAAATACGAAAAAAACCAAAACATAATTAGGTAGTTCTTTTTTCCTTTTAAATTTCCTTTATCATTCATTTAATATTCCTGGAATCAACTTTTGAAGATCCCTTAAGACCTCCAGCTATGGCTGGAGGCGCCAGGGGGAAGGAGCAAGGTGGATGGCAGGGAATCTGGAGGATGGGGCTGTGCACCAAGACAGAAGTGCCCTCTGAGTGCCCGGGAGTCCTGCACAGGAGGGTCTTTCTACATCAGGGCAAATGATGATGGGCCCTCCAGTCAAATCTGGCGATAGCTAGTTTTTAAACATCAAGTTTTATTAATATGCCGATGCATCCATTCATTTATTCACTGTCTGTGGCTGCTGTCACATTACAATGTCAGCGTTAAGTAGTTGTGACAGAAAAGGTATAACCCACAAAACCCTGAATATTTATTATTTGGACCTTTGCCGAAAGTGTGCCAACTCCTGTTCTAGATCAGTGGTGCTTGGCTGCTGACCTCTGAAGTATCAGGTGAGAGCTGTACGACCCCATCCAGAAAAATGAACCTCTGAACCTATACATGCGGTTGAATTTACATTTTCTTGAAGCTTCCCCATGGAGGCCCTCAGGGTCATACTTCTGGGCCCTGGTGTAGGTAGGACTCATTTCTCTACCCCAGAAATGCTGAAATATCTTCTCTCATTACAAAATGGTAGCCTAGTGAGGAAATGTTTCTCAGAGTGGGACGGCTCACCCTTCCCAGGGAGGCATAGTGCCCAGGGTCTGCAGGGAGTGTCCTTCATGTGGTTAGAGGCCAGTCAGATTCTAGATGAGACTGTATCCCATTGGCACAGAAATAGCATCCCTTTGGTTACCTTTTCGTGATTTATGGTTTGATCCCATATTGGTTATTCTAAGGAGATTATCTGGTTCATAGAGTACCTGTGATCCTATTCTTTACCCCTTTCTTTCTAGCATCATTTTCTTCACTGGTAACTTGAGACATATTTAGGTCTCCTGAAATCTGAAATGTGTTCCTACTGTCCTACTTTCCTCTTTGCTACTGTCCTATTTCTCTTCTTTCATATACTCATAGGTATCTTGAATGTAAATTCCCACCCTACACAACCAACCTTCATCTCCTCTCAGCTGTCCTTAACCCTTAGGAGCCTAGCCCCTGTCCCAGTTAATCTAATAAATCATAGCTTACCCTAGCCAACTTCTAACCCAAAGCATTTTTATTGAAAATATTTTTTGCTTTTTATTGAAAAGTATGATGAAATAATTTTATATAGAACTTAAAATTTGTATATGCAATTATCCTTTTCTTGTAATTTCTGGGTACCTATTTCTGTTTTTATACTGCATCCATAATGATATTATGTTAAAAAACATTTAAAAAAATTTTGAACCCATTTAGATTAGATACAAATAGGAGTGGAAAAAGGAAAGAAATCATTCCTAGAGATTTTCTTATCTAGGTGATCTGTACTGCTTGGGGAGTCTGAATCAACTGCTGTCTTCTACCTGTGATGGTTGTCCTTGGGGACACTCTCCTTGATGGTTCCATTACTTTGTCTTCATACTCTAAAAGCTTCATTACTTCTTAGTCTCCTAATTGATTCTAGACTTATAGAGGAAAAGAAGAGAAATCTTATTATAGCCATATGGATTGCAGACTCAGGCAGAGGCCAAAGCAAGACCTATAACAAAAGCAGAAACATCATTTCATTCAGGTTTGAAAGTCAAGGGGGCCTTGAAAAATCACCCCTCTCCATCTTTTGCTAAGAATCATTTTATCATCAACTAGAGAGAATTTTGCTGGCATCTTCTGGTGGCTCATAAATAGTGGGCTGGTTTTGTGAACTTGTCTAACCTATGATTTAAACATAATACTTTCATGTTAATATTTTTTTTCTTGTGCTGACTCTCTCCTTGAGAAACCCTCTTTCCCTTTGAGAGGGCATCTGGATGTTCCACTTCTTGGTAATGCCAGAATAGCTTGTATCAGAATAACCTTTCCTCAAATAACAATTATAAACTCTGGGTAAAGTGCAAACAACTATTTGAAGGCACTTAAGAGAAACCAAAAACTGGAGAGATGTCAACCCTCAAAAGAAGGAACTAGCACTGGGTGAGTTCCACATCTATATGGCTTTTCCCCTGACAGCATTCCCCAGTCTGTGTGGGCAGCTAGAGCTCAGGCTGGTTTGGGGGATGTCATGAGTCTTCTCTCTCTTTTTTTCTTGGTCAGTCTATGTAAAGGTTTCTCTTTTTTGTGTTGAGCTTTTCAAAGAACTTTCAGTTTCATTGATTTTTCTCTATTGTTTTTTATTCCCTATTTCATTCTCTTCTGCGCTAATCTTTGTTGTTTCTTTCCTTCTCCTTAGTTTTTGGGTTGTTTTGGGTCTCCTTGCTTTTTCCAGTGTCTTAAACTGGAAGCTTAGGTTATTGATTTGAGAGCTTTCTTCTTTATTAGGAATCTACAGCTATAAATTTCTCTCTAAGCATTGCTTTAATGACTCCCATAAGTTTTGGTATGTTGCATCTTCATTTTCATTCATCTCACCGTTTTAGTTTTAGATTTCCCTTGTGATTTCTTCTTTGACCCATTGTTTATTTGCAAGTGTATTATTTAATTTCCATTTATTTATGAATTTCCCACCAATTTTTTTGTTGTTGATTTCTAATTTCATTCCATTACATTGTCATCAGAGAAGATACTTTACTTGACTTCAGTCCTTTTAAATGTATTTAGGCTTATTTTGTGGTCTACCATGTGGTCCATTCTGGAGACTATTCCATGTGACTTGAGAAGAATGTGTGTTTTGCTGTTGTTGGGGTGAGTGTTTTGTGAATGTCTGTGGATCTATTTGGTTTATGTGGTTGTTTAAGTCTTTCAGTTCCTGTTGATCAGTTTAGTTCTATCCATTATTGAAAATGGGGTATTGAAGTCTCCAGCTATTGTTGAATTGTCTGTTCCTTCCTTCAATTCTGACAGTTTTTGTTTTATGTATTTTGGGGCTCTGTTATTAGGTGCATATATATTTATAATGGTTATGTCTTTCTGATTGACCCTTTTATTATTATAAAATCTCTTGTCATCTCTAGTAACAGTTTTTGTTTTGAAGACTATTTCTGTGATACTAGTATAGCCATTCCAACTTCCTTATGATTGCTGTTTGTATGATGTAACTTTTTCAGTCTTTTTACTTTCAACCTACATGTATCTTTGAATCTTAAATTTATCTCCTCTACACAGCCTGTAGTTGGATATTGTTTTTTACTCAGTTTGACAGTCTCTGCCTTTTGATTGGGTTGTTTAATCCATTCACATTTAATGTTATTATTGATATAGTTGAGTTTACATCTGCCATTTTACTTTTTGTTTTCTATGACTTATGTCTGTTTTGTTCCTCCTTTTCTCTTTCACTGCTTTCTTTTACACTAAGTGAATATTTTCTGAAGTAGCATTTTAATTTCCTTAATGATATTTTTCGCTATGCTTTTTGAGTTATATTCTTAGTGGTTGCTCCAGAGTTTACCATGTACATCTTAATTTATCAGATTTTTACTAACTTAATTCCAATGAGATGTAGAAACATTACTCATATGTAATATGTTACACATATTACATCTAACTATGCTACAGACCCAACTATATATTCTTATGATCATTATTTTATATACTTTTATGTCTTTTAAAGAAGATGAGAGAAGGGAGGAGAACACGTATATTTTAAAGAGTTAACTACATTAACCTTCTTATTTACCATTTCTGATTTTCTTCATATGTTCCTGTGGATTCCAGTTACCATTTGGCATCATTTTCTTATTTTAGCTCATCTTTACTCCTACCCAGCTCCTTTGTGCTGGTCAGCTACATTATATATCTATATGTTATAGACCCAACAATACAACTGTATACCTTTATTAATATTCACACAATATGAATAAAGGAGAAGAAATATGTATTCATACTGTCTTTTATAATTATATAATTACCTTTATTCGTTCTTTTCATTTTTTTCATGAGGATTTGAGTTGGTCTGGGGTCACTTGCTTTCAGCCTGAAGAACTTTCTTTGGTATTTCTTATAAGGAAGATCTGCTAGGAACAAATTCTCCCTTTTTTTTTGGTCTGGGAATGTATTTCATCTTCATTTTTGAAAGATGGTTTTTCTGGATATGATTCTTCATTGACAGTACTTTGAATATGTCATTCTACTGCCTTCTGGCCTTCATTGTTTCAGATGAAAATTTAGATGCTAATCTTACTAGAAACAAGTGAATTTTGAAAGCTGGCTATATTCCTAGACAGCACGTTTACTGAAGGGATATTTTATTTTGGGGGTTTCTGAAAAGTGGCTCTTACTTACTCAGTGTCCCAAAGCTGGTTCAAATTTAGTGACACAATTTCATTTGTTTGAGGAGACTTCTAAGGCATTATCTACATAAAGTCCAACAAAACATTTCACTTGGTTTTAGCAAAGAGAAAAATGAAAAGTAGACAGCATTTGGATATTCTAGTAAGACCAAAGACTTTGTACTAAGAAATATCTGAGTTTAATTCTCAAACTATAGGTTATGAAATCAATTGAGTAAATTACAACCATCATTTGTTTCATTGTATATGTATATGGATGGATTGATGGATGGATGAGTGGGTGGCTGGATGGATGAATGGATAGGCGGATGGGTGGATAGATGGATACAGACATACCTACACAGTTGGCAAGCAGACACATGGATAGAATATACCAG
>NC_041218.1:42668400-42670615 GCF_002837175.3 Physeter macrocephalus
TCTGTGCCACGGTACCTATCACTTCACCCACCATTTGCCAAGCTGCTTAAATTGCTAGCTTACCCCAAACACAGGGAACTTTTCTGGGCTTGGAGCATCCATTTAAATATGAAAGAGCCCAGTGAAATTCAAAGACAACAGAATTAAATGAGGGGGGGGGAAAGTTGTAAGCCCCTGCTAGACCTAGTTCAGTACTGCACACTTGGATGAGAAGCAGACTCCTACTCGTGGGGCTTCTGTGGTCTGCTGTTTCCTTTTAAGTAGCCAGGGTGAAACACTGTTCCTTGCAACACACCTGTAAGCTAGTAAGCTAAGGACTCACTTTGAATAAGATAACCAAAAATAGACACTTGTTGGCACCGTCTTACCATCTCCGCCAATTAGCCTCCCACCTTATGCCAAGTCCTCACAGATCTCTATTCTCAGAAGTGTCAACTACTACTCCTTCTCCCTATCCCAAAGGATTTCAGAAAGCCTGAATGGCATTAGGTTTCAGCAGGTCCACAAACACTGCATCTGGGTGGCCAGTGGGGTTTCAGGCTACCCTTTGAGAGCCTGGCACAGAACAAGGTCTCCTTTCACTTGACCCTCCTTTGCTAATACAATGCTGTTTGGCTGGGCCCAGCACTCCATGGGGCAAATGTTCAGGCCAAGAATAGTCTTCATTCTTCCTATGAAGCTTTGAAAGTCTTCTAAAGAACACAGGAAATTGTCAGTCCCTATTTTCTGTTGAAAAAGGCTGACACTAAACTCTGAACATTCTATGGATTAATCCCAAATCATGGGAAGCAAGTTTGCTGGAAAAGCAGCAGTGTTTTCATAGATGACATACTGATAAACCATCTCAGCATTACTTCCAAAGAAGTTCAAGTTTTATAACTCCCATTACTAGCACTGCAGAAAACCTGCTCTTAACCAGAATTACCTTATTTCCATGATGTACCCTACTGTTGAAACATACCTCATTTAGTAACTCCAAAAGGCTGTGTACAAGGAAGCAGGTCTGGAGACTTATCATGGCACCATGCAAACTTACCTAAAAGTGGGAAAAGACAATACTTTTGATTTGTCATGGCCCTGGCATCACCACATCCATCAACATTCCGGGAGAGGAGGGAGGTGTTGAACTGTTTTTGTTTTTGTGTTAACTGAATTTTCTAAAAATTCAAGGATAATCTCTCAAGGTCCAGACACCTTCACATGTGCAGTCACAATGTAATCTTCACTCTGAACCAGCAAGGGAGATATCGGCCCTACTTTATGGCTTAAGAAACAAATATTCAGAAAGGAAAGGTAACATAATTTATACAGAGATGGGATTTGAACCTAGATGATTAGTGTGTCCAGTGTTTTCTAGCACACACCAGGGGGTCATATGGCATAAGACTGAAGCACACAGGTCCTGGTGTTGCCAAGACCAGTTCAAACTCCAGCTCTGCCAGTTACCACCCATCTATTGGGTTAGTCACTAACCATCTCCAAAGCTGTCTCCCCATCTGTAAAAGGATGACACTGGTTATCTATTAAGGACTAAATGAAGATAATGCACATAAACCATTTAGCTGACTGCCTGGGGTAGGGTAAATATCCTAAATGAAGGACATGAACTTTTGTTTTCACTTGCAAGCTATTTATTAGAAAGGATTTCAATTTACTGGAGTGGCAGACAATAATCTTCCCTTTTACATCAAGTAGGATACCAGAGCAGTATTCACTAGGACTTCCTTGGGGATTCAACAATAACTGAATATTAATCATCTACATACTACCTACAACCATACTTAATCAAGGGCTTGCAAAGTAGAGTGTATTAAATAGTTCACTGGGGCTTGGGAAGAGTGCTAAACTTTTTTTCAATTTTTAAAATTTTGTTTCATAATATTCACATTAACATAGTACTACATGTATACAATTTACTATACAATTATAATCACAGATACATGCTCAAAAATAGTTTCGTAAGGAAACAGGATCAGGTTTGGAAACAGTGATCTAGATGACATGCTAAGTCAACACTTTGCTCTTGTTGCATTATCAGACAACCTTCTTTCCTTCTTATTTTTTCTCACCTACTATAACCTGACCTCCACATTCCTAGGTCTTTCTCCAAGAGAATAAGTATGAAATTAGAACACTTACTAACACCATACACAAAAATAAACTCAAAATGGGTTAAAGATCTACATGTAAGGCCAGACACTATCAAACTCTTAGA
>NC_041218.1:42671593-42683943 GCF_002837175.3 Physeter macrocephalus
TGATTCACTTTGTTGTAAAGCAGAAACTAACACACCACTGTAAAACAGTTATACTCCAATAAAGATGTTAAATGCAAAAAAAAAAAAAAGGCACAAAAGGTACAGAGTCAGAATCTGTAGGTTGTACTGTGACACTAAGCTAATGAGTCTGAAAAGGAGTTTCTATCTCCTCAGCTTTCAAAATTACAACCTGAGCTACACAGAAATAAGCCATATGTCCAATTTATTATCAACTTCCCCAGTTACTGGTGAACTTGATAAAAACAATTAGATCTTATTTCCAGTAGGTGGCAGTAAAACTCTGCCATGTGGTGCCCAAGATGTTCACTGGCATTAGTGCATACTTGGTCAGTCTCACTTAATTTAAAAGATAGCATAGTGGTTAATGAGTGACTTCAATTACATAATGCCTCTGACAATGGAGACTAGGTATTGCCTGTTTTGCTGTTTACAAGCTGGCCTTTCCTTATGCCTTCCTGAATGTTATATGTATTGTCAATAATCATCTAACAGTTCCAAAAAATCCACAGGCCATATAAGAAAAAAGCCCTCAATATGCTTGAAAAGCTTGGAGCCAACCATCAGAAGACCCAGTCAAGTTGTATGGGTCCTACATCAGATTCAGATAAAACCTTAGGCATGACATGGATAAAGACTATTGAAAGTTTTCACTAGGGAAGTAGAATAAAGGTGACTTTATAAAGTTATCACAATGTACAGAATTTTTAAATGGCACCTATGAGAACCTGTTTCTGGAAGCAGCAGTACTTACCAATTAGGTAGGTGCTCAATATAAACTTCCTCATTTTGCAGTCTCCAAATTCAGTAGGTTATTCTTAACTTCCTAAAACCAAACTTTTCTGGTTAGGGGTGTTAACCCAATCTCTCTTAATATAAGAACCAAACCAAACAAAAAAAACCCTGCACATTTACTTACAGTTATTCCTGAATATCTGATTCTGGTCTTGAAATAAAAGCCAATTTTTTTTTTCTTTTAAGCCATTTGCAGGGCTTCCCTGGTGGCGCAGTGGTTAAGAATCCGCCTGCAAATGCAGGGGACACGGGTTCAAGCCCTGGTCCGGGAAGATCCAACTACCAAGCCTGCGCTCTAGAGCCCGCGAGCCACAACTACTGAAGCCCGCACGCCTACAGCCAGTGCTCCACAACAAGAGAAGTCACCGCAATGAGAAGCCCGCGCAACGCAACGAAGAGGAGCCCCCACTTGCCACAACTAGAGATGCACACAGCAGCAAAGACCCAACGCAGCCAAAAAAAAAAAGCCATTTGCACTATAGTGTATTCTCCAATAGCAGAAAGCATTTTAGGATTAACAAAAGTTTTCCAAGACAATCTTTAACTAGTGATGGCCATCAAATAAGCATAAGTATTTACTGCAGTATTCTTAAAATCATGTTTTTAATGCCCTATAAGATCTGCTTTAAAAATAGCACTCCAGGGTGAACTTATATGTAAAGTCAAGATTCTGTAAGGTGAATAATCTTCCTAATATGGTTTACACTTTATATCTACATATCTTTGAAAAGCAACAAGATCTTTCAAGCTTACTGATTTGTTTAAACCCATCAGCCTCTGATGTAAACAAAAATATTGGCTAATCAGAAATATCAGTAACTTCCTTCTGCTTGGATCATTAATTTTAAAAAGTAACAGATATGGTGAAACTTTTTAAGGTAACAAACTGTGTTGCATTAATTATACTTAAAATATCATAAAGCATTTTGTTGAAATCTATACATTTGACCTTATAGTGAAAAGAAATTATACCACCCTCCTTCCAATGAAAAAATTTCAGTCCAAGGACTTGTGAGTTCACCTGGGGAGTTGAAATTCATTCTCAGAGAAATAACGTGTTAATAGGAGACAGAAATGAGTAGAGAGGTACTATATCCCATTAGTTAGAAAATCAGGGCGTATGCATTCTAAATGAAACATACAAGAGAAAAGATAAGAGTTACAATCATGGAGGAGGCAAATTCAAGTTGAAAAGCTTCTTCTCAAACACACTGTACACTCTTGTATATCAACTGTAGAATATTTAAGACCCCATGCTCAGTTACATCACAACATTGTTTATTATGTGAATTTTTTACAATACAAACAAAAAAAATACAGAAATGCAATATATGAATACAGCTAAATGCAGAATGGTGACTTTTTTTCTTTTCAAGAGGCCATGATTCCCATTTCTAGTAAAATAAAGAGACTGCACATAGGTAGAAATAGGTTGGTTGTTAGCTTCACAATTTTGCCTAGAAATGATCTATAAATGCATTTTTTCCCCCTGCTACTTACCATAAAGTGTAAAAGGGAATTAAAGGAAAGTTTCCTTGTTGGTTCCTACCATACGAAAGATGCTATATTCTATTTTAGCAGGGCCAATATATGGAAAATACCTAAATTAAATGTTATTACAAAAATGAAGCAGTAATGAGATTCTGGCTAAAGAGGGCACTAAATGAGAATAATATATATTTAAAGAATCCAAAACAAACAAAAAAAGAGGTTGTTATAAAAAAGCTCTAGATGCGTTGTAAGCATATAAGTTTTTTTTTCCATGTGTATTTTTAAACAATGGAAGTGTCAAAAAATAGGGTCAACTGTGTTAGACTAAATTACATTATTGTATATGTTGCACTGAATGTAACCTTTGTATTATAATTATCATAAAGAAGCACAGTTTGCATCATATTATGGCAATTTATCCTCAATGAAAACCTTCCAGAGTCCTTTTATTTTGGAATATCCTGTAAACAATCAAACTACCAGAACATGATTGTACAACAGTAAAATGTTTTCTTGCACTAAATTGAAGACATCTGTTTAATAAAAAAAGAAAACATAGGAAAGGTACTTAGAGCTGTTAGTTTCTAAGTACACAACACCCTAGACAATTAAAGGCATCTTAATCTCCGTCAAGAACAAAAAATAATAATAATAATTTTTGTCATGCTGTTAAATCCATCATTAAGGATAAAACCGGTGCAAATTGGTCAAACGGATCCAACAAACACTGATGTCCAAGCTGGCATGTTGGCAACTAATATGTAACTGGTGGTCAAAAGAGGGTTTAAAAGATCTTCCCTTTCTTCTTGTTCTTTTCCAAGGTTCTAAATGATTAAAGGAAAATAATCAAAATGAGTGACCACTTTATAAACATAGATAACATACGGTAGCAATAGCTAAACCAACTACCACTGTGTTGGATTTTCAAACACTACGTTTTCATTTAAAAATTAGAATATTTAAAGTTAACAATAAGGACAATGCTAGTCTATAATATTATTTTCTTGGACAAATATTTGACAAAATTCCAAGACAAACAGTAAAAAACATGACAAAAACCCATTTTTGATATACAAGCACAATATTTCCTAAATGAAACTGCAAATCAAAAAAGATCAACTGACATCAACCAGGGTATCCTTTTCTCCTACTGCCATTTGCATTCTGAAATGCTTCACTTTTACAAACATATTTTCTTCTTCCTTGGGGAAAAAGTTAATAGAAGGATAGTGTTGAAAATCTTGAAAATGTTTAGCAGTGAGGGTAAACTGTAGAATCCTTATAGGGATACAACTTTTCAGTTTTAAATGGGACTAATGAGGAAAAGAAGAAAACTAAAGTACAAATACTACTGATTTTTGTGTAAATTAAGAGTAACTAATTAGCTGCATTAGGAATTAGATATCCAAAATTTTATCTTAATGAAATAATTCAACACAATAAAAACATACCTCTAAATGTATAAAAGATCTTTGTAGCAGTGTTCTCTATGTTTGCCAAAAATTAAACACAACCATTATGTCCAACATTTGATGGGAAAAGGTAAGCAACTGATTATGGTGAATCAACTGAAGAGAATGTTAAGAAGCTACTTAATTATAATTATGAAGATTGTTAAGTCATGGAAAATGTTTACAGTGAAAAAAATACTGTTATAATAGACTGCATCCATCTATATAAAAGATTCATCCATGAAAATTATTTGTCCTTGGGATTTACCATAATGGATGATGCCTTTTTACATGTTATTTTAATGTTTTTAAAATAAATAGGAAAATAATTCTTTAAAGCATTAATACACACATTTCTTGGGAATCTGATATTAAATACCTTGAAGAGTTCTGTTGCTCTAAAATACGTTGTTGGGCTTCCCAATTTGCTTTCTCATCTTCAAACTGACGACGTTTTTCCTCTAATTCTTTGTGCTGTGCTTCCAAATTCTTTTTCATTTGCTCATGGCGCCGTTGAAGCTAATTCAGAGCACAATATATAAAATAAAACTGAGAAATCAGGAGCAGAAGTACATTTCATCCAGGCATCCTAATGTTAACAGTATGAGCATTCAGTTCTTATGCTATAAATTTAAAGTACCACCGGGTTTTAGCACTGTCTAAAATTTTAGCACTGTCTAAAATTCCTCTGCCTATAGGACTTACCACCCAAAAGGCCAGTGATCGAAGAGAATAATCTTGGTAAACAGGGAGAAAAAGAGTACAATAAGCTACAGTGTGTAGCACTTTATAATGGGCATACCCTATCTTATCATCTCATTTTTCCTTACTCACAAACCATGTAGGAAGCTGGGCAGGGAAGAAACCATTGCTCCCACTTCATAGATGACCAAACAGTTGCAGAGTTTATGTCACTTGCCCAAAGTCATTAGCCAAAAAGTGGCAGAACCAGGATTTGAACCTATCTCATAATTCCAAGCTCAGAAAGCTGAGACAAGTGAAAAGAAAGCAAATAGATGAGGATCTAAGAGTTACAAGATCACGGGATAAGGTCCCCGATTCTTATAAAACAGTGGTTCTCAAATATCAGTCTTCGTACAAATCACCTGAATGCTTGTTAAAAATATAGAATCCTGGACCTCACACAGACATACTGAATTAGAATCTCCGGGTTTTTGTTAAGTCTAGAAATCTACATTTTCAAGAAGCCCCCGTGATTCTAAAGCAGGTGGTTCTTTCTACATTGAGAATTAATGCTATAAAGAATGCTGGCTGGGGCTTCCCTGGTGGCGCAGTGGTTGAGAGTCCGCCTGCCGATGCAGAGGACACAGGTTCCTGCCCTGGTCTGGGAAGATCCCACATGCCACGGAGCGGCTGGGCCCGTGAGCCATGGCCACTGAGCCTGCGCGTCCGGAGCCTGTGCTCTGCAAAGGGAGAGGCCACAACAGTGAGGCCCGCATACCGAAAAAAAAAAAAAAAAAAAAAAAAAAAAGAATAAAAGAATGCTGGCTGAAAAGTGGAAAACACTCATGCAAAGTAACTGCAGAAACAAAGAGCTTATCTAATGGTTCATTAAATAATTCATTTAGGTGCTAGTTAATCCATTTCTGAGGAAAACAGTCATAGAAAAAAAAACTACAACGAATAACTAAGAACTATTAATATTAAAAACTTTCAGATGTGCAAGAACTATGTTTTATTAAAGACTGTATTATACCAATGAATTAATATCTTGAATTTGGATTGTAATTTCGCATACAACTTGTTTTCTTAATTACTTTGTAAACCCACAAAAAGTGACTTCATATTCATTCCCATTCCAAATTATTTCATGCAGTTCTTACAAAACAAAACCATCTAAGATATATTTAAGCAAACATGAGTCAAATTTGAGGTAACATCTTCCTGATGACAGCAAACAAGTTACTAAGAAAATGTCAGAAAATAGGAACACAGGAAAATGCCTTTGGTTATTAAGAAAAAAAAATGCAAGGGAATTATATACACAATTCAGAATAGTCACCTCTGAGAAGGAGAGAGAGGGATACAATAGGGGAGAGACACAAAGGGGCCTCAAATGAACTGATGATGCCTTATTTTTTTAAGCTGGACCATAGGTTCACGAGTGTTCATCATTCTTTACCAGTACATTTCTGTCACATATACGTATCTTTGTGTTAACTGCATGTAGGTTAAAAGTACAGGTCACAATCCCTCACTTCCTAGAAACCCTTGGGGTTAGATGTGTTTCATAGTTCAGAATTTTTCAGATTTCAGAAAGCCAATACTACTTAGAAAGGTCTATATACTCTATTTACAAAACAACCCCTGGGCTGTCTAAGGTAGCACCTATAACAAACACATTACTATTTTTTGCAGTGAAGTATATAAATATTCACATCAAGTGGGATAAAACTATTAGTTCTATGTCTGGTTTTGCAGTTTTCTGAAATTGTGGATACATGACTGTGGACTTGTCTAGTGATTAAGAACAAAGTTAAGTGTATTCAAATAATGGCTTAAAGCTATGCAACACAGACCAAGTTAATTTATCTTTCCTCTCATGTAAAAAAGGGAAATGGACAATAATATCCATCTTGAAGGGCTGTGGTATGAATTAAATGACATAATCCATGAAAGATGCTTAATACTGTGCCTGATACACTGTGCTGCTGGATATTAGCAACTGTGCCCCAAACAAATATTTCTAGCACTTGAGAAAAAACAGTATTAAACAAGGTTAAATAGGTTTCTTCACCTATGTATTTACACACTTATATGGCTTACTGACTTAGGAGAAACTTGGTCGAGATCTCTTTACAGGTCCTTTTAATGTTAATAAAGATTCTATCCTTCAAAGAGCAGTTAAGTTTCGCAAAACTCTGTTTTCACCATTCACAGTAATCGTAAAAACTCTCAAAGGGTTCTATAACTACAGTTTTATAATTGTTTGTTTATAACATTTACTCTTAGGAGCAGGCCCTAAAATATGTCTATACCAAATGTAAATTCAACTCCTTTTAGATTTTCATCATAATCTAAGTGTGGAGATAATGCAGACTCTTGATTACTCCTGTTTTTATTCACCTTCTGATACGGATTTTCCAGATTATTTATTAATTAGTGAAGGGGTAGAGACACGGATGGATAGATTTAATAAAAAGCTAATTAATAAAAAAGACTAAACTTAATCTCCTAAATGTCATCTTAATAACAGATGCCAGGGATGTTAGTTCTGCAGTGCTTGGTAGTCTTAGACCAGGAAGAGCTACTCTGTATCCCCACTGAATTAAGCATACGATAAATATAACAACAGTGAAAGTTTTCTTTAGTAAGAGATTACATGAAAAGCCCAGTGATTTAAGAGAAATCTAATGTGGAATAAAAACATTTCCTCAAAATTACTGAATACTTTACTCCATGCATTCCATCTACTCAGTGGATCAGAGTACTTTTGGTTATGTATTTAGTCAAAGAAGGTTTATGTATTTTATGCAGTAATTCATTACAAAAGCAAAGAGACCAACTGTAAGGATCTAACAGACTAGATCGGAGTCTCCTTTTAATATATTTAAACACAAATACTATTATATTAGTGGAGTCACACATAAACACAGGGATCTCACTGAATTTTATCGTTAAAAGTAATTTTTAAAGTATTTCATATTAATGTCATCCCATATATTTAAAAGTAATTTTCAGCACAATGATAATAAATCTGTGCTGAGAAATTATACTGAAATTGTTGATTTATTTTGTGTTTACCTAGAGTTTCTTCTACGGCTCTTGGACATCAAGCCAACTACTTACTGTATAGATGCTTGTGTTAGTGTGTTTTTTTCTCCATCTTTTATTTCTTATCACTTATTGAAGGATATGTCTTCATGATCTTTTTGATTAATAGAAACTAAATATATGCCTCAACATCTAGAGAGATTCCAAGGTAGTGTATCAGCTTGCTGGAATGCTTTGTCACTACCCTACCTGATTTTTGTAACAGTGGGAATTATGTTGACACTATATTACAAATAAGGCCCAACTCATTTATAAAAATCACATTTCTTCATTTTTTCCTCTGTCTGTAATTTACCCTGGCATGCCTACAGTTTAACTAAGGTTCTTTCTTTTTCATTCATATGCAAATAAGTCTGGTCTATTATTATTACCCTTACACTAGTTTTTATTCTTACATGCACCCGAAACACTGATCTTTACTTTTCTTATATTGACTAGATGGAATGGCTTATAATTTCATTTCTTATAACTTGTTAATTATAGCTAATAAAATTTATTATAAGTATTCTATGTCTTCCTACCAAGTATACTTGTATTCAAATACATATTAAAATATATATTATTGTAAACATAGTGCTTGCTTTTATTTTTCCATTTTATTGTTAGTGTATTATATTTGAAAAAATCTGGAGAAAGGTTATATTATCTATGAATTTTATTAAAGATATTTTTTAAAGGAATATTGTGCCTATAAAAGGTGAAAATATTAGATTGATTACCTCAGCTTCAGAGTCCTTCAGTTTTTGAACTTTTTCTTTGACCTTCATCTCAAACACCTGCTCCATCTCCATCTCCATCTTCTTCATCTTAGCTACATGCTCCCTTCTTTCTTCTTCCATTTGTGCAAGAGGGCTCCTGTGAACATTAAAGATAATCATTAAATGTCTAAAAATGAAAAGTGTAATACAAAACTCAGAAACAGTGATGAAAACAAATGAGCTGCTGTGTGCCATTACTAAATTCTCTGCTGTTTTTTGAAAATAAGTTTCAAAATAATTTTTCAATTATTCTGACACCACCTTAAATGACATGGAACACAGATTTGAAGTTTTATATACGAACATGTTAAAAATTCTTTAGAAACTTTTAAAATTTATAAATATTTACAATTTAGAACTTCCTTCCATGAAGTTTCATAGCTAAACTTGAAAATCTCTAGTGAATAATTATGAAAATAGATCTACCAAAGGCAACTATTAGCAGACTGCTTCTCTAAACCTAATACTTATCAAATCTAAAGATAACACATAAACTGTAGAAGGAAAATGGAAAGGACACATTCCCTAAATACATTCTTAGAAAGGAAAAGTAGAAGAAAATTACTTAATTTTGTATTTTAAACAAAATTTTAATGTGAAAAAAGGTACTGAATGAAGTCAAAACACGTAGAATATTTTTAGTTCTACAGCTTTCCAAGTGTTATAATCTCTCCTTTTAGACGACTACTGACATCAAAATTATTCAAACCTATTTCGGTTACTAAATTGATATGCTAGAAAAAACTACCAGGCAATACCTAGAACACTCTTCGTTTAGGCAAGTAGAGTATTTCTAGGCCACTTAATGTAATTTTAATGCTCTTGAAAAATTCATTCCACCTATGTCAAATATTTTAGTGTCTTAAGTTTTAAAGATGGTCAGTGATCACACACACATGAGAGAGAGAGAGAGAGAGGGAGAGAAGAAGCAAATGAGTATCTTGACATTTCTGAAATGCCAAACAATAGACACAAGCACGGTTAAATAAAAGTAGTTCACTCTATTGACATTAAACTCCACAGGCTCAAATCTCTGCACAATTTTGTTGAAAATTTTCATGTTGAAAAATACTACAAATGAGCTTTATGTGAAGGCTAGTATATTTACAGACACAAGGGAATGCCGAAGTATCAGTAACCTATTACAGCTCCAGGGAGGAAAGAAAAGTGGGCTCTGTGGCTTTCACGATCTCTAAAAACAATTCAATACACTGGGACAACTTAAAAGAGGCAGGCCCTTTTCTGACTTTATTGATAAAACATGTTTATTTTGCCTCCACAAAAGAAGGCTTTGACCATTTAATTGTACATATTAAATTGGTGAACTTTATCTCAATAAAGTGGTTAAAAAGTTAAATCATGGCTTAAAAACAAAGTCAGGCTTTGTATTTCATCTGTAACTTCAAGGCTAGTCACTTTAATCCTAATTTGACACACTCTTGATTATGGTGACTTCTCTCCTTACAAGGCTGAGTATTTTGACCATTACAACACTAATTCTTCCCTCTCAAGGAGGAGGACATGAGAGCAAGATGGAAAATATTAAACGAGCAACAGGACAGAAAGAACACTGGCTACTGATTTTTCTTAGCAAAAAGGAAGGACAAAGATGTGATGCACTGTTGTGACCAAAAGGATTTGTTTTTGCAGTTAGTGTTAGACCAAAATGTTACTTAACTAAAGGATATTCCTTCACCAAAAGAAAACTTACAAACCTTCAGTATGTCTTAACAATTAAATAATTAATCAGAAGTTCTGAAAATGAAAATAAACCAAACATTAACTTAAAGAAGAATCAACATTCAAAAAGTGAGGTAAACTGAAATAAATTTTAAAGTGTAAATATCATTATTTCATTAAAAGCCAATAAGGCCCTTCACATTAATATATTTCTCATCTTTATGGCAGGTGTTTTTGATATAGGGGCCTCGGACCTCTTGGGCAGAGTGTCAATGAATGCCCTGAAATGACATACCAAATAAATGTGAGTTTGTGTTGTGTATTCATGCAAGCATTTTTCCAGTGAGAGGGTTCAAAGCTTTTGTTTGATTTCTGTAAAACTCACTTCTGCCACTCCCCAAAACATTTTTAGGCTCTAGAAAAAAATATACTCTAATAACGATTTTTGAATTGGCAGTCTTAAATAACTGAAACTGTATGTTTAAGCAACTTAGATTATCCAGCAATACTGCTGCAATTTGAAAACAAATAAATATATTGTACAAAGTTATAAAAAACTAGAATTTTAAAAAATAAATTAGAATTCACACAGAATTGAGATTTTAAATATATACTCTTACTTATAATAACCTATATATAAAATGCTCATTTAATTTCACCCTTGGGCGGAATAAGGCAATCCATATAAATGTAAAGAATATGCAGTATAATTTGCACATGAAAAGGCTACCACTTACCAAGAGTAAACACTGTCATCTAGATTATTATTTAAATAACTCTTGGGGAAAATAGAAGACTGCAGAGGAACATGCTATGATGTTTTGAAATTTGCTTTTAAATTCAAAATTTAAATATTAAAAATCTTCACATACTATAACTGCTTATGTCTTGAGAAAAACAACCACTTACATGCCTTCAACTGTGTCATATCTAAAAGAATAAAAAATACAGAGACTCAACACACTTAAAGTAAACCACACTAAAAGCAGCAACTAAAG
This sequence comes from Physeter macrocephalus, assembly GCF_002837175.3. Classification (NCBI taxonomy): domain Eukaryota; kingdom Metazoa; phylum Chordata; class Mammalia; order Artiodactyla; family Physeteridae; genus Physeter; species Physeter macrocephalus. The sequence goes on from NC_041218.1 coordinate 42,682,580, forward strand.
GCAAATCCACAGATTTCACAATAAAAGTATGTGCCCTAAAACCAAAGTTTATGGACAAATTTGTTGAAGCTAGTTAATTTCTTTTCCAAATTCTGTTAGTAATCCCTATACCAAATCATTATGAAAATAAATAGGCTGTGTGATTATCTTCTGACAGCCTGCTCAAATTTCTAAACTTATTTAAATATGTATACTTTCAAAGAAATCAGCAATATTTCGCATTTGAGATACTTTAAGCTTTTCAGCCTTGTAAAACTACTTGACTCCTTAACCAAATGAAGTGATATTCCAATATTATAAGAAAATGGTTACATGTATCTAAAATGAATTTTTGGAAGCCTCTCACCAGTCAAAATGATGTTTCAAATCTAATTTTTAAATTAATTAGCACCCCAATTCTAGTCATTTTTATTAAAGTGATATTTAGAAAACTGTAACACAAAATTGTGCTTATAATATAGAAAATGCAGGAAAAAGGATCACTTTTAAAAAAATTAATTTTATTTTTTATACAGCAGTTTCTTATTAGTTATCTATTTTATACATACTAGTGTATATATGTCAATCCCAACCTCCCAATTCATCCCACCACCACCACCACCCCCGCCACATTCCCCCTCTGGTGTCCATACGTTTGTTCTCTACATCTGTGTCTCTATTTCTGCCCTGCAAACCGGTTCATCTGTACCATTTTTCTAGGTTCCTCATACATGCATTAATATATTTGTTTTTCTCTTTCAGACTTACTTCACCCTGTAGGACAGTCTCTAGATCCATCCACGTCTCAACAAATGACCCAATTTCATTCCTTTTTATAGCTGAGTAATATTCCATTGTATATTTGTACCACGTCTTCTTTATCCATTGGTCTGTCGATGGGAATTTAGGTTGTTTCCATGACCTGGCTACTGTAAATAGTGCTGCAATGAACTGGGGTTCATGTGTCTTTTTGAATTCTGGTTTTCTCTGGGTATATGCCCAGTAGTGGGATTGCTGGGTCATATGGTAATTTTATTTTTAGTTTTTTAAGGAACCTCCATACTGTTCTCCATAGTGGCTGTATCAATTTACATTCTCACCAACAGTGCAAGAGGGCTCCTTTTTCTCCACACCTGCTCCAGTATTTGTTGTTTGTAGATTTTCTTTTGATGCCCATTCTAACTGGTGTGAGGTGAGACCTCACTGCAGTTCTGATTAGCATTTCTCTAATAATTAGTGATGTTGAGCAGCTTTTCATGTACTTCTTGGCCATCTGTATGTCTTCTTTGGAGAAATGTCTATTTAGGTCTTCTGCCCATTTTTGGATTGGGCTGTTTTTTTTTATATTGAGCTGCATGAGCTGTTTATATATTTTGGGGATTAAT
>NC_041218.1:42684013-42728892 GCF_002837175.3 Physeter macrocephalus
GTTCCATTAGGTCCCATTTGTTTATTTTTGTTTTTATTTCCATTACTCTAGGAGGTGGATCGAAAAAGATCTTGCTGTGATTTATGTCAAAGACTGTTCTTCCTATGTTTTCCTCTAAGAGGATTTTTGTTTTTGTTTTTGTTTTGCAGTACGCGGGCCTCTCACTGTTGTGGCCTCTCCCGTTGTGGAGCACAGGCTCCGGACGTGCAGGCTCAGCGGCCATGGCTCACGGGCCTAGCCGCTCCGCGGCATGTGGGATCCTCCAGAACTGGGGCACGAACCCGCATCCCCTGCATTGGCAGGCGGACTCTCAACCACTGCGCCACCAGGGAAGCCCCCTCGAAGAGTTTTATACTGTCCGGTCTTACATTTAGGTCTCTAATCCATTTTATTATTGTGTATGGTGTTAGGGAGTGTTCTAATTTCATTCTTTTACATGTAGCTGTCCAGTTTTCCCAGCACCACTTATTGAAGATACTGTCTTTCCTCCATTGTATATCCTTGCCTTGCCTCCTTTATCATAGATTAGTTGACCATAGGTGCATGGGTTTATCTCTGGGCTTTCTATCCTGTTCCATTGATCTGTATTTGTTTTTGTGCCAGCACCACATTGTCTTGATTACTGTAGCTTTGTAGTATAGTCTGAAGTCAGGGAGTCTGGTTCCTCCAGCTCTGCTTTTTTCCCTCAAGATTGCTTTGGCTATTCGGGGTCTTTTGTGTCTCCATACAAATTTTAAGATATTTTGTTCTAGTTCTGTAAAAAATGCCATTGGTAATTTGACAGGGATTGCATTGAATCTGTAGACTGCTTTGGGTAGTATAGTCATCTTCACAATATTGATTCTTCCAATCTAAGAACATGGTATATCTCTCAATCTCTTTGTGTCATCTTTGATCTCTTTCATCAGTGTCTTACAGTTTTCTGCATACAGGTCTTCTGTCTCCTTAGGTAGGTTTATTCCTAGGTATTTTATTCTTTTTGTTGCAATGGTGAATGGGATTGTTTCCTTAATTTCTCTTTCTGATCTTAATACGGTGTATCACATTGATTGATTTGTGTATATTGAAGAATCCTTGCATCCCTGGGATATATCCCACTTGATCTTGGTGTATGATCCTGGAAAAAGGATCTCTTTTTGTCGTCACATTTTTCTTTTCAAGTGTAAGTTTTTTTATTAGGTGACTAGAAAAACAATTTAAATTATATAATTACCTGCCTGCTTTTTAATGAAAACTCTACTTCACACATGTAGATAAGCTAAAGCTTATAAACTTAAACTTGTCAGAGAAATTTAAAGCAACTCAGTCAAAAAAAATGAAAAGACCTGGTAAAAAAATTTTTTTAAAAAGGCTACAATATAACCTGAACAGCACATTAAATCCCCAAAGATATAACTTAGCTCCTTTTAGGGATCTATTCAAGGGGTGACAGTTCCTGAAAGCCACCAGATGACTTACCCTTTTCATGTGACCAACAATAGAATCACAGCAAGGACCACACTTAAGGCTGACCCAGTAAGGCCCTACTGTGGTTGTCTTACATGACCCACATTTTGAGTGTAATGGAAAGACAACCACATTTCATTTAAATTATGTGTGGTCTTTCCTGAAGAACTCATTAAGCAAGTACATTTACATATTTTTGCTTCAGTGGTGTGGTAGGTCACTATGTATACAGACATGTAGCAATTTTCATACAAAATTTTCCAAAGGAATTTCACTAAAAATAAGAATTTCAAAAAGCAACAAAAATTTCCAAACATTCTGGGAAACAACAGTTACCAGCATTTTGCCAAGTGAGAGTGTTAAAAAATAAAGGTAAATAAAACAATACTATCATTATATTTTCATGAAAGGACACATGAACAAGAGTAAAAGATATAAGTGAATAAATTACTTTTGTTTGGAAAAACTTGGGACAAATTTCAGAAAATTGTCTTTATATCTCTTTAGATCAATGAAAACTTTGTCATGTACCAAGAGTTCTGAGGATTAACCTTTAGAAACCTGTATTTTCAGTCATTTATAGGAATTCAGTTATCCATAGAGTTTTCCCAAGACTACAGATGGAGAAGGCTGTAGAAAACAAAAATAAAATTAACATATGGGAAAGAGGTAACTCCAACTTGACCACCTCAATAAAGCAGAACAGATACAGAAATAAAGTGAGTCACACAAGTTTTTTGGCTTCTCAGGGCATATAAAAGTTATGTTTACATTACACTGTAGTCTATTAGATGTGCCAGCAGCATTATGTATTAGAAAACAATGTATATACCTTCATTGAAAAATATGTTATTGCTGAAGAATGCTAACTGTTGTCATCTGAGCCTTTAGAGAGTCGTAGTAGGAACATCAAAGATCACTGATTACAGATCAACATAACAAATATAATAATAATAAAGTTTAAAACAGTGGTCCCCAAACCTTTTCGGCACCAGGGACCGGTTTTGTGGAAGACAATTTTTCCACAGACTTGGTGGGTGGGTGGGTGGGGTTGTTCAGGTGGTAACACAAAGCAATAGGGAGCGATGGGGAGCAGCAGATGAAGCTTTGCTTGCCCGCTGCTCACCTCCTGCTGTGCGGCCCGGTTCCTAACAGGCCATGGATCGATACCAGTCCGCGGCCCAGGGGTTGGGGAACCCTGGTTTAAAACATTGTGAGAATTACCAATGTAACACAGAGACGTGAAGAAAGCAAATGCCGGTGGGAAAATGGCAAAGACAGATTTGCTTGATGCCACAAACCTTCAATTTGTAAAAAACACATTATCTGCGAAGTGTAAGAAAGCAAAGTGCAATAAAACAAGGTATGCCTGTAAAAGATGTAAGGAAGTCCACGAAGGAAGAAGCAAGTAAAACTTTAAAAAAGCATGTTGAACAAAAAAGGATACCCCTCCCCTTACTGGGGATTACTTTAAGAGATCTGCAATCTTGACATGGTTAATTCTCCACTTTCCTTTACAACCTTGTTGAATCTCTTTTAATTTGGAACCTGACCTCCCTTTCTGTTACTTCTAACCATCCTCCACCCTCCGGACAGGGGTGGGCACAATATACTCTCCCTGAGGAAAACAAATGACTTGATATTTTCTTTGCCAAACACAAGTAATACCTGAACAGCTGCTAAGAATAGAGCTCACTTTTCCAGACTCCAGCCTTGAGACAAATCAGTATTTGATGAGACAAGCTCAGCTATGTTTCAGATTTTAACCATATAATCAAAATCTTGGGTTTTGTCCCCAGCTTTACTGAGATATAATTGACATATAATATTGTCTCAGTTTAAGGTATACAATGTGATGTCGAGGACCACTAACATAACAGAAAGGCACATTTTGAAACATATAAACCAAATACCAAATATTTTTACTTTTAACCCATGGTTCAGTACACTCTACAGTCCGTCCAAAACTGGCTCCGAAAATTAAATATAAGATAAATTAATCTACTTTATGCTTAACATTAAAAAAAATTAACTTATATTCTAAAACCAAGTGTAATTAGCACTCTGTGGAGCGTACACTGCCAAAGGTTAATGTAACTATAAATTTTAAATAGATGTATATCTGTATGTGTATGTATATGTCTATATATTGTATAAGAACAATTAAAAAACACAGGTCCATCAGCAATCAGATGAATAAATGACCTTATTCGCAAGTTTATTTCTTTCTCAAATTCCCTGCAGATGCTGTTTAGAGACCATACGAAGTAATAAAGAAAGTGATAAAATGACCACTTTTTTTTTTTAAGGGACCGAAGTTCAGTGGTCTTCAAACTGAGGTCTCTATTTATATGAAGAGCGTTACTTGAGTCTGTGCAGTTTTAAGAGAATCAATTTCCAGATCCTCAACTTCCATGCAAAGTTTTGCCTAAAGTGATCTGCCTGAAAATTTCCAAGTTAACAGTCCATTTCTCACATTACAGAAGCAAGACCTACTCCTTCTTACCTATCCCTTACTAAGGTACACTACCTGAAGATATGAAACCTCCAGGTGACAAGAGAGAAGTCTCTTTCAATGATTAATCAAACACTATAACATAAACCTGTAAGAGTGTATCTCCAAGTATTAAACATGTTTCTATTAAGGGCATGGTGTGGTGTTAGGTGTTAGAAACATGGTATTTGGGTCCCTGTCAGGATGCTCTGAATTAAGATATATAGCAAAGGGAGGTGGCTGGAGAACTGGCAATTTCTGTTTAATGACTTTACCTTTTCCACTCTGAGCTCCCTGAAACCTCAATCTCTCCGTGCCACCATTATCAAAGGATGCATTGCTAGGGAGAAAAAAGTCCCATGGGAGCAATAAAAATAGAACATCAATAAGAAGCCCAGACTCACATTTGCTTACTTTACATATTTAAATATTAGCCATTCTTTTCAGTTATCTGTGGATGGGTCCATAGCTATAAAGAAAGGCACCTTACATTGGCTAAAGCACCATAAATTGCTGGTACTAATTTTTTTTTCCCCAAAAATTCAACTGGAATGAACAGCTAACATTTTCAAGACAATACTAGATACAATCAAAGGATAAAAATTCCAAGTGACTTCTTTCAGATTCAGAATGTATCATTCAATAAAGCAGTAAAAACCTATTTAACAAATCATATTATCAATACCTGTTCTAATTACAACCATTCCCCAGTTGGTTCAATCTTCAAAAATATTTATTTTTCTATTACTTAAAGTAAAATTAAATAATATACTAACTCCTGGGGCAATCTGCTTTTTAGCAGTACAAACTTTTTTATTATTTTCATAGGCAAAGTTTAGACATGATTCATCTCATTAAGAAATACATTTCCAATAGAATCCTACTTTTCATGTTTTCACCTGGGTTATAGTTTAACTCAAGTAATCCACATTAGAATTCTGTATATGCAGCAGAATTTTTAACAACACTATAAGGTTCACTATTTTTCTCTGAATTACCTTACCTGCATCCAACAGTAAAAAATATCCCAATAGCACTATTTTAAAAGACTTAAATTCGAACTATGGAAAAAAAAATTCCTTATTTCTAGCACATTAACAAATGTTTAAAAGAAAAAAATCGAACATTAAGTGCATACGCTTAATGTACGCATTTAATGAAAGATATGTACTGACAGTACATTTCCCTTTAACATCTTATAAAATTACCAGTGGCTTTAATTGTGTGTTTTTCTTTTAAACAGTTAAAAAGTCCATAAACTATGAAATGCATTTAAAATGGATTCAATTTTATGAACAATATTCACTATGATGGATCTTTATATTTCTGTGCTAAATAATAGTTGTTTGATACAAATTCTGCTAAAAAGAAATAGATTAAAAACGTTGCCTTTTTTCATGCACTGAACCTTACCTCAAGTAGAATCTTGTATTTTAAATATTTAAAAAAGTCAATTTTTAAAATAGCAGTAGTAAATTCCTAGAAGTCAGTTTTGCAAAGCATGCGTTACTAATCACCTATATCGAAACCATTAAGGGTTAAAAAAAAAAAAAAGGACGGGGGTCGGGGGGGAGGGGCTGGATTCCCTGGCGGTCCAGCGGTTAGGACTCCACACTTCCACTACAGGGGGCATAGGTTTGATCCCTGGCTGGGGAACTAAGATCCCACGTGCTGTGCGGCACGGCCAAAAAAAAACCCCCAAAAACCAAAAAAATCATCTAGGGTGCCCATTAAAAATACAAACTCTCAGGCCCATCCCACATGTACTGAATCTGAATCTCTTGATAATGATTGAGTCTAGAAATTTACATTTTTACCAATTACTCTGGGACTTCCCTGGTGGCACAGTGGTTAAGAATCCACCTGCCAATGCAGGGGACTCGGGTTCAAGCTCTAGTCCGGGAAGATCTCACATGCCGCGGAGCAACTAAGCCCGTGCACCACAACTACTGAGCCTGCACTAGAGAGCCCATGCTCCGCAATGAGAAGCCCACCCACTGCAAAGAAGAGCAGCCCCCACTCTCTGCAACTAGAGAAAGTCAGAGTGCAGCAACAAAGACCCAACGCAGCCAAAAATAAATAAATTAATTTTAAAAAAAAAGCAATTGCTCTCGGGAGATCTCTAAAGCCAGAAAATCTAGAAACTGATCAATAAAGTTCCTCAAATAAGCACGCTAATAATAGTGTAAGAAGAAATTCAAAATTAAGAAAGAGATTAGGGGCTACAACCCAAACATCATGAAGAAAATAAACGCAGAGTTAGGTCCAAGATCAGTTTTAAAAGAGAACTGCTTGTGACTCTGCCAATGATTATTAATGCTTTCTGCACTTTCTTATGGAATTTAGGGCCACTGCGGAGACATAACTAAAAAAGCAAAAAGGAACATTTTTCTCTTCCATTATAAGGAATGCTGACCACCATAACACAGTATTGCTACTTTGAGAACTTGCTTCCCTTATTTATTATGCAGATGATCCTTCAGGATTACCCTCTAATAGTATCAATACATAACACCTGGCTAAAAATGTACATACGCTGTTAAAATAGTTTTCGTAATACTTACGGTCTTCAACAACCCCAAATAAAGGAAAAACAGGGAACAGACATGGTTACCAAGTCTATACCAGCTAACTCACCAGCCTCCTCACACATCTCTTTTCCCTACACCATCATAAAACCACATCTTGAATATACTAGCTCGGGTGGGTGAAGTTATACACTCAGGAGTCACTCACACCACTCTAACAACCAACAGAAGAAATCCAAACTCCAGCTAATTTACTCCCTGGAAATACACAATAGGAATAGAAAAGGTAACCAAGACTACAATAATTAAATGTTCCTTTTGTTTGGTCCTGTCCCTTATTTCTATATAATCTTCCAGTAAATACTCTGCTCCCAAAATGGTTTATTTTAAAAAGACATAATAAACGGTAGAAGCTCTATGTTTAGTCTCCTTAAAGAGACTATGGTATGTTTATCTTAAGAGTAAAATGGGTTTAAGGGTTACTTGGGAGAAACTGTTCTCTTCCCTTAAAAAAAAAAATGCTGAAGGAGCTATTTGATTTCTAATTGGGGATCGATTAAATGTGTTATGTAGATTAAGATGATGGCAAAGACCAGAAGAGAATGCATGGCTCTTTCACTTAAGGGACAAGGTTATAAAACTACACTTCCTCCAACAAACAAAGCTTGACAATATAAATTTGGCTGTTGTACCTATAGAACATTATCCCAATTTTCTATTGAGTAGCCAAGAGGAATTTGATGAAACAATATGATTATTTACTACATAAATAATACCTTTTCTGGAGGAAACAATGTATACTTACTTAGTAAGCTGCCCTTTATTCTTGTTATTATCAACTCCATTATAAGTCACAGCTGCCAGTTTTCTGCTCCGGTAGTTCTCATAGTGTACATTATTAGTGACATCTTTCAAGTCCTGCATGTGTGTTCTGTCATAAATAAATGACACATCAAGAGTTTGCGTCTATTAAGAAAGCTTTGGTGTAAATTCTAAATTTTAGCAAAACAAAAATTTCAGACTTAAAATGAGCAAAAGTCTATTCTTAAGGAAGATGGCATTCATCTGTCTTCATTCACATGTAAGGCAGAGTAAGACACAATGAGCTAACTTGACACCAATGGAAAAGTAGGTTCCAGATGAAAGTTTAGGAGCATAAATCCTCTCAAAGCAGTTACTAAAGAATGACATTTCTAGAGAAGAGTATTTACCTTTTTAGTATATATTTTATTTTACTAGAGAAGGAAAAGTAGGTTAGCTCTGACTAAAGTTCATAAAGCAAAAGAAATTGCTTTCCTTTTAGCAATATTATTAATATTTGAGTTTTTATTCAGGTGATACATAGGGACACTTTAAATCACATATCAAGTTGGATGCAAACTGGGGAATTTTAATTTTGAGTAAATTTCTGTTTACTCAAATTGTCCAGTAAATGTGGTATTTTGGTTAAATGAATGTCTGCTCATAGCATATCTATCATACATAAAATCAATCCATAGGAGACAACAATACAATACATGAGACAATTTCAACATTCCTTAATGTTTCAAGATGCTAGAAGACTCCCTGAGCTGCTCTACGGTATCCTTTACCAATGCAGCAGTGTTTTTGGAAAAACGTGGTGTGGGAGTACTCTGTATCATTTGATCTTCCTTTTTCTCATCATCCATTCCTGCACCTGCAATCCCCCATCTTTCATCTCCACCACTTTACCAAAATCCCCTTATGGGAGACAAACATAAAGGTGTTATTCTGTATTTACTCTTCCTGATATCCAGGAAACAGTTACTACTACTTTCCCTTTTGTAAACAGAATGTGATGTTCAATTACTCTGATTCACCTAGTATTGGACATTTCCATGCAGTTTTCTGATAGTTTAACTCCTCCTATTTCTAAGACTGGGTTTTCCACAAGCCTCATCTCCCTTTATACTCTGTCCCTTGATGAATATATCCTCTCTATGGCCACTAGAGTTACACCTAAAGCTCTATCCTTCTGTACTTCAGTCAAGTCAGACAGTTCCTTACTCCTAGCATATCCAATGACTGGGACTGAATAGTTCATGTTAATTTGTCACTGACTCTCAAACTTCAGAATTCTACTGCTTTGGGAGCTCTCTTTGCAGTCTCGAAGTCAAACCACTCTAACCCAGGACAACTTTCTCCTTGGCTATCAGTCATTTTTTTGGTACCAGTATATGTTATAGGTGATACCACATAATGTTTTCAACTATATTGTAAACACCCCCTTTTACAAAAAACATGCCATCACCTTTTGTACTCTTGCCACAGATAGCACATAATGGGCCCTTTAAAAAGAACTGATTTGAAGCTGAGCTATGATAAACACTGTTGACTTTCTAGAATTACTGTTATCAGTCTCTCTAAGCAGAGAACAATAACTATGCCAATATGAAACAATCTTCTTGTAATTTAAAAATATTATATATTATCTCATCAATGAATCACTGAAAAATAACTAAAGGACCTGAGGTAAAGTACTTTAGTAGCTGAAATACAAGATGTATAAAATAAAAATAAGGTGGACTTATTAACTAGTTGTTAAACTGTTTTTGTTAATGTCATCAACATTTTAGATAGTGAAATATTCTTCCCTTTCACTAAAATAACTTTCTTTATGATTACCTGGTTCTGGTATTTTTCAGGCTATAGAAATCTTTATTTCCACTTACTTAAATATTTTACTTTATCCTTTTAAAAATCAACCCATTCCTCCATTCTGAAAATAATTAATTAGTAATATAGTTTTCTCCACAGTTTCTGGAATTTATTCATCTTTTCCATTTCTTATTGCTGATAACAAAGCACTCTCTTCTCTCCTTTTGTTTTCCTTCCTTTCCTATTTGATTTCTGCACTGTCCACTGCCACACCCTGAAACTATTTTTATCAAGTTTTCCTCTTTCCATTGTCTTCCTTGGTTTGCCTGCAACAGCTAGTTCTCTTAATTAGCAAAGTGACACAGCTTTGAACTTGAACCTTTCTTAGAAGCAACCACTACTCCTAAATTTAACCTGCAGGATTTCAATTACTTGGAACTTACAGACATATGGAACACTGGCATTGATATTTCCTTCATGTATTTATTAAATATCCACTAGGTGCCTTTATCATAAAGACATGAACTACCTAATATATATATCTTTCTCATCTCTCCTCCGAACTTAAAAGGAAAAGCAATAATGTAAAATATTCCTAAGCTTACCATTTTCAAAGCATACTTATCAAGGATGTTTTACACGTCTCAAAGACTATAAATGAAAAATTGTGTTAAGAAGCCAAATGAACATCTAGCATGTGAACATTTATGCCTTAGGAAAGAAAAACAAGTGTGCTAAAGCAAATTTAACAAATAAATGAATTTTTTATTAAGCAAAATTGCCTAATCATCTACCTCAAGGAGCCGAAGCCAATATCTTCATCCTACTTGTTAAAAATGTTAAGTAGGACCACTCCCAATCCCACAAATAAACATTTAATGACTATATTTATCCTAATCCATCTTAAGGCATCTATTTCCATGAATCTCTTCCTATCTGACCCACTCCATGATAATATACCACTTACCACTTACTCTGAGTTTCTTTAATACATCTAAGCAACCTCATCACGCACACATCTACTTATATATTACATAACTTTAGAATTTTTTATATTTTCATACATGTATGATTGTCCTGTTGCTTTCCTGTACTAAATCTTCCTGCAGGAATGGTCCTTCCTGCTTATAATGCTTCCATACTAGTGAGTCCCACTCACCAGATGTCACTGTGTACCTTCAAATGTTCTAAGTCTAGCTTCTGACTCAGTAACTAGCCTTCCTTTCTATAGTATTTTAGGTATATAGGCAATTACTGATTGCATATTTTAAAAACACATAAGACAAAGTTACAGAATATCATTGTGTCAGGCACTAGACAAGCAGCATAGATTTAAAATTGAGGAAAAGAATAAAATCAGAGGGAATGTACTGGCAATTAATACTTATGAAACATTCCTTACATATATAATGTCATAAGAGATTATTAGTTCTTCTGAGGTTCCATTGTCTTCCTTGGTTTGCCTGCAACAGCTAGTTCTCTTAATTAGCAAAGTGACACAGCTTTGAACTTGAACCTTTCTTAGAAGCAACCACTACTCCTAAATTTAACCTGCAGGATTTCAATTACTTGGAACTTACAGACATATGGAACACTGGCATTGATATTTCCTTCATGTATTTATTAAATATCCACTAGGTGCCTTTATCATAAAGACATGAACTACCTAATATATATATCTTTCTCATCTCTCCTCCGAACTTAAAAGGAAAAGCAATAATGTAAAATATTCCTAAGCTTACCATTTTCAAAGCATACTTATCAAGGATGTTTTACACGTCTCAAAGACTATAAATGAAAAATTGTGTTAAGAAGCCAAATGAACATCTAGCATGTGAACATTTATGCCTTAGGAAAGAAAAACAAGTGTGCTAAAGCAAATTTAACAAATAAATGAATTTTTTATTAAGCAAAATTGCCTAATCATCTACCTCAAGGAGCCGAAGCCAATATCTTCATCCTACTTGTTAAAAATGTTAAGTAGGACCACTCCCAATCCCACAAATAAACATTTAATGACTATATTTATCCTAATCCATCTTAAGGCATCTATTTCCATGAATCTCTTCCTATCTGACCCACTCCATGATAATATACCACTTACCACTTACTCTGAGTTTCTTTAATACATCTAAGCAACCTCATCACGCACACATCTACTTATATATTACATAACTTTAGAATTTTTTATATTTTCATACATGTATGATTGTCCTGTTGCTTTCCTGTACTAAATCTTCCTGCAGGAATGGTCCTTCCTGCTTATAATGCTTCCATACTAGTGAGTCCCACTCACCAGATGTCACTGTGTACCTTCAAATGTTCTAAGTCTAGCTTCTGACTCAGTAACTAGCCTTCCTTTCTATAGTATTTTAGGTATATAGGCAATTACTGATTGCATATTTTAAAAACACATAAGACAAAGTTACAGAATATCATTGTGTCAGGCACTAGACAAGCAGCATAGATTTAAAATTGAGGAAAAGAATAAAATCAGAGGGAATGTACTGGCAATTAATACTTACGAAACATTCCTTACATATATAATGTCATAAGAGATTATTAGTTCTTCTGAGGTCACATCTTAAAAATGGAAGTGAAAGGAAAGAGTTCGTAAAAGAACCTGAAGTGTTGTATTCTCAAAACCAAGAGGTGACCACCCTTTCATATGCATTTGCTCTTCTCCCACTGTGTGAGGCACGGCAACCCCAATGGCTGAATTAACTCCATCATCCACTTTCTACCAAAACACCTTGTCATGAGCTCTTTTGAGAAAAACCAATTACATGGCAATCTCTTTGATTTCAAAATTCACTTTCATCTCCTGTATATTTCTTGAGGTAGCAGTTTGACTCATATTTTCCCCCACTTTTAAGAATGATCTGATCTTATTCTTGTTCCATGATTTCCATTTATCATCAATATGCATGTTACTACTTCAACATAGCTAAAGAGATTCCTGTGTTTTGGGAAAGTGGATAGTATGAAAATGAACAGACACCAACTTAAGATGGCCATCTAAAACTGGAGGTTGAAGAGAACACTACATAGTGAGGGTTTGGAGAAGCAAGCAAGATGAGAGAGGAGAGAAGTAGCAAAAGGGTATGAAATGGCATGAGAAAGGAATTTATCTCAGCATGAAAACACTGAGGTTCATTTTGATGCCCTTTCTGTTCCTTGCCCACTAATGTCTCTGGTTCTTTTCAACTTTTTCTTCAGGATTTCCTCTCTGCTACTGATTTTCTAATTCAGGTCCTGGTCCTCTAATCAGAAAAACCTCAATGTCCTGTTCTCACATGCTTTCCTTCTCTTCCATCAGGTGCACAAGGTACAATTTAGGAGTAATGTTTTCCCTCCTGGGAGGAAGATCAGTTTTGTTCACAGTGTTCCCGTAACAAAAACGCTCCACTCACCAGCTACCAAGCTATGTATTTTTAAATACTCAAAGTCAAGTTTTTGACCCAAAACTTAGCCTTCCCTTCCACAGTTTTCACATTAAAGAAGAGCAAAAGCCTTTTCCTTTCCACTTTCCATACCTCTTTCAGTATTAAACCTTAACACAAAGTATAATGATCAAGAGACCCATTTTCCTATATATCCCTAGCCACACAGTCTATTTTGTATTTTTGCTCTTGACTTCAAAACCTTGGCAAAATAACCCAAGTTGTCTCCATGCAGTGCTTACTTCAGTGCTAGAACGAAGATACCACATTAAATTAGCTAAATTTATAGAAGACAAAAAGTTAAATCTGTCTAACTCTAATTTTATTTAGGGGAAGAAAAAATTTATGTTATTTTCATCATTACTCACACTTACCTTATCAACATATTTCTTAGAATTGTAAAATCACAATGTTCACCATTTTCAACTATAAAAAAAAATAGATCACATACATTATTTCCACTAAACCCAGTCTTTTCAAAGGAAACTGGGTGTTAACAACAATGAGAGGATATGCAAAATAGCTTAGATCAAATTTTCATTAAGATTTAACACTGTAACATAGTACTTAATTTAAGGGCACATCAGTTGACTGATTAAACTACTTTATTGTAGTTTAATCCTCAATGATAAAATATAAACCTAACAAATGAGCTCTCCAAAAGCAAACAATTTTGACATTTTGAAAGAGGACATCATATATTTCTCTTTATTGGTTGAAAATATATTTATTCCATAATAAAATGCATTTTAAAAGTTCAGTGTTGGGGGGAAGCAAGGGATCACTTTAGAAAAACCTCCCTAAGGTAACCAGAATGAAAATTTGAGCCAAGAACATTAAGGTTCTTTATTTTTTAAAAATGTATCACTAAAAGAACTCTTTGGTGGGGGAGGTACCTAAAACTAAAGATACAAAGCAATTTCGTCTGTGCATATTTCTAAGGGCTGTACTAGTTCTAAAGCCTCAGCTTAGCAACTGAAGGTTACATGGCAATGACAGAGCTGGGAATGAGCACAGTATCACTGGTCGGGAAAGTCACTGATAACAACAGTAACTTGGAAAATATTCTAAAAATTACAGAATTTTTCAAAGTAATACCAACAAATAGAACAATCAAGACTCAAATCTTGATTCCAAGTTACTATAACACAGAAGATTAAATATTAGTAAAACCAGTATAATAAATACAAATTTGGGGAAACATGTCTATTGCCAAGAAGGGTTGTTGAGAATTGATGCTATAACTAAGATCTTATTGTTGTTTAACACTCCTTAAAAAATTAGTAGAGGATCTCTTAATAATGAAATTTTTTTGCTCTAAAGATGTGATGCCAAAAAAGGTGACTTCTGTCCTTAGAAAAAGAAACTGAATGTTTTAATTGAGCTTCTGACAGTTGTTCTCATTCTTGAGGGTCCCAGACCCATCTGAGACTCAGATAAAAGTGACAGGCCTTTTCTCCAAAATTGTTCTCAATTTCAGAAGGTTTATTAGATCCCTTGGAAGCAATCTTTGGTCCCCACGTAAAGAACTCCTGCATTATAAAAGTTTTCAAACAAAAAAAACAGGAATAGACTTAATGGTGAGGCAGAGGTGGGAGGGTGGGTACTGACAAGTGGCTTCTAAAGTACTACACCGTTAAGATTTATCACATACTTGCCTGACTTAGTAGGACACAAGGTCTGAGCAACTTGAGGAAATGAGACTCAATGAAATTGAATTCAGAACTATCTTTGAAAATCTAGACTATATCAATGCAGTATGCATATCATACTACTCACTATAAATACAAATATTTTTAATCACATTTGTGAGATCTTATAGAAAGCCATTCACTGAAGAAAACCTTACCTTCAGCAACACCCCAAGGATACTGCCTTCCTCTGACCCTTTTGCCATTAACTTCAATGATAGTATTACTACCTACCACAGCAAGAGGTAAACGGTCCTATAAAACAAAGTACTCTTGTTCAAATATATCTCTGTAGTCCTCACAAATTCAAGAATAAAGAAGTTACATTACTCAACAGATAAGCAAAAAACAATTATTACCCCGACAGTTTCTGCATTCATTTTTATAGGCCATTCAATTACTATTTAGTAAAATGCCATTATATGGTATTGTCACCAATGTAAACAATAAATAAAATATTTTCACTGAAAATTTAAGAATACTAAGGCATATGCTGATCAAATTATTTGTTAAAACATCATTCCAAAAAGAAGCTGCCCCATATTGGAAAAATTAAAAAGGATAAAAAATATATTAGCAGTTAGCTTGTGGCTAGCTTGCCTACCTGATCACAAACCAACCCTAACAGCCCTGGAGGCAGAGAATGCCATTAGTCAGTACATTATTTTTAGGTCCAGGATACTTAAGAAACCACTATAATTTAAAAATACAGAAAATTATGTCGGTATGGATTTTTGGTTGATTCTTATGAAAGGACACAAGAAAACATATTTTTGTCTCTTAAAACAAAGATTAAGCATAACAGTGCTTAAGAACAAATCCTTTCCCTTCTTATTACTCCCCCCCTTTTCTTTCCCATTACCTGTTTTTAGGGGGAAAAATTATAAAATATAAAATCAGTTAACTGAAAACCACATGAAGACAAGAATTATGTTATTCATCTCTCTATTCCATATAATGCTTTATGATACATAATAGCCAAACAAAGTTAATCATAAAGTTGAATTCAATACTGAATAATCTCTCTATTTATTTTGTAAGTCAACTGTTTAAAAACACTGATATTTTTGGTCTTTCCAGCAGCTATTATAGTATTTTTAAGTCCCTAAAACATTTTAGTATATGTATAGGAATGAACCTACCTTTATCTTTTTAACAAGCTTATTTTCTTCTTCATCATCTGTCTCTGGGAATTCATATATTTTAATTTTATGTTCTTGGATTTCTTTCATTATCTAAAATGAAAGAGGAAGTCAGCAAAAGAGCATCACACATAATTTTAGTACATTAACCTTATTTTTATTACACTCTTCTTAAATTCCTGAGTCCTCAGTTCCAGTTCCTTTACTGTTTTTCAATGATGCAAAATATAATCTAAAACCAAAGTACTATGCTAGTCTTTTTTTTAACCATAAAGTTGATATATAAAAGTACCATTCCAATTACTGCATAAGTGTTAAAGTCATATGGTTATAATACCAAAAGAGTTCTAAAAATGATGTAAGAACCCAGAAAGGGCTTTCTCTAGCTGATTTCTACTCTAATGGCTTTAGATCATTTATAATGACTGAGATACTTCCTCTAGATAAACTCTTACCAAATGTTTTATTCATCTGAATCAACAAAGCTTAAACTCACCTAAAATTTTTAGTAGAATTTAGCAAAGGTAAGTAAAATTAAGTATAGCATTGGCTCCAGGAAAAAAAAAGTGCACACTTATCAGAAAATATCCTTGCATGTACATGTGTATACACACAAATCAAAGAGCAACACATATAAGATCAAGCAAGCACACAGGGAGAAAACATGCCCTGGAAATTAAGAAGCTAATGAGTTTATAATAATAATCAAAGAGAGTGCAGAAAAAAGAAAGACAAACTTATTAATAACATCAGAATGACCTAGTTCAAATTAAATTATCTTGTCCAAAATCACTCCAAATTCTAATAAGAATACAGACATCCAAATAATGTTGAATACCTACCCTATTCAAACTCATAACAAACTGATGGCTAATATACCTATAGCTAGCTACCTGCCTGTACTGGTAGTTCAGTGCTACTCTCACTGCCAGGGTCCCCAGCAGCAATAAAGGGAACCTAAACAAAATGTGCGACACGGTTACTAAAGCAGGCAGAAGTAAAACTGCCACTGAGAAAAATAGGACCACATATCTTTTACAATTGAGTTATATATGTCTATATACAAAAAAACCCAAGAAGATAAACAATGAGATGTCAAATACATGACTAGAAGAAGAAAGGAACACTAGCAGCTAGCTCTAGGAGCAGTGGTTCTTAGTCAGAGGTTGTATATTAAAATGGCCTGAGTGAGCATCTTCAAAATAATGAATACAAAAGCCCTATCTTAACCTACAGAACCAATTGGTAGAGATATGCTCCAGTAACTCATTTTGAAAAAGTTCTCTTGATGACTCTGATAAACACCCTTGGTTAAAAACATTTTTTAGGGCTTCCCTGGTGGCGCAGTGGTTAAGAATCCCCCTGCCAATGCAGAGGACACGGGTTCGAGCCCTCGTCTGGGAAGATCCCACATGCTGCGGAGCAACTAAGCCCGTGTGCCACAACTACTGAGCCTGTGCTCTAGAGCCCACGAGCCACAACTACTGAGCCCGCATGCCCTAGAGGCCATGCTTCGCAACAAGAGAAGCCACCGCAATGAGAAGCCCGTGCACTGCAACAAAGAGTAGCCCCCGCTTGCTGCAACTAGAGAAAGCCCGTGTGCAGCAATGAAGACCCAACAGAGACAAAAGTAAATAAATAAAATAAATAAATTTATTTTTTTTTAAAAAGTTTTTTAAAAGCATAAACGAAGAAAAAGAATATTGTACAACCCTACAATGTGACCAATCCGGAAGTAGAGATCATTGCTTATTCGTCTTTATCTCTTAGTTCTCAGAACAAATACAAATCAAGGTTCATACAAATCAAGACAGAAGAGGAGAAATGTTATTATATGATTAGTATTTGAACTTAGAAACAGCACATTACAAAATAAAAATGGAGTGAGTAAACATAAAATAAAAACATATACTCCTGGTAGAAATACCAGATATATGTAGTAAAAATGATACACTAAAACATTCTCAAAATTTATACAGATTTAACACAATTTCGAAGCAAATTTCCACAGGCTTTTGTTTTTGTAATAGGTTTCAAGTTATTCTAAAATTCATACTGAAAAAGGTGAAGAACGAAAGTATCTTGTTACAAAGGGGACTATAAGGACAATAAGAGATAATTAACTCTAAGATCTATTTAAAAATATTATACAACATAGCCGCAGTTTAAAAGACATAAAACTGGCCTAAAATTTAAAAATAGGAAAGTGGAATAGGAAAGTATAATAGTTCCAGAAACTGACCCTACATTTCATAAAATATAATATATAATAAACCAGACACAACAATGAGGGAAAAAAAAACCCTGCTTTAAAGTGTTCAGCTTTTCTGGAAAATTAAATTAAATCAAATTAGGTACCACTTTATTCCAAAAAAGTTTAAAAAATAAAAATGACAAACAATGCTGGCAAGACATTGGAACAAATATACCCGTTATAAAACGAATTTGATTGTTTTATTGGGAAAGCACCATGACAAAATGGGTAGGTGGGGGAGGGAGATAAAATAATCATACCCTTTCAAAAAGTAATCCCATTCCTGGGAATTCAGTCTAGGAAAGTAATTCTAAAGGGTGTGTGTGGGCGGGGTGCTGGTGGAAGCTATATGGAAACATCTAAAATAGCCTATTTAAATTGAAAGGATAAGGGCATAAGATAATACTTAAGGGCTCCTAGGAGAAAACTAAAGCAGAAGACTATTTTCAAGAGTTATTTTTAATACAGTGTAAACAACCATATAGTAAAATAGCAAGAGGAATACACTGTAACACATTATACTGAAAATACGAAAAACTGCAAATTACATGAATGGTATTAGAATCCCAAGAGTTCAAACTCATTCTACTTACCTGTTTCTTAAACTGTTGGCACTCCTCTGGTGTGAGTGTGTCTGCTTTGGCAATGAGTGGAATGATATTCACTTTTTCATGCAAACGCTTCATAAACTCAATATCCAACGGTTTAAGTCTGAAACACACAATATTTAATATGACTGCATTGATCAGTTTGGGAGAATAGATTCTTCACATCCCAATGTTAAATTACATACATTAGAACTACTTTACTTACTCATCAGAACACTCCCTGAAGGTGTATTGGGCCAGCAACAGTTAGGAAGAACAGGATTTCAAGAAGCACTGGAGTGGCTAAGAAGCCTTTGACTCCTGCCCTTTAACACCCTGGTCATAGGGTTTGGGCCCTAAAGAAGAATTAGAAAAACCAGAAAGGCTCCTAATAGGCTTTCCTACAGCAGTCTCTACATTTACTACTCAAAACTTGGGAAATCTTTGTTTTTAAATGAAAAATTTAGTCCTCCTTCACTTCTTGCTACCAACTATATTTCTCAGAGAAGAGGCTCAAAAGAGAATCTTCTTCTTCATCCCTTTTACCTATTACACTCTAACTGCTGCCTCCACTTTGCCATTATACTTTCAAGAAGGTCACCAAATACTATCATGCTGCAAATTAATTAGCAGCAGCCAACTCATAAATACTGTGGTATGTACCAGTATTTTTTAATTTGCCCATTATGCAGCATTGACATTACTCCCTCACAAGCTGTTCACTTCAGGTAATTTTCAGGATCCTCTTTGTAAGCTCATTTCCTTAATAGGTACGTTCCTCAGAATTCTCTAGAAGGTCTTCTCTTCTCACTCTGCATTCTGTAAGCTTATCATTAACTACAATTATTATCCTCTATGGGTCAATGACTCCTGAGTCTTTATACCCAGCTCAGATCTCACTCCTGTGTTCCAGGCTTGTGTCCACCCAGTGGAAATACTACTTGGACATCCCATTCTGGCAGCTCAAAATCAAAGGCTCATCTGAGCCCCCACGTTTTCCCTCCCCTTCTGTGCTTTCTATCTCAGTGAACAGCACTACAATCCACCCAATTACTCAAGTCTGAAACCCAGAATTCCTCCTTCCTCTAATCCTCAATTCCAAAGATTCCCCAGGACGTGCTGAACAAATAAAGATATTTATATATTTATCTCCATTTCCATTACTTTGATTCAGGCCACCAAAGTATACTTTTGGTATGGATAATGACAAGAATCTATCTCTCCAAACCATGCACACTGCAGTCAGAATGGTTTTTCTAAAATCCAAATCTGATCATCAGGTCATTCCTTGACTAAAAACCTTACTAAAGCCAGATTCTTTAGCTAGTGTGGCCTACAAGGCCTGTGAAAACATAGCCTCTCCAGCTGTCCTCATCTCTTAGCATCCCCAAGCATTTTTGCTACCTCCTACTTCCAACATGTCAGCCTTTTTGAACTTCTCACAATTCCTTGAAAGCACCATACTTTGATCTCCGGCCATAGGCTACTACTGCCTTTGCCTCGAACACACTCCATTCCCATCCCCCTTCTACTTGGCTTGCCTAATTCCTAGTCATCCTTTAGGACCCAGCTTACTATTCTCATTTCCTCTGGGAATTCTTCTCTAACCTAAGACTAAGCATCTTTCTAAGGGATCACAACACTTAATTTGCCACATAGTAACTGCTTACTTATGTATTTGTTTTTCCCATCTTCTCACTAGAAGATCCTCAAAAGCAAGGCTTTTGTCTCATTCATCTGTATCTCTTATATCTAATACAGTGTCAATACTTGAGAAGGTATCCAATATCTGTTGACTAAAAAAGTAAGTTGCTGTGATTTTCCTTACATCTTTGAATAACTTTAAATAAACACCAGCTATTCCTCACATCTAGAATACACTGTAGACTAAAAATATTCTACAAAAATAAATGAAGGTAACAGCAATACTTTGCACAGAAATGTGGTATTCCTTAACTTTTATAAAACATGAGAAAAATGGAATAAAGATCTAATTTCATTATAAATTTTATTGACTAATATTTTAAATTAAAGAGAAAGCCCTTCTTAGGGTTCTCTTAGAGTACTACAGTTTAATATATATACAATGTTGGGCATATTGGGGGTCCAGAGACTAATGAGGTATTCCTTTTTACTAACAAATAATACTATACTTCTTTGTGGTAGTGACGCTGACTGGCAGAAAGATGGGGTAAGGAGGCAGGAAGGCAGATACAGAGAAGTTAGATAGCTACTTCCAATTCTAATTCTCATCTTAAATCCTCTGAATTTTGATATTGGCATTCAGAGAACACTACAGAAAAAACTTCAGAAAAGAGTGTGTGGCTGGAATAACACTATATTTAACTGTAAATAGCACCCTTACCTCACTAGCGCTAACTGAAAAACCTTTCGATTTTTGAGAAAAAATTTAAGTTTTGCTTGTTTTCATCAATCATTACATCACGACACTAAATATAAAATCCATGGCCCAGTCAATCAATCTCAGATTTGTAAATTTTTAGGGTTCACCCTCCAGATTATACTCATGACAAATTTAAATTACCACCACTACCACCTCATTAAACTGGTGACAGAATCAGTTAATCTAAAATTTTAATAAATCATAAGAGCATTTAATATAAAATATTAAAATCAAAATCCAAGTTAACAAGATTTTACACTTAAAACAACATTTGCAGAACATTTATTATATTATTTCAACTTTTAAAGAGAAAGATGCTTGAAAATAGCCACGACAAGGAAATTGGGGAAGTCAGCTTCTCAAATACAAAACAACAGGGCTGAAGTACATTTAAATCAGTTAAAAAAAAAATCAAACTTTAAATGTAACCATTATTAAAGCCCCGATAAAATCTTTCTGCCCTTTTAAATTAGAATACAAATTTCAGAAGCATACAAAATGTCAACAGCAGAAAACACTTATTTCACCGTAGATTACATTCCGGTTGAAATTTTTCCTCTGTTCATTTAGTTTTATTTCAGGTAATCTTTTTCAACAAATTTAGTTTTTAAATGTTTTTTTTACACAATGGAAAGTCTTTTTCAGAATTTCTAAAAGATAAACCCAAATTAGAGGGAAAAGACTATTTAACCTCAAAGCCTACAGCAAAATAAGTAAAATGACTAGAGGGCAAATGACAAGTATTTATTAAATATACATACATATATATATTTCTAAGGAGAAAAAAAACCTATATAAAACTCACTAAGTGACACTGTTTTTTCATAGTGGCAATCAACATTCAAAAGGTTTGTAAAAACACCATTTAAAAATTCAAGTTCGGGGACTCCCCTGGTGGCGCAGGGGATAAGACTCTGTGCTCCCAATGCAGAGGGCCCAGGTTCGATCCCTGGTCAGGGAACTAGATCCCACATGCATGCCGCAACTAAGAGTTCACATGCTGCAACTAAGGAGCCGGCAAGCCACAACTAAGGAGCTGGCGAGCCGCAACTAAGTAGCCCACCTGCCACAACTAAGACCTGGCACAACCAAATAAATTAAAAACAAAACAAAATTCAAGTTCCAAGTCAGTTACCAATCACTGAACAAAGAAAATGAAGCAACAACAGCTGAAATCATAAATTAACCCTTTGTTCAGTGACTACAATTGGGGGGGTGAGATGGGGGACACTGAAAATACGCTGTTGCACCAATTTATATTTACTCCAAAAACAGAACGTCTAAAAAGGGAATCCACGGATTACCCAGATAAGACAGAAAGGTCCTAATTCATCTATTATGAATTAGGAATTTCACTATGTAGTGAGCAGGGAATTTGGAACTCTCTACAGAAAATTCAGTGTCATATTCTTTCACTTAATCCATAGCAGCACATACAAATGGGCAAAACTTTGTTCCATTTCTAAAAATAGTTAAGCTGAGAAACTACTCAAAATCACATTTTTATACATAAGAAATTAAAATTTGGAACTCTCATCCCTTGTGACAAACAAGAAATGGCCCAAAGCCACTACATATAATTTCAAAATTTTTTCTTTAAATAAAAAAATCGTATTTCCCATGCAATTTTAAGAAATATATTTTCCCACAGGGAATAAGAGAAATGTGATTTCATGAGAATTACTAAATCTTGGTGAGAGTCCAAAAGATCTAAAATAATAAAACTGGATATAAACTGACAAATTTCTATTGACTTAACTGCAGGTTAAGATTTTACCCTGTTGGCTTCCAGGAAAAAGCCCTAACAAGTTAAAATAGAATGATAAAATATGTATATATATAAATTCAGGAAGAAGCTAACAAGGACACAGAAAAAGCTATACAGTGTGGTATTTCTGAGAATCTTTTTTTTTGAGCCTTTTAAGTAGATGAGTCAATTTTGTGCTTTACATATGTACATTTCTGAGAATACTGTAGAATAATATTAGAAATAAAAGAAGAAACATTTGCACCACTACAGTCAGACAGTGCAAAAAATGGTAAACTAAATAATTAAGGCTTTCTGCTCAACCAAGATGGTGATAATGGGCACTAGCCTATCTAGGCAAAAGGTGAAGAAAAAAGCAAAAAACAGAAGAGAAAGGTACTCTTTTGAAGGAACTGGTTTACACTACTGTAATATGGGTGTTAGATGACTTAATGCTATTTAGTCTGATGCTATAAAACAGTCCAGTTCCTTCTGGTGGAGAGATGGTGGAGTTACAATCATCAGGTGGCTGAGTTATGCTGAGTCATTTATCCAAACATGAAAGAAGAGTAATTACAAACATCTGCAGTTGACAATGACCCATATGTCTACTCAAAATGACAAAGAAATACAAACAACAAAACAAGGAGTATAGGCTGGCCGTACTAACAAACAGAACAATCAGATCAGATAAATGTCTAGATACTCAGATCTTAATTTTAACTCCTAATAAGTAGAAGGTTAGTACTGATGATATGATACTTAAACAATTTGACTGTGACAGCTAAAGTGAAACAAGAAGACAAGTAGATTAGTGAAGAAAGAAATGGCACATGAGAACCTTGGTATTTAAGTTTTTTCTGCAGCCTTCTCTATAGTAAATAACATCTTTGCAGCTTCTTAGAATATGTCTAGCTAATTTTTATGGCTGTTTCTCCTTATTTGATCGTTCAATTAGTGGCAGATTGGTCAAAAAGAAAGCTAAATTAGCCACACTGAGCCACCAAACATGATGGAAACAATATTCCTTTCCATGAAGCAGGTAAAGTCTTATGCATGACAAACTAAGAAGTAAAATCATTTTTAGCTTGTCTAGGACTTAAAAAAAGGCTTCCTATAAGCCATTTTTATATGGAATTTGGAACTTTACAACTGGTACAGTTAAATGTACTCCACAGAGATGAGGGTTACTAAAATATGCACCCAAAGATGAGTAATAATAAAACAATAACAAAAAAGGTTATCAGAAGCATCAAGGTACTGACCCATGTCCTGAAGGAGCAATGAAGTATAAACAACACTGCACTCTGTTATCAGGCATCTGACGTCTGTTCACTCTAGATTCTGCATTTAGGTAGTCCTCAAACTTACTATCAATGTAGTCAATAACAGGCTGCCAGCTGTAGAATGCAGATAAATAAAATAATTAAGTTGTAATTCTACATATGAACATACAACTGATGACTCTGTTAAAGGGCAATAATCAATATTTTTAAATACACAAAACCAATGTAACCAATGGAAGACATCTCAAATTATTCTACATATACTGATTCAAAAACAGATATAAATTACGTTGAATAAATCTTGATTCATTATTTCTAAACTTTCCAAACGGAAGAAAATTGTTTAGAGTTAGATACAACTAAATTATCATATTATTTGCATTAATAAGTATATCAATGCTAAGACACTTTACAATATGAAAAATTATATTCAAAGAGTTTTATATTTCAAATGAAAAGATGAAACAATACAGAAACCTCATAATGAACTGTTACTTAGGTGTTTCAAAAGTTGACAGAAATTTACTCCAAAAAACAATGTGGAACTTGGGACTTCCCTGGTGGTCCAGTGGTTAAGAATCCGCCTTCCAATGCAGGGGAAGTAGGTTCGATCCCTGGTCGGGGAACTAAGATCCCACATGCCGTGGGGCAACTAAGCCTGAGCACTCTAGAGCCTGCTGGCCACAACTAGAGAGAAGCCCACGTGCCCCAAAGAAGATCCCGCGTGCCACAACAAAGACCCGACGCAGCCAAATAAATAAATATAAACAAAACCAAAAAACAGTGTGGAACTCAAAGAAAAATTAAAATATTTTTTATAAGCTACTAACATATTGTTTCCAATTAGAAAGCCATGGATGTCTTCTTCACTTACGACTTATGGAAAAACTGAAGGTCTAAAATCAGGTTTAAATTAGGATGTGATAGAAAATGGATAAAATTATAGTAAAGAACGAAAAGTTTCAAGTTTCTTATAATAACGAGAATTCTTTTATCTATGTTTTAGAATCTGTCTTCAAAATACTTCTATGAAAGGTGTTATCTTCATTTTATACAAGAGGAAATCAGTTCAAAGAAGTTAAGCAACATGACAAGTGGCAAAGTTGATAATATGAATCCAAGTCATATTACATAAAGTTCAGTGATCTTCGCTAAGGTGAGAAGTTTTAAAATGTTAAGGTAAAAAAGTCTAACCACCCCCATTCCCAAATGCAGTGGAAAGTAGCAGTGACAAACCCTTCTTACCAATTACTATTATCCACTGCATCTCCAAATCCTGGGGTATCAACTATTGTGAGCAGCAACTGAACACCACCTTCTTTGATTAAAACTTTGGATTGTTCCACCTGTAAAAGTCATTGGTACAGATATTAATACCATACATTATATCCTTGGTTTCCTACAACGTAAGAGGTAGGGAGATGAGTGTTAATCAAAACCAAATGGGAAGCTTTTTGCAAACTAAATCTACTCACCCACACACTTTCTTTAGAATCAATTACTGTTAGAAGTCTTGGTTACTTAAGAGAAAAGCACATATGCAAATAGTGGGTAACAGCTCACTGTTGGTACAGAGAAGGAAAACAGGAACTGATAAAATAATATTACTAAAGCCATACAATACTTACATAACCTAAATGCACATCTAATAATACAAATAAAAAATGTGCTTGAATGATTAAGTAATTCATAGAGATCAAATGTAATTAATCAGACAAGTACATTTAATTTACCATTTGCAGTAAACGTTTTCCTGGACTATCTCCATCTAGTTTAGTCCAAACCAATTACTCAAGTGAACTTACTACCATTTGCAAATCTTTCTCAGCATGGCTGTAATTATTTACACTGTGTTTACGTTATGGCTAAGATACAATTCTCTTCTCAAATGTGTTACTGTACATTCAGGCCAAAGCAATCAGCAAAGGTCAAGGCATTGAAAAAGAATGTATTCTGGTAGGGTAAAACCCTACTAACTCTGATTAAAATCTTCAGTTCTCTTTACAATTTGTAAAAACGTTCTATTTGAGAAAAGGCATTGGACTTAAAAACAGTAACAACATTTCCTCCTACAGTCTAAGATATTTTTGTAATCCCAAACTCTGTTTTAGAATGTAAAAATCATTCATATTGGGCATACCCTGCTGCTACATAAAGCAAACACTGATTCAAACAGAAAAGGGGAATCATTCTCCTAGAAAAAGATAGGCTTTCATTCAATTTATATCAAGTGTTTATTCAAACTAGAGGTTTCAGTTATACTGATAGGCTAACTTAAGAGGCAAGAATTATACTCAAACTTTGAGTGCTACAAGCCATAAGATGGTACAAATTATTGTACCAATAAGTACTATTAGACTTAAGAGGGAAAGGTAATCACGTGAAAAGCAACTTTAACTATTTACGTTGATTAAAAGTGTTTAGAAAGGAAGAGCGACTAATTTCTGGGTAGAAAAAGTTTGGTTCACCTTTAGAGATTGCAGACATGATGATGTCTTTCCATTTCCCTTTGACATTTTCTTACAGATGTTAGCTGATGGATGAGGAGTTGAGACTAAGACTGCTGAGCAAGAAAGTGTATAGCAGCATTGTCCAATAGAACTCTCTGAAATGATGGAAATGTTCGTCTACGCTATCCAATATGGTAGCTGCTTGTCCATGTGGCTACTTACCCCTTGAAATGCGACTAGAGCGACTGAGGAGCTGAACGTTTAATTTTATTTAACTTGAATTAACTTAAATTCAAATAACTTCATGTGGCTTAGTGACTACTGAATTGGACAGTGAAGGCTGATAGCAATAAAAAATTATTTTGTTAAGAGTATTATCAAAAAAGAAACTTGCTGAAACTGAAAATACTGCCTGAGATTTGGACATGCATGTCCATGGCGAGGCTTCCAATCTTTTAGACAAATAAGGGACACAGCTCTTATCTTTTAGACCAATGGTCTTCAGACTGCTTTGATCCTAGTGGAAACTATCAGTGAAAATTTTAAACATCCCAAATATAAGTATGTTTATTTACCTACCAAACATACATAATTGGCAATCTGAACATTAAATATTAGTGTCAATTTCTTGTAAATTAAAAAAGTAAACATCAATAAATAAGGGTTCTAATATTTTCTGGTCACCTTCAATATCAACAATGGTTGCAACACTGCTTGGGAGACCACTGTTTCACACGACATAGCTAAGATAGTACAGTTTGTCTGATATCAGCTTACTGTAATAACATGAGGGAAACCAAATAACTGCAGAAATAATCAGACTCATTAGGGCAGATTAACAAAACTAAAAAAAATTAAGTGATATTATTTCAAGTGGTTTTGGAAGTTCACATTCTATATATCTGGTAGTCCTCTATAGTTAAAAAGGACAATCTGGTTATATGTCAATTATATCTCCATTTAAAAAAAAAAAGAAAAAAGGATAACCTATTCAAATCTAACATGTCAATATATATCTAATTCTCCTCCATCTCCTTCAATAAAAACAGGTTATTCATTTGTGGTAACTGTCACTGAAGCAGAAATATCCAAAGTAATCATACCAGCCCTACACCTAACAATTTGTTTAAATGACACAGTACCGTATATTAGAACTGATGCAAAAATGTAATTGTTTTTTTGCATCAGTTCTATGATGCATCATAGAACGATGAATCATCTCCTGATTTTACTCCAAACCATTTCTGGTTCCCTTACTACCAAACAAAGCCCATTTCTACCTTCAGTACTAGGTTGTATACTAATCACACACCATAACAGCTTAAATTTTAAGATTTTTGTTTCCTTGTTTAAAAAAAAAATTAGTTGAACAACTTAATTGTTTACTGAAATGACAAGAAAAATGAAGATCTGTATTTTATATGCTTTAACGAGTCTGTTTATAAAGCTTCTTTTCTTCTTTGGCCTATGAAATTCTGTGTTATCCATACATGGTCAAATACAAAGAAGACGGCAACATATGGAAGAAATCCAGAAAACATAACTGTAAACTAGTGCCATTCACAGGATCCAACTGTATCCTATCATCTGGTTTTGCAAGTATCCTCATGGGATCCATGGAAAACAAATTAGTTCAAGTCCAGGAATTTCAAACTTTTCTTAAGAAATCTATTCCAAATGGCCACTTTCCCATGCACTTTACTTAAGCAGGTCACATCAGCATATTTTATGGCATCACTCAGAGTTCCAAAAGAATGAATCAAGGGCACTTTCAACTGAGTTTCTCTCTGAAAAATAAAACTAAAGCCTATTTTATTGTCTATGTATAATTAATTAATTAAGGGCTCTTTTAGATTCCTAGATTCCAGAAACCCACACTTTTCTCTAATATTTTCAGTTTTTCAATCTGAGAGAAAGAAAAAGTCAAACTTTCACTGTTTATACAGCTTCAGTTCTTCCATTTTTGAAAGACTATTAAATACACTACACTTTTCTAACTTAATGTTTGAGTCATTTTTTAAAGATAAATAAAAAGTGTTACTTAATTAACTATATTAAAATTTGAGGAGAGGGTTAAAATTTTCTGTCAGGAGTTTACCTCCAACTATACTTGCTCAGGAGGTGGCATTATAGCCAAAACTCTGCAGAGACTTGAATAGTAGATACTTGAACAGCCTGTGATATTCCACTTAGCTCAAACACAAAATCTATTTTGATTATTTAATAACTCAAAAGACAAACATCATCTTAAACACTTCATTATGTTCAACAAGAAACTTAAAGAGGCAATGACCAACAGAATAGTTATACTTAAAGACTACTTCTCTCCCATCAAGACCCAGAACTAGCTGAAAAGAAACTTGATCTGACGATTCTAATTCTGCCTTCCACTCTCTGAACCACTACACCTCATTCCCTTGTCTCCTTACACTGAGATCTTAATTCCCTTGTCTCTTTCATTTTCTATTAGCAACCCCCCTCCCAAATCCTTTCTTTTCCTTTCCAGCTCAGATACCTTTCCATAAAATTCATAAACTTCAACTTTGACAGGAATTTCCATGCCATATGATGATCCTTTTACTTGTTCCTTCATCTCATGCCTCTCACAGTATGGCTTTTATTTGCTCCTTCAACTCATGTTCCTCCCAGTATGGCTCTTCCCAAGCTCTACCTTACAACCTCTGCCACCATGCTCAGCAAAGCACTTGATCTATGCTGGAAGAGGAGAGCACCCCCAATTTGTTGTTGCTATTTATTATTTAATCTTTAAAAATTGAAGTATAGTTGATTTACATTGTTTCAGGTGTATAGCAAAGTACGTATGTATATATATATGTGTGTGTATATATATATATTCAGATTCTTTTCCATTATAGGTTATTACAAGATATTGAATATAGTTCCCTGTGCTATACAGTAGGTCCCTGTTGTTTATCTATTTTACGTATAGTGGTGTGTATATGTTAATCCCAAATTCCTAATTAATCCCCCCCTTCCCCCTTGGTAACTATAAGTTTGTTTTCTAAGTCTGTGAGTCTGCTTCTGTTTTGTAAACAAATTCATTTGTATCATTTTTTTAGATTCCACGTAAGTGATATCATATTGTATTTGTCTTTCTCTTTCTGACTTACTTCACTTCGTATAATAATCTCTAGGTCCGTCCATGTTGCTGCAATGGCATTATTTCATTCTTTTTTATGGCTGAGTAATATTCCATTGTTTGTGGGGGGGGGTGTGTATACACCACATCTTCTTTATCCATTCATCTGTCAGTAGACTTTTAGGTTGCTTCC
This sequence comes from Physeter macrocephalus, assembly GCF_002837175.3. Lineage (NCBI taxonomy): Eukaryota > Metazoa > Chordata > Mammalia > Artiodactyla > Physeteridae > Physeter > Physeter macrocephalus. The sequence continues at coordinate 42,713,398 of NC_041218.1, forward strand.
ATGTCTTAGATAGTGCTGCTGTGAACACTGGGGTGCATGTATCTTTTCGAATTAGAGTTCTCTCCAGATATATGCCCAGGAGTGGGATTGCTGGGTCATATGGTACCTCTATTTTTAGCTTTTTAAGGAACCTCCATACTGTTCTTCACAGTGGCTTCACCAATTCACATTCCCACCCAACAGTGTAGGAGGGTTCCCAACAGCATCCCCAATTTGTTTGAAGCAACACTGAATCTTCCCTCCTGTTCAGTGGAATAGATCCCTTTTTTTCCTAAGGTTAATTTCTCAATCTATGCTGGGGATCTGACCAATTTCCATTTTAGAGTCATTCTGACAACTATTTAGACTATTTCCCCTGTATCTTCAATCTCTTATCTCTTAGAGAATGATTCCCCATAGGATATAAACATTCTCAGGTCTTTTTTGGAAATAAAAACCAAACCACTGTCTCTGTCCCCTACACTCAACCTCTAGGTATTCCCTCATCCCTTCCTTCATAGCTCTACCCCCATCTTCACTGCCTCACAAATCACTGCTCAACCCACTGTCATCTTCCCTTCTATTCCTACTATTTCACTAAAATATATTTTGCCAAGGTCACCTATACCACCCTATAGCAGCACTCTTCTCACTAAATCATAATTGTTGCTATATCCTTCATATAACTGTGACATCCTTGAGAACTCTGCGTCCATCATCCTTGTAGCCCTCAAACCTGGTAAAAGACAAGCATTCAATCATCTGTTCTGTGTATGACTGGTTCAAAAAACTATCAAAACTAGACCAACATCAACAGGAGAGTTTCCTAATTGGACTCTGTAAAAATGTTTCAAGGAGTCATAAGATGTTATCTTAGGGATAGGATTCACCGTTTTCACTTCTTCTCACCTCCAAAATTTTTTATACTCATTTAATCTAAAACAGTGATTTATTGGACTTCACAGACCAAGAAAAGAAGTTTTAAAGGGGACCAACATAAGGCTACCAACAAAGAACTTGAAAAAAAAAACTAGCACTGTCATTTCACAAAAGAAACTGAAATGGATTTAGTCTCAGAATTAAAGGACAGTCTTTCCCTAGGAGACAGTTGGCAACCTTTTGCTGACATGAAATAAGATATATTTTCAAATATAACAAAATTATAAAATTTGCTACCATATATACAACATTGTATGTAATATTTTTCTTAAATTTTTTGTTAATCTGAGCACCTATATTTGAGATTGGAATATGAAGTATAGCTCAAGTGTTCAATTTTTTTCTATCACTTTATTTTAATCAGTCTATTGGGAAAATATATATATGAATGAAAGTGAAAGTAACATGGTGTCATTTCATTCAATTTGAAATATTCTGAAAAAACTAAGGAAAAACAGTTCACTCTGTTATTTTCTTCCCACAGAGATAGGATGAAACCAGTCTGCAGCAGGCCAGAAACACTACAGAGGAGTGGTCCACAAAGTATAGTACCCAGACTGGCAGCTGCATAGTTTGGGAACTTACTCGAAATGCAAATTCTTTGGGCCCTGCCTCAAACCGACTAAACAGAAAACTCTGGGGAGGGGGACTCAACAATCTGTTTGAGCAAGGCTTCCAAGTGACTGTGATACACACTGAACTTTGAGAACCACTGGTATAAAGAACTTCAGGACTAGAATGTCAGCTCACATTTGGAACTGCACAGCTCAGGTACCTAAGGCCAAAGATAGGAGGTTGGGAATTAATCTCAGAAGACTTCTATCTATTACTGAAAGTTCACTCAAATCAGAACCACTGATATACAGGAAACTCAGAATCATTTCTCTGCTCAGAGTAGATGGTTTCTCCTTCCTTCCAAGACTGTGAATGTGAAGGAATTTCTTCTTTAAGATATAAGCCTCTTGTAAATAAATAATGCTCAGGGAAGAGATTATGAAATTGTGGTCTTTATTAAAATTTCACTCCCTATTTGGCCACATCACAGGATTCTTCTTCTCTTCTTCTTTTTGACAGTTGGAAGTGTTCCATAAAGGCTTCAGGTCAGGGAAATTGCAGATATTTGCTTTCTGAAACTCAGGATTGTATGTTTTTCCTGGTCTAATATGTCTGGGCTGAGATGTAATACTTCTGGATCACTCTTCACTAAAAGAATTTAAGAGCTTCTAAGAGCAGATCATCTGCTAGATTATCGAGCTTGGTGAAAAGCCAGTCAACTGTAAAAGAAAACTACATTCTATTCTCTAACTACACTGAATGACTAGGAACATGTCATGTTCTCTCCTGGGTAAGTGAAGAAAAGAGTTCAGATGATCTTCATCTTGTTTCCAGTATATCAAGGAATACTTCCATGGTATAGTCAGGAAAGAGGACTTCTCTGGGATTCTAATCAGGATCAACCCAGTTCTCAAATGTTAATGTCTCACTTTTGGTAACGGAGGGGAGATTTAACAATGGTCCACAAGCCTTTGTCTTAAAAATCTTACTGGAGATACCCTTAGTCCTAATTACTCCTTTGTTTTCAAAACAGGGAGAGCTAGGAAGATATTCACAATAGAAGAGGACACTTGTGTTATCTTAAAAAGGAAGGCAAAGTGAGTTTAGACAGGATTATTTTGGAGACAGACCAATGTAAATAGAATTCTGACAAACTGAGAGCCTCTCCCACCACCACCTTTAACAGATGCCAGCCTGGGAGAAATTATCTGCAATGACTGAAATGTAAGGGACCATTACCTAGATAAGACACTTCTCCAAATTAAGAAGGAAAAGATAGGAAATATTAAGATGGTCAAAGCACTTCAATGAAATCTGAACAATTAATGAGTATAAAAGACACATTCAATCTCATAAGAAATCAAAGAAAATAAAATGAAATGATGAAATGTCTTTATGCACACACACATGCACAACAGAAATGAGTACTTATGTCCACCAAAAGATATATACAAGAATATTTATGTTAGTCAAAAAGTGAAAGTCCAAATGCTTATCTACAACAGAGGGGATACACTGTGATATATTCATGCAGTGGAATATTATGCAACAATGAAAAGAACTACAGGTACACAACATGAATAAATATCACAGACATAATCTTCAGTGAAAGAAATCAGACAGGAATATATCTAAATGAAGTTCAAGAACAGACAAAATTAATCTATGGAGACAGAAGTCAGAAAGGTGTTTAATTTGGGGGTTGGTATAATACTGAGTGAGAGGAGGCATAAGGAAGCCTTCCAGGGTCCTAGAAACATACTATATCTTAATCTGGGTGTGGTTAAATGGATATATGAATATACATATAAAAACTCATGAAGTTCTATGCTTAAATTTGTGCCCTTTTAGTACACAAATTACACATCAATTTAAAAATTAAATTAAAAAAATTCTGCTCAAGACAAAATAAAAATAATCAACAAACCTTCAAAAAAGATAATCAAATTTAAAATTTCAAGATTCTCAAATTTAAAATTAGTCCACTTAATCTATGATAGTGTTTTATAAAACTTTCACAGACCCAAAGAAAGATAAAACTTCAAAGACCCTCAAAGTTTGAAATATCCCAACTAAACACTAAGTCTTATAAATTTTTAAAACTTGTTTGTTCAGTCATTCAACAAATATGGGATGCTAACGCTTAACAGATGCAGTTCTAGGAACTTATCCTGCAGCAGTGAATAAAGTGAAGTTCCTACCCTTATAGAGCTTACACATTTGGAGCCTGGGGTGGGAATTAGAAGGAGTTTATAGGGTGGTCAGGAAAGGCCTCCTTAAGAAAGCAACTTTTAAGCAGAGAACTGATGAAAATTATGAAGCAAGCCATGGGGATATCTCAGGGAAAACCACTGCAAGCAGAGAAACAGAAGTGGAAGGCCCCTGCTGTGGAAGTAGGATTAGCCTGTTCAAAGAACAGCAAGGAGGTTGGTTTGGTCAGAGCAGAATAAGCCAAAAGTGGACAAGTGTAAGAACTAGGTTGGGGGGAGGGGGAGTAAAACAATCTCTCACTGTTTGAGCAAATACTTTGTTATAGAGCATGTTAAACTAGATTTCTATGTGATGAATTCCTTAGATTGCATATGCCAATACTTTCACCTGTTCAGACACTAGCAAAAATCACTGCATTGGGTGAATCAAGAGAGCTAGAAATAGTGTCCATTTGCCTTTACTAAACAAAGTAAAATAAAACATGGTAAGGTACAAAACTTTTATGAGTTAATTAGCTTCCATCATCCACCAAGCAGTTTACTGGAATTTCAAGCCTAGTCCTACAGTCAGTCAACACCCTCCAGAGTACATCTTAAAAATTCAAATCTAATAAGCAACAGCAAACATACGTGTGCACCATTCGATATTTTAAAAATAAAACAAACAAACAAAAAAACACTTCTCTTAAGTATTCCTTACTAGCCAGCACCAGATAGATCAGGCTTATGACCTAATTTTCTGTGTTTTTTTTTTTTAAACTAAACTTTCATATATTACATAACTATGAAGTGATGACTTCACTGATCAAATCATTTTGTCTTCATTTTGTCTAAATTGCCTAACTGGGAAAACTATCTCCACATGTAAGATTTTTAAAGGAAAAGGCAATATAAATCAAAGAAAACTGACAACTTGTTGGACCAAACATTATTAAAAAGTAAAGAAAAGCTAATCCATTTATTAAGAAATGGTTAATCCGTTAAACTAACACTTATTAAATATCTACAGTATAGAGACAGTACAGTTGATACACTACAAGACTAAACCGGAGTGCTTAGATTTGTATCCTAGTTCTGGTACTCTACATGATCTTGGCATATCACCATCTCTGTGCCTCAATTTTCAAATCTGTAAAATGGGGATAAGAATACCACTTACCTCATAAAGTTACTGAAAGAATTAAATAAGTAAATGCATCTAAAGTGTTTGGAATAGTACCTGGAAGATGTTAATGACTCACGGAGTGTTGTTTTATTATTAATCTAGACCTGGCATTATGCTATGTGCTAAAACTACAAAGAGGACTCAGAAAATTTCCTCGCCAGCACTAATCACCAAGAACACCACTGGCAGATACATGACCATCAATATTTAACATATTTTACAGTAAATATTCCTGAATTTAGGAATCTACACTGTGGGGTTCCCTTAACATTTCTACATACCTAGTTACTAATCCTGGATTTAAATACTTAAATTAAGAAAGCTAAAAGTATATCTTCTTGCTTAGGGTTAAAATATTCAATACATCACAAAATAAGCAATGCAGTACGGTATCAAGTTTTTATCAACAGAATACATATTTGCAGGTAATTTGAAATCTCAAGCTCCATGAAGGATATTTTTAAAATTCCTGGGCATCCCTGGTGGCACAGTGGTTAAGAATCCACCTGCCAATGCAGGGGACACAGGTTCGAGCCCTGGTCTGGGAAGATCCCACGTGCCACGGAGCAACTAAGCCCGCACACCGCAACTACTGAGCGTGCGCTCTAGGGCCCGCGAGCTGCAACTACTGAGCCCGTGTGCCACAACTACTGAAGCTCGCGTGCCTACTGCAACGAAGAGTAGGACCCGCTCGCCACAACTAGAGAAAGCCCACGTGCAGCAACGAAGACCCAATGCAGCCAAAAATAAATTAAATAAATAAAAAAAAATTTTTTTTAATTCCTAAAACAGAGAAAACTTTAAAAAGGAGAAATAAAATATCCAGCTCCAGAGTCACTGCCTTAATAAAACATGCTCCTGCCACAAGTGTTTACTCCACTTCTCTTCTGCTTCTGTGCTGTGTATTACCGCATCAATCCATCAACAATTTTTTCAATCAATGGTTTAGAGCAGTGCTGCCCAACAAAAATGTAATGTGAGCCACATAATTTTAAAATTTTCAGTAGCCACTTTAGAAAGTAGTAACAGGTGAAATTAATGTATTTTATTTAACCCAATATAACCAATTATCATTACTGCAAAATGTAATCAATAGAAAAATTTATTAATGAAATAACATTCTTTTTTACAAACTAAGTCTTCAAAATCTGGGGTTTATTTTATACTTGCATAACATCTCAATTTGGACTACCCACATTTTAAGAGCTCAACAGCCACATGTGCCTACCAGCTACTGTACTAAACAATGCAGAGCTAGAGAGTCTAGCACTTCGCTATATGGGCCAGCAACATGAGCATCACCTTGGATTTTGTTAGAAATACTGAATCTCAGCCCACCTCAGACCTACTAGAACAGGAACTAAATTTAACAAGCTCTCCAGGTGATCTGAATATACATTAAAGATCGAGAAGTACTAAATTAGACCACACATAAGCTTGTAAGCCTTAACAAATTGCTATTGCCATTCAACTATCATGTGGTATCATGCCACTCACTAATACAGAACACTGTATTTAAATAATAATGGCTCCACACGAATCATGTTTTCTCTATGCTGTCCAACAGAATTTTCTGCAATGGTGGAAACATATCTGTGCTGCCCCAAATGGTAGCCACTTGCCACATATGACTACTGAGTATTTGAAATGTGACTGGTGCAACTGAGAAAGTGAATTTTTAGTTTTACTGACTTTTAACTCATGCAAACTTAAATAGCTACTACATATAGCAAGCAGCTACCATAATGCAGCATAACTCCAGCTGTTACTACATCCCAGTATACTCTCTAGGAGGGCCCTCAAGACAAATTTATAAGGTTTTAATCAAGAAAATTCCTCTAATTACCTGCCCTTCTCTCAATAAATCAATCTCTCTTTTTTATCAGCAGCCATGTTACCACTTTACATTGGCTAAGGCCAAACTTGAAATCTACCTCTTTGGAAATATAATACAAGTTATAGAATGTGTTTTGTACCTGTTAACATTGCCCCACCTTATCATCAGTTAACAATATACATACCTGTACAGTCTTTTTTATTCTATGGGAAGGACCTGGATACTCTGGAGAATACAAATCTGTGAGGAATAATGAGTTGATTAATGTTGACTTTCCCAGTCCAGATTCACCTAAAAGAAATAGAGGTGGAAATCTGTTAAACTCAGCTACCTTATCAAGCTTAAATATTCAACCAATGCTATAATCAAACTTGCTTTTATGCAAGTACTTCTTAGTGGGACAAGGAAGTGACATTAGAAATTATACTACAGAGACTCTCTATTAGAATAAATTCTTTGCCCTCATTTTCTTATCTTCATGTTTCCAAGGATTTTTACCTTTATAATTCTAACCATCTGTGTTCGTTAAAAGTAATGTATCTGTAGTCACCATTTTTAACACTAATGTATTCCTAGAGGTGAAGGTTAGTCATGAAGGAAACATCCCAGTTGGATTATATATTGCTGCTTCAGTGAAATAAAAAATAAAAGAAGTATAAACGTTTATTACAGACAATGAATGACCAAGGCAACAAATCATGCAGCTATAAAAAGTAGAAATCTGCTGATAAAAAGAAAAAAAATTAATCACAATGCATCTTAGTACAAAAGTGAACCACAAAAAAATACTTCCAATTTACCCATATACCAATCAGCTTAAGTATAAAGGGTACTTCTCTATAAACCAGACGCCAAAAAATCATGGGTAATTACTTTTTATAAAAATGCTCCTGCTTGAAGTAGGAAAGGAGTGAGGTAAGACACGATTTCCACTAAGATTCACATACTCTTCTCTGACCCTTCATGTCAAGTCTAGTACACCATACCAAATGTAGATATTTTTTACTAAAATATAAACAGCTTCAGGATATACATAATACAAAGTTAAAATAGATTAAAAGTCATATAATAATTATCAATTAATATGGCACCAGGTTAAAGGATCTAGTTATTGTTAATAGTTCAGTGAGTTTAATAGGCATCTTTAGCCTAAATAACTGATATCACAATATTAACCTTACTATTTCTATTTCTAGGTGGAATTCTTTTGATATTGGCTCCCAAGAAAGCTAAGAACTGGGTGACTTCCTTGGTGACGCAGTGGTTAAGAATCCGCCTGCCAGTGCAGGGGACACAGGTTCAATTCCCTGGCCCGGAAAAATCCCACATGCCGTGGAACAACTAAGCCCGTGCGCCGCAACTACTGAACCTGTGCTCTAGAGCCTGTGAGCCACAACTACTGAGCCCATGTGCCACAACTACTGAAGCCCATGCGCCTAGAGCCTGTGCTCTGCAACGAAGAGTAGCCCCCACCTGCTGCAACTAGAGAAAGACGGTGTGCAGCAACAAAGACCCAACGCAGCCAAAAATAAATAAATAAATAATTTTTTTAAAAAAAGAAAGAAAGGTAAGAACCATTGTAGGTGGTCTGGGCTTACTCCTGTTGAATGAGGGAGGATACCCTTTTCCTAGACGTACAAATTTCTAAGTCACAGGAAAATAAGTTATAGGTTCCCCATACTTGCTTCTTTCTAAACTCTTAAACCTTGAATAAAGGAGGAAAGACTAGAATAAAACCTAAGTACTTGGGGATAATCAGAAGTATCTACAATATTTTCATTTAGAAGCAACCCTGCCCTTGAACCACTGCTATAAAACTCCTCACCAAATCCTCCTGGGTTGGGACACACAGTTTTCAAGGCACAAGCCCGCTGTGTCCCCCTTTGCTTGGCAAAGCAATAGCTATTGCTTTCTACTTCACCCAAAACTCTGTCTCCAAGATTCGATTTGGCACCAGTGCACAGCGGCTGAGTTTTCAGCGTCATTCCCTCAAACGAGAATGAACAGAGCAGACTTTACTCAGATAAAACATTCTAACCTCTCTGGGGCTGTCAGAAGGACTAGTATTGCTTAACTGGGATTTCAGGTTGGAGAAGCACTGGGCATCACTGGTTAAAGTGCAGGAGGACTACAGATGCCTGGAGCAAAAAATTATGGGTGAAGAGACACAACAGACCACCTAAGGCCCTGAGGAGATGCTGAAGTAAAACTCCTTGGAGAATTAAGACATTCAAAAGAAACCATGTATGCAGGGGGAACTGAGAAAGCCACATACAGGCTCAAGAAATAAACATGCTCAGAAAAGTTGTGAAAAGGCATTAAACTTTCACTTTAGGCTGGATCTCTAGGCTCAGAGCATGCCCAGCTAATCATCAGACATCTGCCCTGACATATGACCAAGTTTGCAAAGACAGGGCAGGGTGAGTTTTTTCAAATGCATATTCTTCAACAACAAAAAATCACAAGGCATTCAAAGAAACAGAAAACATAGCCCATAGAAAGGAACAAAACAAAATCCCAGAAACCATCCCTGAAGCAGCATAGATAGGGACTTGCTAGATGAGGACTTTAAAATAGCTGTCTTAGAGAAAGACAAACATCATATCTCTTATATGTGGAATCTAAAAAAAAGGGGGGTACAAATGAATTTATTTACAAAACAGAGATAAAGTTTTGTAGAAACAAAGTAGAAAACAAACTTATGGTTACAGGGGTCGGGGGGATAAATCAGAAGACTGGGATTTACATATATACACTACTATATATAAAATACATAACTAATAATGACCTACTGTATAGCTCAGGGAATGTTACTCAATACTCTGTAATGGCCTATATGGGAAAAGAATCTAAAAAAGAGTGGATATATGTATAACTGATTCACTTTGCTGTACATCTGAAACTAACAACATTGTAAATCAACTATACTCCAAATAAAAATTTTTTAAAAATAAATAAATTTAGGGACTTCCTTGGTGGTCTGTGCTCCCAACGCAGGCAGCCCGGGTTCAATCCCTGATCAGGGAACTAGATCCCGCATGCCACAACTAAAAGCCCACATACCACAACTAAAGACCTGGTGCAGCCAAATAAATAAGTAAATAAATTTAAATAGCAAAAAAATAATAATAATAAATTAAACAAAATAGCTGTCTTAAATATGTCCAAAGAGCTAGAGAAAACAATGAACAATTGATGGAAATCAGGAAAACGACATAAGAACAAAACCAGAATTTAACAAAGAAATAGAAATTGTGTAAAAAAAAACAAACCAAAACAAACAAAAAAACCCACAAAAATTCTGGAGCTGAAACACACAATTGAAAAAATTCACTAGAGAGGTTCAAAAGCAATTGAGCATGTCTAAAAAAGAATCAGTCAACTTGGAAGACAGGACAATTAGAATTATTGAGTCTAAGGAGAAAAAAGAACAAAGAAAAACACAGCCTAAGGGATCAATGTGGGACACCATTTATTAAACTATTATATACAGTATGAGAGTTTTAGAAGGAAAAAGGGAAAGGGTCAAATAGATTATTTGAAGGAAAAAAAAAAATGACCAAATTTTTTCCCAATTTGATGACAGACATGAATCTACAAATCCAAGAATCTCACTGAACTAGTAGGATAAACTCAGGTACCCGCACTGAGACACATCATGATCAAACTGATAAAAAAACAAAGACAAAAAGAGAATCTTGGAAGCAGCAAGAGAGAAGCAACATATCACATAGAAGGTATCATCAATAAGATTAGCAGCTGATTTCTCAGCAGAAACTTTGGAGACCAGAAGACAATGTGATGATACAACTGTCAAATGAGAATTCTATATCTGGCAAAATTGTGCTGAAAAGCTGAGGTAGAAATTAAGATATTTCCAGATAAACAAAAACTGAGGGAATTCATTATCACTACACATCCTCCACAAGGAATGCTGAAGGGAGTCCTTCAGTTGAAATAAAAGAATCCTGGACAATAACTCAAAGCCACATAAAGATCCCCAGTAAAGGTAAATACACGGACAAATATAAACACTGGTATTATTGTAATTTTGGTATCTAACTCCACTTTACATTTTCTGTAAGACTTGAAAGACGAATTAATAAGAAATAATTAGAAGTCTGTGTTATTGAGTACACAATGTTCAAAGATACAATTTGTAACATCAATAATAAAAAAAAGTATGTGGGGACTGTATATGAGTAGTTTGTAAATGTAATTAAAATTAAATTGGTATAAATTCAAGTTAGGTTATTATAATTTAAGATTTTATATATAACCTCTATGATAACTACAAAGAAAGCATCTACAGAACATACAAATAAGAAAATGAGAAAGGGAATCAAAACGTGATGCTACAAAACATCAACTAAACACAAAAGAAGGCAGTAAAGGAGAAAATGATATATTCAAAAGCTGTAAGACATACACAAAACAACAAAATGACAAAACTAAGTTCTCTGTTACCAGTAATTACTTTACATGTACATGGATTAAACGTCTTAATCAAAGGCACAGACTGCCAGAATGGCTAAAAAAAACCCGATCCAACTGTATGCTATCTGTAAGATCTAAAGACTTTAGATCTAAGGACACACACAAATTGAAAGTAAAAGGATAAAAAAGATAGTCCATGTAAGCAGTAATCAAAAGAGGTGAGATGGCTATACTTGTATCAGACAAAAGAGACTTAAGTAAAAAATTGTTACAAGATGCAAATTAGGATTTATTATCAATAAAAGGGTCAATTCATGAAGTGGATATTATTACAGAATTATAAACATATATACACCAAACATCAGAGCCCCAAAATATATAAAGGAAACACTGACAAAATTTTGAAGGGGAAAATAGTTTTACAATAATAACTGGAGAGCTCAATACTCCATTTTAAGTAATGGATAGAAGAAACAGACAGAAGATAAATTAGAAAACAGAGGACTTGAACAACACTATAAACCAACTGGACCTAATAAACACAGACAAAATACTCCATTCAACAACACCAAAATACACATTTTTCTCACGTGCACAGGGAGTATTTTTCAAGACTGACCATAAAACCAAGTATGTCTTGATAAACTTTAAAAGATTTAAATCATCTTTTCCTATCACAACGAAATGAGACTCGAGATCAATAACAGAAAGAAAATGAAAAAATTAACATATATAAGGAAATTAAACAATACACTCAAACAGCTAACAGGTCAAATAAGAAATCACAAGGTAAATTAGAAAATACCATGAAAAAAAAGAAAATGAAAACACAACATACCAAAGCTTATGAGATATGGAAAAGTCGTTTCTAATAGAAAAATTTGTAATGTAAACACATACATAAAAATGAGGATCTGAAATCAACAATCTAACTTTACAACATAAGGAACTAAAAAATAAAGAACTAAACCCAAAACTGGCAAAAGAAAGGAAATATTAAAGTTAGAGAGGAGATAAATAAAATGGAGAACAGAAAACAACAGAGAAAAATCAACCAAACCAAAAGTTAGCTCTTGGAATAGATCAACAAAATTAACAACCCTTTTAGCTAGACTGATTGAGAATAAAAGAAAGAGAAGATTCAAATTACTAAAATCAGAAAGTATGGATATTACTCCCTATTTTACAGAAATAAAAAAATTATGAGAGTACTATTAATAACTGTATGTCAATAAACTGGATAACATAAATGAAAAGGACAAATTCCATAAGACAAAAACTTAGAAACAATGAGGAATTAAGAGAACATATACAGTGAAAGGCAAACAGGCCTCTCAGATACTGATAAAGTGATTAAAAAATGGAAATGATCTAAATAATTAATATGGCTGATTTTCAAAAAAATACAAAAATTCCTACCCAGAGAATAAACATATTTTTCAAATACCTATGAAGTACTTACATAATCAGATCATGTTTTGCCTATAAAGAAAATCAATCAGTACTGAAAAACACAGAAATCTACAGATCATACTCTCTGACTACAATGCAGTGAAATTATAAATTAACAACAAAATAACACAATCCATTTGCCCACTTAGACATAAAACAGTATCTCCCCTCAACTCTTCTTATCTGAAAAACTACTCAAATATAAACAAAATGAGTAATATATACAAAAACCTAAGAGATATGACTAAAGTGATGTTCAGAGAAAAACCTGTGCCTAATTAAGCCTAAAGAAAATAGATTAACCTTCAGAGTGGCTCTTGGAACTGTAAACCGGTATCACTTTTCTTTCTTTTTTTTTTTTGTGAGGCAAGGAGTAATGACTTTATTTGAAAAGCCGGCAGACTGAGAAGATGGAGGACAAGGGTCCCAAAACACCACATTATTTTGGTCTGAATGCCAGCTTCTTTTATAGAACAGAGAGGGGTAGGAGGTGAGGAAGTAAAGTAAGAAGGCCATAAGCCTCGCAAATATCTCCTAGAATGGCCAGCCTCAGGGAGCGGATGTGTTAATTTCTTCTTTTCTGCAGCAATTCACAGGTAGACAGGGTCAGGATGTTTCCCTGAACAAAGGCACTTTGGTTTAACATTCAGACAGAGGGTCAGGGTCCCGAGGCAGGTCATTATGTATGATTATAGTAACAAAAGCAACAAAAAGCAAAGGTTAAACTCAAAGAAACAGATCCAACAAGGAGTCCGATTTAGCTCTACCCTGGTATGGAAACTCAAGGAAGGGGTCACTGGAAGCTCCGATTTTACAGCTGGTGGATCAGAAAGACCTGGACGTGTGATTGGTGTCTGAAGTGGCAACTGGGGAAAGGGGGCAGTCTTATAGGACTGAGCCTTTAACTTGAAGAATCTGATGCTATCTCCAGGTAGATAGTTTCAAAATTGAGTTGATTGTAGGAAACTCAGATGGTGTCCGAGAATTGCTTGGTGGTGTGTGGACTCTTGCCCCCATGTTACTGAACTCAGGTTTGGCTGCTCGCTGCTCAAAACCTAATACTTTTGAGAGACAAGTGCTGGTAGGAATGGAAAGGTTGCTTTATGCAAGAGACTGGCAACTTGTGTCCAAAAACCAACTCCAAAGATTCTGCTCAACCATGAAAGTTTTTAAAGGGAGACTCATTAGCGGAGGGGGTCAAGGTCTTTATTATCTTCCACTGTGTGCAGACTTTCTTCTGATTGGTTGGTGGTGAGGTAACAGGGTGGCATTCCAGGAATCTTGTGCTCAGCCTGAAGTTACCATCTTCCACCTGGGTGGGAGCCTTAGTTCCACAGAAGAACTCAAAGGTATTGCTGTGTATATTCCTTGAGGAGGAACCAGGACCTCGCCCCATCATTGCACTATTGCTTCTTTTTTTTTTTTATTCAAACAGAAAGTCACAAAAATTATAATCATCCTCATCAGTTCACTCAGTCCCATGTAATTAATTTTTTTTCATCTTGATCTTTTGTTAGCACTTTTCCATTAGAGTTCTGAAAATGCTTATTCATTCAGTTCAGCAGTATAGTCAGTTACCAGAAACATTTACTTGTCAGAGTCTTTTCCATGAATTCCTTGAAGATGAAACCCTTTTATAGGAACATTTTTGCAAAAGCATCAGAGTACACCCAGAACTGTCTGTAAATGACAAAAAACTTAAAAATGACCATGGTTAAAGATTTGATGAAAGTTCATAATAATGCAATTGACAAGGAAATTTAGTTATTTCTGAGATATACATTTTAAAGTAATAACTAGAATTATGGCTTATAACATTATACCAGAACATATAAGATTTTTAGAAATTTCATGTAATGTCTGAAACATTTATATTAACATACTTCCATACAAATAACCCAAAAAAAGTTTAGTATTAGTTTTTTTGTTTTTTTATACTGCAGGTTCTTATTAGTCATCTATTTTTTTTTTTTTTTTTTTTTTTTTTTGCAGTACACGGGCCTCTCACTGTTGTGGCCTCTCCCTGTTGCGGAGCACAGGCTCCGGACACGCAGGCTCAGTGGCCCTGGCTCACAGGCCCAGTCGCTCCGCGGCATGTGGGATCTTCCTGGACTGGAGCACGAATCCGTGTCCCCTGCATCGGCAGGTGTACTCTCAAACACTGCGCCACCAGGGAAGCCCAGTCATCAATTTTATATACATCAGTGTATATATGTCAATCCCAATCGCCCAATTCAGCACACCACCATCCCCACCCCACCGCGGTTTTCCCCCCTTGGTGTCCATACGTTTGTTCTCTACGTCTGTGTCTCAACTTCTGCCCTGCAAACCGGTTCATCTGTACCATTCTTCTAGGTTCCACATACATGCATTAATATATGATATTTGTTTTTCTCTTTCTGACTTACTTCACTCTGTATGACAGTCTCTAGATCCATCCACCTCTCAACAAATGACTCAATTTCGTTCCTCTTTATGGCTGAATAATATTCCATTGTGTCTATGTACCACAACTTCTTTATCCATTCATCTGTCGATGGGCATTTAGGTTGCTTCCATGACTGGGCCATTGTAAATAGTGCTGCAATGAATATTGGGGTGCATGTGTCTTTTTGAATTATGGTTTTCTCTGGGTATATGCCCAGTAGTGGGATTGCTAGATCATACGGTAATTCTATTTTTAGTTTTTTAAGGAAACTCCATACAGTTCTCCACAGTGGCTGTATCAGTTTACATTCCCGCCAACAGTGCAAGAGGGTTCCCTTTTCCCCACACCCTCTCCAGCATTTGTTGTTTGTAGATTTTCTGATGATGTCCATTCTAACAGGTGTGAGGTAATACCTCATTGTAGTTTTGATTTGCATTTCTCTAATAATTAGTGATGTTGAGCAGCTTTTCATGTGCTTCTTGGCCATCTGTAT